>NC_142793.1:9996600-10364100 GCF_988280905.1 Pimephales promelas
AAGTGTTCTGCTTTGGTCTCAACTGATTAATCATTCAATTATATGACATCATATAAATTGTCAGCCAATAGAAAGCCAATCCGCAGCCAATACGCCAAAGTCAAATACGCAGCGCTGTTAGTGTCCACTGTGCTGCTGCCCTGAGGCTGAGTCTGCATGTTGCTGGAGCGGAGCCGTGGGTCGTGCCGGACGAGCCCCTCCTCTTACCTGTCTCAAGCCCGGGGATGCGGGACGAGTTAAACATCCGCTCCCACTGTGCCGAGCACAGCGGCACTCGGTTCTCCAGCAAGAATACCTGTGCATGTGGTGTGTGTGAGTACACATAGCAAACGCAGCAACGTCCGGATGCGAGAAACAAAACAGAAGATTGTTTATGAGGGGGGGGGGGGGGGCTCTTTCACAGTCATGCAGAAAGAGTAGAGAGGGTTAGAGAGAGAGAGAGAGGCATGGTATGACATGACAAACAGCCTTTTTCAACATGGCTCTACTGATTTGATCATTATACAGTACAAATCAAATCAAAAACAAAATCAACAGACACCAACATGCGCTGAAACTAATTTGACATGAAGCAGGAGAAACAAAAACATTCCTATAAAACAATATATATATATATATATATATATATATAGCACGACTGCAAATGTTGTTGATTTCACTCAACAGTTCAATAAATAAGAAGTTAATATTTTATTATATTTTTTAAGACACAATATTGTCTGCTTTTGTTAAATTGTGAACTAATGATTCAATGGCCCATTCATAAAGAGAGCCATTTACTTCTTCATTCCTGAATGAATCAAAATTACGAATGACTCAAATTTAAATTAATAAAAAAACCATCATTCTGTCACCATTTACTCACCCTCATAGCCGTTGAAGCCTAAACGTTTGTGTAATAAAATATATGTTGAATCAAATAAAAATATTTTATAAGTTAAAAATAAGTTACTTTTTGTAATGTCTTTTTGATGCTTTTCTCATTTAACACAAACAATCATGACTTTAACTTATATATTGGGGATAATGTCTCAGCCAAATTTGTTGTGTGATTAATATGTGATTAACAAGATTAATTAATTTGACAATTTTACAGTTTTACTGTATTTTTACCAAATAAACGCAGCTTTGGTGAGCATCAGACACTTACAAAATTACAAACCCCAAACTTTGAATGGTGGTGTGTATGTGTATACTTTATAATATATAACACTGCATGTAGTATAATCCATTCACTGCAATTACATTTTTTATTATGTATATATATATATATATAAAATGTAATTATCATGTAAAAGTATATCGTGAAATATTTACGGTTATCACAATATACAGTGACTAATGCCAAGATTTTGGCCATCTCTACTGCATGCTATTGAGCCACATTGCCTTTCACAAAATGTATCTACAAATAAAAGCAATAATAACCTACTAGCCCAATCCTTCAGTGAAGTCAAAGACCTCGTGATTATTAAAGCTCATTTTACAGAAGTTAATGTTTCATCTGAAGTTCTGAGTAGTGCTTTACAGCCACTGACCCATATGTTACCCTGACCTATGAAAAACATTAACAATCCAAGAGAATGTACTATACTCAAGGGAATAAGAGCCAACAGAAGCACTTGTCACCCCCCCCCCATCCTCATAAATTTGAGGCAACAGATTACAATCAATATTATTCATTAAAAATAAGAATTGAGTAAAAATTAACCAAATGAATTACTGAAATAGTGATTATGTTAAAACTCAACCAACACCATAAGATCACCTTATCTATGTGTTCATCTGGCTGTTATATTTCACGTATAACAGCCAAACAACATCTAAAGTTAATGATTTAAGGGTCAAGAGCCCAACTAAAACACACACTGATCAGCATAATGGTGACTTAAAAAGTACGGTTTTCTCCTTCAGTGACTCTGCTTGTTATCATCAGGCGTCTTCAATGATGGCATTAAAAAAGAGTCTGTTTTCCGATATTTTTGTTTAAAAAATGTCTAAATTCAACTCATTTTAAATGGTTAACTTTTAAGTAATTCATTTGGTTAATTATTACTCAATTCTAATTTGTTAAATTTAATTAATAATGTTGATTGTAATCTGTTGCCTCAATTTTATTGATTAGATTTAATATATTCAGTCGTATTCGTTTTTACAGTGTGTGTTGTTTCCTTGTATTGAATGATGTATTATGTAAAAAGGACAAACATGCTTGTGTTAAAGACTCTTTTGTGGACTCACTGGTTTGATCTGCGCTCTGTCCAGTTTTCTTCTGTACATCATGAGTA
This sequence comes from Pimephales promelas, assembly GCF_988280905.1. Classification (NCBI taxonomy): domain Eukaryota; kingdom Metazoa; phylum Chordata; class Actinopteri; order Cypriniformes; family Leuciscidae; genus Pimephales; species Pimephales promelas. The sequence continues at coordinate 9,998,889 of NC_142793.1, forward strand.
AGTGGATGGAATTACCAGCACGGGCAGCTTGGAGGGGAGTCGGGATCACATAGAGGAAGTCCTGATAAAGACAGAGAAAGTGACGTTCAGTCTACTGTGATGTTGCCATTGAACAGTGTTATGAATTACATTTATGAATGTATTACAGGAACAATATCCTTTGAGTTAAATTTGTTACAATCAACTTTCCAGTCACCATCTCTAAGCCTTAATCGCTACACTACACAAATTGGTGCCGTGACCCGGATGTCATATTTTAAGACAGTTTGTGCAACAAGCTAAAATGTTTCATTCTTTCACACTTGGATTATTGTTGAGTTTCATCATCTTGATTATGTTTTTGACAACTTGACTATTTATTGACTTATAACAAACAACAAAGTAACCATTTCACAACAGCCTTACCATTGCATAGTAGTTGCTGTTGACCATGATTGGTCCTCGACCTCTGAGATAAATATACTCTTCCCACCAGTCACTGACCTGAGAGGATAACAGTAGAACCAAATCTCAAATAAAGGTACATTACGGTTCACCATTTAGGAAGCTTCGTGCTATTTTGAAAGAAAGTTGTACTTGAAATGCACTGATGAGCCAGAACATTATGATCAGTCACTGATGAAGTTGATATCGTTGATTATATCCTAACAAGGCCACATATTAAGGTTTGGGTGGATTATGATGGTAAGCAAACAATCAATTCTCGTAACCAACGTGGGTAACCAATGGACAGGAATAAAGATCTGAGCGACTTTGACAAGAGCCAAATTGTAATGGCAAGGCGACTGGCTCAGAGTATCTCTGAAACGGCAAGGCTTGTGGGTTGTTCCTGGTCAGCAGTGGTGAGAATTTACCAACAGTTGTCCAAAGACACAACAAAGGCTATCCCGTCTGGTCCGAGCCAACAGAAGGTCTACTGTCAGACAAAATTTTAATGATGGTTATGGGAGGAATGTGTCACAAAACCAATTGAGCATCTGTGGGATGTGCTGGGCCAACAAGTTCAATCCATGGAGGCTAAACCGCGCAACCAACAGGACTTGAAGGGTCTGCTGCTAACCTCTTAGTGCCAGAAACCACAGGACACCTTCAGGGGTATCGAAGAGTCCATGCAGTTTTGGCGGCACAGAGAGGACCAATGGCATATTAGACAGGCGGCCATATTGTTTCGGCTCACCAACGCATTTTATAAACAGATATAATAAGACAGCTAATTTTTTTAAATGTTCCCCAAATCCCTCAAGAAAAGAGTACCTAGTTTGACTTATAGGCGCAGTGTGAACTTACGTAATTGGATGTCCACCAGGATTTGAGCTTCAAGTACCACTGCAGTTTGGGGCCCAAGTTCTTCTCAAAGTCCTTTGCCAAGCCCTCCATACGTTTGTACTGTTCATCGTCCATCAGAGGACGAGCTGACTCAAGATACTGCAAAAAAAAAAATATATATATATATATATATATATACACAATATAAGGTAGTGAGGGTACTTTTAAAAAATGGTTAAACTCATTTTATTTCAACTTATTCTATTAATGAATAAGATCATTTTAAGACACAATGAAAATGCTTGTCTTACTCTTCTGACGGTGTCTTTTACGCGAGGCACTGGCAATCGCGGCAGTGAGCTCTGGAAGCTGTAGAGCATTGGCTTTTGCCCAGAAAATAACTTCACCAATCCCTGAGGTGATAATATCGGGTCATGAGTCAGACATGAGACAAGAATGAATAATTTCCAATCCAAAGATACAACCACACATATTTCAGTGATATCCAAAGAGCAATGACACAATGACTTCTAAGGAAATATGCCATTACTGCAACTGTGATGAAATTATGTTATAAAACAAATTTAGACTTTGGACTCTGAATATACATAGGGAAATATTTACAAAGCTGGGTTGAAGTGTTAAACAAACAGTTCATATGGACAGAGTCATATGGACAACAAAAATGGCTATTTTTTTAGGTAAATTAATTCTCCATCAGGGCCACACTCACCAGCCAAACCTTTGTTTTCAGGGATAAAGACCCATGGCGACTGAACATCCAGCCATGCCAGGACAGCAAGCACTTAAGGACGTTCCTCATAACGAAAGTCACAGTAATCCACAATCCAGTCCCAACCAGCACACCACCAACAATACGCTGCCCTTCTTCTGTTACGTACTTACTGCAGGCAAACACAGCTATTAGGTGAGAGATAATCAGCAATGCCCTGTAATGCTATGGTAATAATGGCCATAGTTTCCACCAAAATACTGTAGAAAATGCTGAAAAAATGCTTTAGTAGTTTGGTTTTGCTTCCAGTACACTACTGTAAAATCACAATCAATACTGGATGTCACTTCATGACAGTGGTGGTAAATACATATATTTGATTAAAATAACATTTTATTAAGAATTTCAGAGACATGGGATTGTTTGTTGTGTGACTGCTCGTAAAGTAAGCGGGCAGACTGCGTGTGATAAAGTAATAAATGTAAAGTAATAAAAAGTAATATAATTAAGTAATATAAAGTAATAAAATCTGTTCAGGGAGTTACTTGTATAATATTGTAATCTGTTTTGAAGATAATGGATATTAAAAAAAAATACAAACAGAAACAATGGATCTTGAAAGTCTCTAGCTCTCAAGGTCATCAGTGCATTTTACTGCACATTACAGGCGGTTTATGGACTTTTAATATCTCCCAAAACAATACAATAAAACACGACAAAAAAGTACTACAAAGCAAACAATCACATGTTTGTAAATTACTTTAAATGCCTGACAGATTACAGTCATAATAAAAATGATTCAACCTCCACTGCAAATCAGGTTTATTGGCAACATGTACAGACTTTCAGCTGTTTGCAATGAACAAATCAAACAAAAAATAATTAAAATAGCTCAACACAACAAATGTTTCAAGTGGTTTCCCCAAGTTCAACTGAAAATTCAACTTTTAATGACGTTTGCAGTCTCAAAAGTATACACCCCCTGAACACAATCCCTCACAACAGCTCAAATCTGAAGAACAGGCAATCAAGGGCTTCATTAGTTGCACCAGGTGTGCTTGAGCTAGAACACATGACATATCTGAACTAGCTCAGTTTGTTGAGTGTCACGATGAGGAATGGGCTAAGATTCTCAGAAACGCAGCCAGAAACTGGTGTCTGGTTATACATCTCGTTTGCAGCAGGTCATAACAGCAAAAGGATGTCCTACTAAGTACTAAAGATGTTTACCATGAAGGGGTTGAATCATTTTGAGACAGCAGAAGTCATCAAAAGTTGCATTTTCAGTTGAATTTGGGGTAACCACTTAAAATATTTGTTGTGTTGAGCTATTTTAATTACTTTTGCTTGATTTGTTCATTGGAAACATCTGAAAGTCTGAACATTTTGCCAATAAACTTGATTTGCAATGAGGTTGTATAGATTCTCCCCATAACAGATTACAAATACATTGTTAATAATAACTACAGAATAATAGATGACAGTTCATCAGTGGGTTACCTGATTGGTAGGTGTGTCGATAGCTTAGTGAATATCCCAAGGGAAGGGTCTATTTTTGCATATTTGGTGGAGGATATATAACCCACCAGAACAACCAGGAGCCCTGAAGGACTTCCTGGATAGACCCCAGTCATCACACCATTCTACAGAAACACAGAATAATGCAATATTAAAAATGTAATATATAATATAATAAAATATAACATCAAAGCACAATATTAGTCTCAACTTACATGGACAATTATCATATCATATATAGCATATCACAGTTCTAAGACTACTTTAAAAACACACAAACTATCCTCAAAAAATCAATTAAACTTTGAATTTTTCAAAGTGACATTCCGAGCACTGATTAGATAGCACTATTCATGTACATTAACTCTTTAATCAATTCCAGAAGAAAGTCAGCTGTGAGGTCACCTTAAACCTGATGAACCTCTTCTTCCAGGAGTGAAGGCCTGACAGGTAGACCTGGCGCAAGGCCTCGTGGCATAGATGAAGGTCGATGCCATCAGGAGTGACGGTGAACTGGAAGGCCACCGCCTGATGCGCTTCTGCCATGCTGACTGCACAGTCTCTGCCTCTGTGAGTCAAAGAGCCTTTATAGACAAGAGACATGAATAAAGTTTTATTGGAGAGATTAGCTTAATGACACAATTCAGAAGTATCCACTGAACCTATTAATGTGAATAAAACAACTGCTCCATTAAACAATGATGGTATGAGATGGTAATATCAAAGACTTTAGATGTACAAACATGGTGCACTCATATTTCTATGAATAGGAGAACCTACAACACACAATATGGCGGAATAATCCCTGCCTTCTACATAACAGAGCCAATAGCTGATTGGTAAAGTCATTGTGCAAGTTTTTATTCATGATTTAGAAACGAAATTTGTTGACAGGCTATATTGGTGATTTCAAATATGAAATTTAATATTAAGCTTGAACAACTTAGTAGAACTTGTAGAATGTTTCCCCATTCAAAGAGATAAGAGCTTGCATGACTGAAATTGCTGTCCGAAAGGCGTTTCAAAGATGGCTGTCGGGTAAAATGACTCATGTGGACTTTGAAACATTGTATTACAAACAATGTTTGTATTAGATTTGTATACCGGATGGAGGCATGAGCATATGTCAATTCCATCAGACATCCCACCTATCAATCCACCAGAACACCAAATGGAGGTCTGTGCACCTAAGTGGAAAGAGGTAGAGCAGCTGTGAGAAAGGCAAGGCCTTCATCATTTCCAGGGCCTAATGGAGTTCCGTACAGAGTGTATAAGAGTGCTTCAGGAGTTCAGCGAATTCTGTGGAAATTGATAAAAGTGGCATGGGAAAAACAGGTTGTACCTAGAGCCTGGTGCAGAGCAGGTGGAGTCTTTATACCTAAAGAAAAAGATGCAACAAGCATCATTCAGTTTCGTCCTATTTCACTATTAAACGTTGAAGGTAAGATTTTCTTCAGCATTATTGCCCAGAGATTGTCCACCTACCTATTAACGAATGGCTTCATTGACACTTCAGTTCACTTCAGCGGGCATTCCAGGGTTCTCAGGATGCTTAGAGCATATCAATGTTATCTGGCAACAAATTCAGTCAGCAAAAAAGGAGAGGAAGGAGCTCCATGTGACATTCCTGGATTTGGCTAATGTATATGGTTCAGTGCCACATGAGCTTCTTTGGGCAGCATTTGCCCAAAGAAGAGTACCAATCATTTTTCAGACTACCAATGTCAATAACAAATTTAGTAAAAGCCTATTTTGGAGATTTGCAATTTAGTTTCTCAACTCCAAAATTCAGCACTGCATGGCAATGCTTAGAGGATGGAATAATGGCAGGATGCACCATTTCTCCACTGGCTTTTACCATGACAGTGGAAGTAAACATTAGGTCATCAAGATGGGTAGTAGGAGGAGAGCGCTTGGCTTCTGGGATGCTACTACCACCAAGCAGAGCATACATGGATGACATGACAACCATGACTACAACAGTAGCCTGCACTAACCGGTTATTGGGGAAGTTAACAGATAATATTGAATGGGCACGAATGCAATTTAAGCCCTCTAAATCAAGGAGCATCTTGATAGTTAAAGGAAAGGTAGTAGATAAAACATTCTTCATGAATGGTGAGGCAATACCAACAGTTTCTGAGAAGCCAGTGAAGAGTCTTGGGAGATGGTATGATGGGGATCTAAAGGACACAGTTTGAGTGGGAGAAGTTAGACGACAAGCAGTGGAACGGTTGAAGAGCATAAACAGCTGTGCTCTACCAGGCAAACTAAAACTCTGGTGCTTTCAGTTTGGTCTACTGCCGAGGTTGCTGTGGCCACTGACTGTGTGCGAGGTTTCTTTGACTACAGTGGATAAGCTGGAAGCGTCACTAAGTTCATACATCAGAAAATGGTTTGGAGTTCCACGTTGCCTCAGCAGAGAGGGACTTTATAGTAAAGGAATATTGCAGCTGCCAGTTTCTGCTTTAACCGAGGAGTTTAAGTGTGCCAAGGTCAGGCTGGAAATGACCTTAGTAGAGTCACGCAACAAATGTGTGAGGGAGGCAGCCCCTGTGTTAAAAACTGTTAGGAAGTGGTCAGCAGAGAAATCTGTAGTATAAGCAAAAGGCTGCCCTTCAAATTGGGAAGATCGTGGGACAGGTACAGCATGGAAGAGGGGGTTTTGGGCTCAGTTTAGCTCCTCCTAAATGGCACAAGGCAGGCCCAGCTCAAATTAAGAAGCTGGTAGTCAACGAGGTGTGAAAGCAGGAGGAGAGGATGAGGTGTATAAAGGCCATTTCCCAGGCCAAGCAGGGAGAGTGGATGAGATGGGAGAGTGTGGAACAACCAACAGTGTGGTCAATGGAAGTGAGTAGGATCAGTTTCCTTATCAGGTCAACAAATGATGTTCTCCCATCACCGCAGAACCTAAACCTCTGGGTAGGAGAGGATCCCTCTTGTCCTTGTTGTTCATCACCTGCCACATTCAGGCACATTTTGACAAGATGTAAGGTGGCTCTTAGCCAAGGTTGGTTTACTTGGCGCCATGACCAAGTATTGCGATGTTTGGCTTTAGCATTGGCAAGCGTAGTACAGTATGACCAATAAGTTGCCGTCTGTTCTAGGAAAACATTACACGCAGAAGTCAACATTCCTCCGCCCAGGCGAGCAACCACCAAGAAAAGGTGTTAACACCAATTCTTGCCCAGGACAACTGGAAGTTGCTAGGGACTGGAAGATGCTGGCTGATCTTGATCAACGGCTTATTTTTCCACCTGAGATTGCCACCACTTACCTACGACCAGATATTGTTTTGTGGTCTGGATCAGCACGCATTGTTCCGCTGATAGAGCTAACAGTGCCATGGGAGGATGAGGTAGATGACGCATATGAGAGGAAGAAACTGTGGTATGCTCATCTGGCGCAGAACAGCGAGGATGGAGAGTCCAGGTTTATCCAGTGGAAGTGGGCTGTCGAGGATTCGTGGCACACTCTACAACCCGGTTCCTCAAAGACATGGGATTCAGTGGCCAAGAGTTGCGTCGCACAGTAAAGAACTTATCTGAAGCAGCAGAGAGGAGCAGCAACTGGTTATGGTTGAGACGAAAAGATTCTAGCAGGCTGTGTACAGGCCGCCACACTACGGTTTCGTAGAATTCTTGAAAAACTTGAAGAGTCTGAGAGTATTTGTATAGGTTACATAGTAATTAGTCATTACGTTCTTGTGTATATTGCGTGAATGATGGGTGGTGTTTGGGCAGATATTGTGTTTTGCGGAAGCTGGTATGCCATACGGAACTGTTGCCACTGAAACTGCTTTAACGAAGACAGTGGGGCTCGGCAGCCTTAGTCAAACGGGTTGGCGCGTATGGTTGGGTTGTGCGAGAGATTGTGAGATTGTGGTTAGGTCACATGTGAACTACGAGGATGGAGCAACCTCAGCAGCAGGAGGGATGTAGAGGCCAGTAAGCTGGGCTGAGTTAAGTGGGGGACGGAGGGGGGTGACTCTGGGACACCAGAGTCACTGTCAAACCCTCTTGAGGTGTCGTGGGCTAGTCAACAAAACACTGAGGATGGAAGGTGCCCACTTGAAGACCCTAGGGGTCCCCTACTCGGCTCAATCCAGACGGTTGTCGTGTTGGTCTACTAGAGAGACCACACTGCAGTTGCAGCCATCGTGTGTGCTGACGCGGCAAGTACACTGCAGCTGTTAACGCTGTACAGAAGGGGAGTCACACCACCATATGGAAGGAGGCGTAAATGGATGGAGAAGCATAGTTTACTAGAAAACTACGTCATAGTTTTTGCTTATCTCGGCGAAAGCCGAGTACAAATCTGCATGACGTTTTAACATCAACTCTCGTGTAATGGAAACCACAAATAATATCAGAGCTTTAACAAATTGAGTAGAATTGAAAAATTAACATTATTATAGAAGGGACATGAACAAACATTGTAACATTATGTAGCATAAAGCCACCTAATGTAAATTTCACATTATGGTGCTGTAATAAAACATTAGTTGTAATCTAATCACATTTGTATTACTGTTCAATGTGACCTCAAGCATTTAACTGCAAGACATAGAGCGGATTACAGAATGTGATTTGTTCATGACCTCTGAAACTCTTTCACAAGTCTGTCATGGGACACACAATTAGATACTGTGAACATCCCTCTGATGTAAATAAAGATGCAGGTATGTTTGATAGGTCAAAATGACGTCTGACTTTTTGGAGAAATCATTATTAAATGAAACTTTAATGGGGTTATGAATTGAAATAAATCTTTTGGGTAAGAGCGAGGTCTTTGTAACCTTTAAAACATCCTGCAAGTTTCATAGCTTAAAATGTCCTCCTCATTATAAACAAAGGGTTAATTTAATCAAGCTCCACAAACTGCTCGTTTTGATATTGGGTGACTAGAAGTCACACGGGCAAATATACAAAAATCACAAGACAATAATGCACTTACCATAAGCCCCACCCACTGCCATTCAGTCACTAACAGGAATAGTTCACCCAAAAATGCCATTTTTTATAGTTCATACGCCAAATAGTTCACCCATAATTTACAAACTCTAAAGCCATCCTATGTGAATATGACTTTATTCTTTCTGCTAAACACAATCGGAGTTGTATTAAAAAATATCCTGGCTCTTCCCCGCTTTATAATGGGAGTGAATAGAGCTTTTGAAGCCCAAAAAAGCACATCCATCCATCACAAAAGTAGTCCATGTGTCGGGTCAGAGGTCATTCAGAGGTCAGAGGTCGCTTTGCTTCAGAAGGCCTTGTTTTATTTTTGGGGAACATCTATGGTGACAATCATTCCTGGCAAAACAGGTTGTCATTACAAAACTTTAGAGAAGAAATTGAGGATTTCTTACAAATATTTTTTAGTGCCCAGTTTATTTTAGGTGGATTGGAATGACTGGATAGCCTGGCTGCGCCCCAGGCTAACGACTGGAAAACCATAATGACCCCTTTTTTGGATTGTTTTCCTTTTTTGGATTGTTTTCTTTTTGTATTCGTACAATACACTGATATATTTATTCTAAATTCCCAATTAAATTGTTGTGATGAACACATAGATCATAGATTACATAGATTATACCCCATTAATTAATATAATTCTAAAGAAATTCAACACATGGCTAAAGAAAGAAGCTAAAACATATTTTAAAGCCTTAATCTGTTCTTTGAATAATTTGTATTCTTTGAAACTTTTTGTATTCATCTATAGATATTTATAGAATGATCTTGCTGCTTTCTCAATTCAATTCAAATGCTATGCTATTTGTTTATCATATTTGATTTGATGTAATTGATATGTTATTGCGCTTGTGTGTTCATTGTATTGCCCTTGTATGTTCAACAATAACATTGGCTTACCAATTATGTGAATTTGAGACGTGTCTATCTGTTTGCCGCCAACCAATGGCAGACAAGACTATTTGAATCTTGAATAAACTTTATGTGAATAAAAAGTTCCATGACATATAATGCACAGTAACTAAAAAACTGTTCAGCAATGCTATTTAAATGTGTAGTGTAATGTACATATGAATATAATCATAATATTAACTCAATTATAAATGATAATATTACAGTGCTAAAGACATTAATTATAAAGTCATTAATAATATTACAGTGCTAAAGACACAAATACACAGACATTCTTGTTCAATCACCACCCAGACCTGTTTATACTTTATCAAAGGGACATAAATGCACTAGTATTTCCATGAGGTCATTGTTAATTGTTTATAACAGAGATACTATCATCATATAACGCGAAAGAATACCATGAAGGTCATATTTTATCAAGAGGGTGCTATGTTATGTATTAGCAACTAGCAAGTCCCTCAGCAGCGGTGATCACGTGACGCACTGGTGCCGATGGAAACTAGGGGAAAGGTCAAGCGCCGCGCGGCGCGGGACTGTTGATGGGATGGTACACGCTTCTGAACGCCAATGGGTCACACAGACACAGTATGATTTAATAAGTTTACATATTCTGCCACAACGGGTGCCGAGTTACTACAACAGAAAGAGGACCTATCGATTATTTAAATATGTGCATCTGTTTGCATAATTACTGCTCTATGATCGAACTATTCACTTAAAGGGACACTTCGCTAAAACACGAAAATGCATTATTTACTCAAACTAATCTTATTTCAAACCCATTTGACTTTGTATCATCCGTGGGACACACAATTAGATATTAGGCAGGGTGACTTTCCTTCCATCGCATCTATTTTGCTTACAATGAAAGTAAATGGTGACTGCTGTCATGTAACGTTAACGTTAGGCTATCACCTTTTGTGTTCCGGGTTTTGAGTGTGAGTAAATAATCACAGTATTTTACATTTTTAAAGAACTGTTCATTATTTATAGCAAGTACACGGGCTATGTGTTATTACATTTAAAAAATTAGGCTGCGCACAATTTGTTGTTGTATTGTGTTTATTCACATTTAAAAAGTAAACGTATTTGTCCCAAATCAAAACTATGAAGCAAGAGGAGCTATCGGCATCACGTTGACACGTTCCGCTGATTATATTGCAATCAACAACAACAAAATCAAACTAATTCCAGCGCAACGCGCTTTGGCGAGGTTCCCTCACCACACACTGACCTCGCCGTGCAACACTCTCCAGGTGCTCATGGGTGTCAGAATGTCAACACACATGCATCTATAAACAAAAAATCTAATCGCACACCATAAATGACACCCATTTATGCTTTATTCACATAACAACTGTGTTGCTGTTCGGGATCACCTTGTGTTTTAAGTAGCACGCCAGTGTCATGCCGTAGAGGACAAGAATACTCATGCACTTTCACCTACTTAGCTCCACACTCAATCTCATACCGCTGCTTAAACAGGCTATATAGAGCTGATTTATTGTGGATTCTTACCTCTACGTCCTTTCCTGAAATATAGACGATGTGGATTACTGTTTCACAGTAGGAGTCCCGCCGTTTTGCCGCCGCCTGCTTTTAGTGTAACTAGAAATGAATGAATGTAATAAGGGTGATTTAGCAAACCCTCCCCTCGCGTGACGTCACGCGGTGTAGAGAGCGGCGCGCGCGGCTAAGCGACGCCAGGATGATTGTTAATGTGACATCAAAGGATTGAACTCTTTTTTCACACTTATGTATAATTATGAACAGGGAAATTAGCAAAAAGAAATAGCAAACAGCCTGTCCCCATGGTAACGAAATCACCAGAGAAGCCAAGCCTTTACTACAGCAGAAGCAAATTTGATGTTTACTATCTTTCTTTTAGGTGTGTGTGATATAGATGACTTCGACTTCCCTTACGAAAAATAAGTTTATTCAAGTGTGCTATTAGGATAGGCTACTGATTTTAAAGTAAAAACGTTTTGTCTACTTTGTTTGAATAGCCTAGGCTACTTTACAGAAAAATACTTTATGTAGGCCTACTTTTCAAGAATATACTGTTGCCTTGGCTTTTGGCTTGCTTAGTTTTGGACATTTAATTATTCAACAATATTTTTGATCTGCCTTACTTCATGTGGACAATGACACACTTTTATTCTAGAAACAAACTTATTTTCATGTTATCACTGTAAAGCTGCTTTGATACAATCTGGATTGTAAAAAAGCACTGTATAAATAAAGATGACTTGACTTGACTTAAAACTGCTCTATGGCGACATTGACACAATTTTCCAGGTATTCTAAGGTTACTTTTAAGATAACAAGTTAATAAAATGTAATAAGGGTCATTCCGTGTCAAATCAACCAAATTTATGAAACTTCCACAGCTCAAATTTTTGATTTTGTTCATATTTTTTTTTTCTGTACAAGACAAACATAGATAGTGATGAAAGCCAAAACATGAAAGGTCACAGATGTATTCACTATTTTGTAGAGGTTCAAAATGACAATTTTCACCTGAGATTCAGAGCCAAATTACATTGAGGTAAAAAATAACCTTAGAAAGATGACAGCAACATTATTTTATCTTTACGCTGGGATCAGTCTATTAGTAAAATCTTTGACTTTAGCAAATTTTATTGCATTATATGCCAACAGTGACTGCTCAAAAATGGCAAAAAGCACTTCTTGTGTTTTTTGCCTAAAGTGTTTTGCCTGTAACTCAAGAAGTATTAAAGTTATCTAGGATATAAAGGCTTACTTTTTTAAGTTGTTATGGGCAAAATGAACATTGGGAGAAGGTATATGTTGAAGGAACCAGTAGAATGTATTTTAATGTCAGAAATAATGTCTCATGTAATCGCTCAGTGTTTCAACCTCAGATAAAACACCTAAACAATGTCATGTAACGTTACATTTACCTCAGAAAAGCCATTCAGTGGCCATAACTTATAATTAGTAAGAAAAATTAATTTCAGAAAGGAGCATTTTGCAACAAAAGGACTATTTTACATATTTATTTTACATTAAAAAGTTAGTACAGTTAGTAAATGTATTTTTGTTTAACATATATATATATATATATATATATATATATATATATATATACATCAAAGGATTGAACTCTTTTTTCGCACTTATGTATAATTATGAACAGGGAAATTAGCAAAAAGAAATAGCAAACAGCCTGTCCCCATGGTAACGAAATCACCAGAGAAGCCAAGCCTTTACTACAAGTGCAGAAGCAAATTTGATGTTTACTATTCTTTCTTTTAGGTGTGTGTGATTTAGATGACTTCGACTTCCCTTACGAAAAATAAGTTTATTCAAGTGTGCTATTAGGATAGGCTACTGATTTTAAACTAAAAAACGTTTTGTCTACTTTGTTTGAATAGCCAGGCTTCTTCACAGAAAAATACTTTATGTAGGCCTACTTTTCAAGAATATACTGTTGCCTTGGCTTTTGGCTTGCTTAGTTTTGGTTAGTAATATATATATATATATATATATATATATATATATATATTATTTAAAGAACTGAACCTGCTTTGAAGGAGATCCCATAAAAATGTAATATGGCATTAGTAACAATATATTTTCTGAAATGATAATATCATGCGACGAGTTTTGTGCCATCTGTGGTTTAGAGGAGAATAAAAGGCAAGTATACAGAGGTGCAACTTTAGCCCTGTTTTGCCCCATGTTAACCTGACATAATAAATTCTTACATTTGATTATTCTAACTGACTATGAATATTCAAACATTAGCTTTTATTTAATGATGCACACATATCATTAAAAACCTTTTCATTTATGGAGTCAGATGAAATAACGAGAGAATACATTTGAGAAAATGTATTGCATTTAATCAAAAATACTTTGCCATGAGAAAAGACAGTAAAAGACCTTTACCCGCTGATCGGAAGCCTCCAATGAGCCGTTCGAGCCGGGCTTCAAAGGGGTGTTGATGGACTCGATCTCCATCTGTGTTTTGACCATCGCTCTGAATCCCATCCGGAGTCTTTGACAAAAACGCGATTTTCTCAGCTTTTAAAAAAAAAAAAAAAAAAAAATGTTACATTTTTTAATTAAACTTATGCTATACCCACATTCAAGTGTTGATTAAAAAAAGTATCCATGAAGCTAACAAAATGTTTATAAAATAGAAAGAGTTAAGGTAAAATCCCTAAATGGGAACTTTGTATACAAGTGCAAAAATAATATAAAAATAGTATAAAAATGATGTTATGTTCACTTATATACAACGTACAAGTGCTACTTAATAAAATTACTATAGTAGCTAGTTTATAGGCTACTTGAAACTGGCTACTTTCATAAAGTAAAAAATACAGTAAACTATCAGCATAGCTATAAGTTCACTTGCAGTAGCTACAAACAAAAAACTTAGCTGTAAACTACTTGTGTACTCAAAGTTTACTAGCCTACGTGGGAGAATAGTCCTAAGTAGGCTATTGAAACTGTACGTACAAATCACTGTCTATGGTACAAATATACATTGATAGTATAGGCTACTTCCTACATAAAGTATACTTAAAATATACTTGAACTTTAGCCTACAGCCTACTACTGAATAAAATTTACTTGAAGTAGACCTATACTTATTTTTCGTAAGGGTTGACTTAACTACACCGCTTCACATGACTGCACATCTGTTAGCATTTTAAATGTATCATAAGCTAAATAGTTTATGAAGTGAAAGTTCATTAGGTAACAACCATTACATTACATCTGAGAACTGTTACATTTTCAGGAGGCAGAATTATTCTTTGTAGTTATTAAATAGTATTTGAAACGAGTACGCTACACGGTATACACACTCCAACATGCGCACTTCTGACTAACTGAGATAGTCGCGACCAATGAGATTTCGTAATACAGAGGCTCCCCTCTGATTGGCCAGTGCACATGACCAATGACAGCCAGTCGTCCAATGAGAGCTGAGGATGATGCGACATGCCATCGCACTTCTCCGTCTGCTAGAAGCGTGAGGACCGTCTGGAGCGCAACGTGGGGGTAAGTCAAAGAAAAAAAAAAAATTAATCGCGATTAGAGTTGAAGCCTCGTGGTTTGGACACAGTCTATGTGGTTTTAAAGAGCTATGACGAATTCGTCTCAAGACTTTTTAAGGTTTGAAACTTAGGTATTGAGAGATATGTAATGCCGCACATGTGCATTGGGACATTTAACTTCCATTAACACATCACATGCATGACAGCACAGTGACAGCAACAAGACATGCAGCTCCTCGTGTGTGATAACTCACGGCTGTTCAGCCTTCTTTTACCAGAGTTTTTGATTAAAAAACCCCACAGACGAACAAATGACAGTTTACTTGACAATACAATTATCGGTTTATTACAAAGAAAGAAAAAGACATTATATACTCGTACACTAAATAACTCATACGATATGTCTTTCTGTGATGCAGCACACTTAGTGTTATAATTGACAGCTATGATTAACTGATCCACTTGTTTTGCAAACCACTCATATCATTTCATCCTCATCACTTACTTGTATTTCAAGCCATACTGGTGTTCGTCCTACTTTTATGTGATTACTGCATTTTACAAATACAGAAAGGACATGTTACATTATTATTATTATTATTAATAATCATATTTTTAGACCCACTGTAAACGTTTATCTTTGAGCTTTGGTACGACTTCCTTCGAGCATGCGATGTTCTTAAAGGGATAGTTCACCCCAAAATTTAATACTGTCATTATTTACTCATGTTGTATTCCTGCCATTCAAAACTTTGGAACACAAATGAAGATATTTTGAAACACAAATGGAAATATTTTTAATGAAATCTGAGCGATTTCTGTCCCTCCGTTGTCAGTTACGCAACTACCACCTAGAGATTGTAAAACAAATTTTCTGAAGAGACTCGATCGCTTTATATGATCATCAGATTGAATTCAGGCTTTTATTCCAATAAACATTAATCAGGGAACATAAACAGAAGCTCAACCGATCCTGCTTGACACATCATGAACCTCATTGGTTCTTGCTGAAGCTCAAACGTGCTGCCTAACATGAGAATGAACCTCATTGGTTCCCGCAGAAGCTCAAATGTGATGCGTAACATGAGAATGAACCTCATTGGTTCTTGCAGAAGCTCAAATGTCCTGCGTAACATGAGAATGAACCTCATTGGTTCCCGCAGAAGCATAAATGTGATGCGTAACATGAGAATGAACCTCATTGGTTCTCGCAGAAGCTCAAAAGTGCTGCGTAACATGAGAATGAACCTCATTGGTTCTCGCAGAAGCTCAAAAGTGCTGCGTAACATGAGAATGAACCTCATTGGTTCTTGTAGAAGCTCAAAAGTGCTGCGTAACACAAGAATGAACCTCATTGGTTCTTGCACATCAAGCTAACTAGCTTGAGCCTCTGTTTACCACCGCTGATGTGTGAGTTGATGATTGTTTATATGTGAATTAAGGCCTAAATTCAATCTGTTGCTCATATAAAGCGATCAAGTCTCTTCAGAAAATTTGGTCTAAACCGCTAGATTCCTGTTGGATTAGTTTTACAATCTCTTTATGAACTTTTTGAAGCTTTAAAGTGGTAGTTGCAGTGACTGTCAATGGGGGAACAGAAATCAAAAAGATCTTCAATTATGTTTCGAACATGAAAGAAAGTTTTACTTGTTTGAAAGGACATGAGATGTGAGAGGGTGAGAAATTAATGACAGAATTTTAATTTTTGGGTGAACTATCCCTTTAAGACTCTAGAGACGCTAGCAACTTCAAATGCCTGCTTGCTGCTCAACCATTGGCTCTTTTTTTTTATCTGCCTTTTAAATACAATTCATTTGTTTGACAGAAACTTCCCTTAAAGGGATATCTCACCCCAAAAATAATTCTGTCATCATTTACTCAACCTCAAGTTGTTCCAAACCTTTATTAATTAATTTCTTCTGACGAACAAAAGAGAAGATATTTTGAAAAATGGACCCCATTGACTTCCATAGTGTGGGATTCTGATGTGTCCATCAGAAGAAAGAAATGCATTCAGGTTTGGAACAACTTGAGGGTGAGTAAATAATGACAGAATTACATTTTTTGGGTGAAATATCCCTTTAACAAGTCTTTAACTGAGTTTATCTGTGCTCTGAATCACTCACAAATCTTTTGATATTCTCTTTTCAGTTTTCACAAAATATTGCACCTTTTCATGCTTTCCTCTTCAGAAAGATCTTTCTTCCTCCATATTGCATGAGAACTGTGACTTAATGTGGAACAACCTTTTTAACCCTTGTGCTGCATTAGATTTTTAACACCGTTGAGTGCATTAAGGACCAAAAATGGCCACATATTAAACATTGCCTAAAATATTATATATTATTATTATTTTCCACTTTTACCAAGTTAAATCTTTTAACCAGCATCAGTCCTCATCATAACTACCAAAAATGTATTCAATTTCAGGATTTTAACCCTTTAATTACCAGTTTTGTTTGCGAAACCATCGATTTGTATAAGAGGAAAAAACACAAAAATTCAATTATTTTCAATAAACTAAATGCAAAGAGAAAACTTTAGATTTGGATTATCACAGTCCCACTTTGCAAAAAATCCCACCAAAAATGGCCACCTATTAAACATTGCCTATTGCCTAAAATAAGGTGCATTTCCACCCATAGGGAATAAATATGTAGTGACGTCATCTGGTGGAATACGCTATATAATGCAAATATAATGCTTTTGCTTCAAAATGAAAGGATGTTTGTGCAAAAATCATGTTTTATGTATTACTGACAGCCTCAGATTTAAACAACGTTTTAATGGGTTTCAATGGGCCATTTTTGGTCTTTATGGTGCTGAGTGTTACTATTTGATCTACACATTGTGTGTTATACATATTTTGCAAAATGGGATCACATTTTTTACATGTATCCAAAAAGTCAAAATTTTGCCAAATTTCATACCATTTGCATTAAAACAGCCAAAATGGTCAAAGAAATTAAACTGCAAAAGACCAAAAATGTCCCTAATGCAGCATAAGGGTTAAGTAGGTTTTCCATTTGTAGTAAACCTGGCAAACTGCTTAACAAACCTCTCTGAGATTAATACCAGTTATCCAAAAGATAGGCCTATGAGTAATAAAACAAACACTTTCTTTGAAAATCTAAAATCTGGATGCTTATTCTACAGAAATCCTACTGATATGTCACATAATAATTTGGATCACAGTATGCCTTTTCAATGTGAGCATGTCACGTGACTTGTCTTATTTTTTTTCTTTGATAAATAGCCGAGGAGTGAAAATGGATCGAACAAATGAAAAGAGTGAAGCCAAAGGTACGTTTTTAGTGTTGTGTGTGTTTATATAATCGAAAATTATTCAAACCCCATTGCATATCATGTTCATAAACAATATTTACATACTTTCAGCTGTTTCCAATGAACAACTCAAACAAAAGTAATTGAAATAGCTACACAACACAAATGTTTTAAGTGGTTTCCCCAAATTCAACTCAAAATGAAATTTTAATGATTATTCAACCCCTGCAGAGCAGGTGTTGTAACAAGCACACCTGATGCAACTAATCAGGGGCTTCATTAGTTGCACCAGGTGTGCTTGAGCTAGAACACATGAAATATGTGAACTGGCTCGGTTTGTTGGGTGTCACGTTTGACTGCATGTTAGAAATATTTTGAAAAGTCAAAAGTATGGTCCAAAAAGTGCAACTGTTTGTGTTTTTATATATATATATATATATATATATATATAATATTTGTGTCATAATTGTGTGTGTGTGTGTGTGTGTGTATTATATATATATATATATATATAATACACACACACACACAGTTGTTATCGAAATTATTCAACCCCTGTGAATTCTCTCTCTATATATATATATATTAGCGTTTAATGACAATTTTATGAATATTTTCTTTCTGGGTTATAAACTATTTCTAAAACTAGGATTATTTTATTTTCATGTTTCCCAGAAAGAAACATATTTTTCTTAAATGCTAAGTTTTCTTTACCAAAAAAAAGTTATAATAATTTATTATGTTTTTTAAGCAGTAATATCTGAAAATTATACAGCTATCTCCATGACTGCTGTACATATGATATAATAATTGCTTTCATTTTTCTCAAGGGAAAGGAGGAAATAAACCTCCTCAGTCCGACAAACCAGTGGGCTTTTTACAAATGGAAAGGTATGAAGCAATTTTATCCTCATGATTTTAGACAGCTAAGATGATAAATAAAATTACAGATTTTTATTTGGTGGCTCAAATTCTGTATCTGATTAACCCTAACATTTTGTTAAATTTCTTTTGTACAATATCTGTGTAGTTTCAAAAACGTGTGTTTCGTAAACGTTTGTAACGATGCTGAAAATTCTGCTTTAATCACAGGAATAAATTACACGTTACTATATATTCCCACAGAAAACAGCTGTCTTAAATTGTAATCATATTTCACAACTTTTGGCTGTCTAGAATACAGAATTTCAACCTGCTGCCCAAGAGTGTAAAGAGAAGAATTAATGCCCTAAAGAGGCTCCAGCTCCAGAGTGCTAACATAGAGGCCAAGTTCTACGAAGAGGTCCATGAGCTTGAGAGGAAGTATGCTGGGCTTTACCAGCCTATGTTTGACAAGGTATGCTAACGAATCTCTGAATCTCTGTTCAAACACGCTCGGTGTCCTTAAAGTCCCCCTGTAGTCAACCATTTACCCTTTTAAACTCATCTTTTTTCACCAAAATGACATTTAAATGTTTTTTACTTGATTAAAAATGATTCATGCCTATAGATAGCTTGAATGTAACTCTACACCCGTCTCATTTAGTATGCTCTATGAATATGCCAATGAACCCCGCCTCCACTCACTCACTCCAGCTCAGAGATCCACTCGTTGGCGATCGATATTGTATGGTCACAATATGGGTGTTTAAGTCAACATATAGCCGACTCATTCAAGCATGGCCATTCCCTTGGCTGGTGATGAGCTAGTAGTTCAACTTTTACCCACAATGCTAATACAAGGAAGCCAGCCTTCCTGTTACAGGTCTGTCCAAAGACATATATTTTCAAGACCAGCATGAAACAGAATTCTAAAAATATGCTTCATTTTTGTTTTACATAATTGATTGCCATAAGTGTTGTGCCCTTGAAGTGATGTCACATAACACAATGCTTCTGTGTTCAGAGACGGGAGATTGTGACTGGTGCTGTCGAACCCACAGATGAGGAATGCGAATGGCAAAGTTACAAGGAGGAAGATGAGCTTGCTGTAAGTTGATGCTTGTGGGAATCCTGACACCACATCATATCAATTGCAAAAACCTATTTTCTTGGCAAACTTTTCTATGGAAGCCCTGAGCTATTGAACATCTCATTTAGATATTGTGTGCCAATGGTAGATTTAATAAACCGTTTTACACCCACAGGCAGATTTGCAGAAAAAAGCTGCTCTGGAGGAGAAGCAGGCAGATTCAGCCAGCGCCGTTGAGCCGAAAGGAATCCCCGAGTTCTGGCTCACCATCTTTAAACAGGCGGACATGCTTGGAGAAATGCTGCAGGTGAACTTTCACTTCACTTCTGCTTAATGTTTTCACCAAATCTCAGTCCCTCCAGGATTTCACGATTTTTTTGTGTGATTTTTGCGATTTTGTGGTGGTAATTTCCAAAAATTTGTGAAAAAATTTGCGATTTATATTTAACATTTACCATAATAGTATTCAGTTCTTCCAGAAAAACGCGGAGTTTTTTTTGTGATTGTTGCAAAAAAAAGAGAATGAAAATGAAAAAGAGAAAAAAAGTGATTCCCCCAACATCCTGTTAATGTAAGAGTCATTTCTTATTACTTCCTTTGATAAACAAGCATACTAAATCATAGAAAGTGCTGGGAATATTTAATTTCTCATCTTGTTTTATTTCAGACTGTAAGAGTGTAAATAAGGTGTGGCCCCTTTAAGAGCTGCGCGCTCCCTGTTGAACTCTCTGCAGTGTCTCAAACACCCCATGTGTGCGGGTAATTTCTGTTTGATGCTACTTCTTTTATCTTATGTTGTTTATTAAGTAACGATGTGACAGTAGAACGTGCGACAGACAGTTATACGAGTTCGATTTGTGATGTCGTCAATCGCCTCCGTGATTCTGTCTGGCGTCGCGTAATTGCGTCCCTTCATAACGTTCCCATGGAAACAGGGGGAAATGGCTGCTCTTATGTGAAGCAAACGCAACATTTTTCAACTTTCTGATAAGATACATGTGACTTTTTTTGCAACGAAAATGCGAGGATTATGAAATTATGCAAACCCCGCATATTTTGCACGGAAATCGGCAATTTATGCGGCGAAAGTGCGGCGTATTTGAAAAAATGCGCCCCCCGCATAAATATGCGGACTTTGGCTGGTTTTGCATTGAATTCAGCGATCGCATAATCGCGTTTTTCTGGAGGGACTGAAATCTTTTGCAGATGTTGATTAGTGTGAAAAATATTTGCTGATTTGGGTTTTAATGTGAATTTATGTAATTTAACAGTAAATATGTTACATAATAAAGCAATAAGCCATGCATTAAGGCCCTGATATACTCACTGCAAAGTTCCTTTTTTCTTCGACGGAACCGCTAGCAAACTTCTCAATGCAAACAACCACATTGCTGAGAGCGACGTTTAGATTAATATGTAAATGTGAGCTGTGCGCTTTCCTTTCATTAACATAATAAACATACAGCAAAAATGACAGTGGTGGGAAAACAGCAGTTAAGAAAGCATCTGATCATAACAATGTAGATAGGTTTGCACAAGCTCTGCAATATGGCACTCCAGTAAAGTCATATAGCACTTTATACAACAGATTGCTTTAAATCAAGCAGCTTTACAGTATTAAACATGAAAAACAGTTTCAGTGTCGCTTTCGATTAGAAACACATTACAACTTTATTTTCTACTATAAGCGACTTCATGTTCATATTTTTTACTTGTGGTCGTCTCACGTCGAGGGGCCGAACAGAACTAAACCAAAGAAGATTTCCATGTCAAAGAAGGTGGAGCCTCAGAGCCACACCTATCTATTACATCATCACCACTGACCAATGGTGGTTTGCTCTGGTCCGAACTACAAAAATGAACACCAAACCAACCAAGTTTTTGCCTGATGTTGCTTGAAATGACGTCACACCAGATATTTATTTGCTTTTGCGTGAAGTATGTTGGGGCCTTAAGAGTGAATTTGCCACAGTTTAGTGCTTTTGTTATGCACAACATGAACTACTGACCAATAAGATTAATATGATCATTACACATTTTATCATAATAATAATAATAATACATATTTTAACTGTAGTGTCACTGTTGCCAGATTTTGGAGCTAGAGCTATACATTTTATAACATATAAACATTGCATTTTATTGGACGGTCCTGCCTTTGTGTGTTGTTGTTTTTTTTTTTTTTAGTAAGATCACTTAAGGACTTTTACCATACGAAGTATAATAATTTTTATAATATCTTTTGCTGATAATTTACTCACCCCCATGTCATCCAAGATGTCCATGTCTTTCTTTCTTCAGTGGAAAAGAAATTAAGGTTTTTGATGAAAACATTCCAGGATTTTTCTCCATATAATGGACATCAATGGGAACCAAACGGTTCAAGGTCCAAATGAGAGTTTCAGTGCAAACTGTTCAAAGGGCTTTAAACGATTCCAGGCGATGAATAAGGGTCTTATCAAGCAAAACGATCACTCATTTAACAAATAAATAACAAAGTTTAAGTTTTATAAGCTCAAATCGTCGCCTTGCTCTGTTCTGTGATGCACGTTCGTGACTCTCCTGTTCGAACTCGTTCATCAAAATGAACAAATCTTTTTTCGTGTCATTTGGTTCATTCAACGAACGAAATGAATGAATTGACTCGGGAAAAGATTTGTTCATTTTGATGAACGAGTTCGAACAGGAGAGTCACAAACATGCGTCACAGAACAGAGCAAGGCGACGATTTGAGCTTATAAAACTTAAACTTTGTTATTATTTTTTTTTTTAAATGAGCAATCGTTTCACTTGATAAGACCCTTGTTCATCGCCTGGAATCGTTTAAAGCCCTTTGAACAGTTTGCAGTTTGCACTGAAACTGTCTTTTGGACCTTGAACCGTTTGGTTCCCACTGAAGTCCATTATATGGAGAAAAATCCTGGAATATTTCATCAAAAACTTTAATTTCTTTTCGACTGAAGAAAGAAAGACATGGATATCTTGGATGACATGGGGGTGAGTAAATTATCAGCAAAAGTTTTTGAAAAGTGAACTACTCCTTTAAAATATCATGTGTAATTTTAAACGACTCTATTTTTAGTTTGGTTTTTGTTTTGCATTTACGCAACTCTTGTGTGACTTGTCATGAAAATAGCCTCAGCTGCTGACATGTCATTAAAATTTCTAGTCCTATTACTGTAAGGGCATTGCATAAATCAATGATGACTGCTTTGACCCTTTGCATAAAGGGTTGATGTGGTTTACACAAGATGTGGTTTTTGTGACAGGAAGCCCTTAGAGAACATGCAAGTTTGTATCGGTACATGCTCAATTCATGTTATCTGATTATGTTGTCATTTAATGTATAATCTTCTTGATTTCATTTAAATAATCAAGCGATCATTAGGACTGTACAGAGTCTGTATCTGTCTGTGTTTAGCGGATTCTCTCAGCCATGTTTCTTCCATTCCACACAGTGATTTCCAAAGTAGAATCCAATGCCGGCTTAGTCTAACCCTCCTGGGATCTTTTTTTTTTTTGTTTGTTTCCTGTAGGAGCATGATGAGCCAATCCTGAAACACTTGCAGGACATCACTGTGAAGTTTTCTGAGCCAGGACAGCCAATGGTTTGTCAAACCAGCTAAACTAGCCTCTGTTTACTTATAAAACAAATATATCCAGGTATCAATTTTAATATTGTTCAATTGTTTGTCAAAAAACAGAGTTTCACGTTAGAGTTCCACTTTGAGCCCAACAGCTTCTTCAGTAACTCGGTCCTCACTAAAGTCTATAAGATGAAGTCAGAGCCGGACGCTGCAGATCCGTTCTCTTTCGAGGGGCCGGAGATCGTGGGCTGCGAAGGGTAAGATGGAGAACTAGTTAGTGGTGTTTCTAATAGATATCCTGACCAAAACTATTTAACTATATACCCTACCAATCAAAGATTGTTTTTTTTTTTAAAGAAATCTCTCACATAGGGCTGCATTTATTTGGTCAAAATACAGTAAAACAATAATATTGTGCACCAAAGGTGTGTAGCACCTATTGTACTCGTGGGCGTTCTTCTTCTTCCACTCTGGAAGTCTATGGCAGCCCATGAGACCACTTGTGGGAAAGTTGTGAAATGTGGCACACAGTCATGGTGCGTTCACACCGGATGCGAATAGCGCGTCTGCCGCGAATGATTTTAATGTTAAAGGGTTAGTTCACCCAAAAATGAAAATTAAGTCATTAATTACTCACCCCCATGCTGTTCCAACCCCGTAAGACCTTCGTTCATCTTCGGAACACAAATAAAGATATTTTTGATTGAATCTGAGAGCTGGATCACTCTTCCATAGGCTTCCTAAGGGACTGGCTCTTGACGGCCCAGAAAGTCATTAAAGAAAAGGTTTAAATATTCCATGTGCCTAAAGCGGCTCAATTATAAGTTTATCAAGCGACGAGAATACTTTTTGTGCGAAAAAAACATAAATAACGACTTAATTCGACTATTCTATTACTTCCTTACGGGCGCATGCGCGAGAACTGAGACGAGGACGTTCTTCTCCTTCGACTACTTTTTGTTACTGGCTGCTCCGCTTAGGAGTTTTACTGCCACCTACCGTATAAAATGATGATCCATATATAAGGCGCTCCGGATTATAAGGAACACTGTCGTTTTTTGAGAACATTAAAGGCTTTTAAGTGCACCTTATAGTGCGGAAAATACGCAAATTGAAAAGCGTACAGCGCGCATCTTCCTCTGCTTGTAAACAGAAAGTTTTGCGCTTCCAGCTATATCAGCACATCATCTTATATGGTAGGGGGCGGTAAAACTCCTAAGCGGTGAGCAGCCGGTAACAAGAAGTAGACGAATGAGAACGTCCTCGTCTCAGTTCTCACGCATGCGCCCATAAGAAAGTAATGGAATAGTGGAATAAAGTCGTTATTTATGTTTTTTTTTTCGCACAAAAAGTAGTCTCGTCGCTTGATAAACTCATAATTGAGCCGCTGTAGGCACATGGAATATTTAAACCTTTTCTTTAATGACTTTATGGGCCGTCAAGAGCCAGTCCCTTAGGCAGTCTATGTAGGACTGATCCAGCTCTCAGATTCAATCAAAAATATCTTTATTTGTGTTCCGAAGATGAACGAAGGTCTTACGGGGTTGGAACAGCATGGGGGTGAGTAATTAATGACTTATTTTTCAATTTTTGGGTGAACTAACCCTTTAAGTCAATGCAAAGACGTGTTACGTATGTAAAAATTCCTGCGACGCAAATGAGGCGTAGAGGTAGTCACAAATACGCCTCATTCGCGTGTCTGGCGAGAATTGAGTGTCTGGCGTGTTAAGCGCGAATGATTTAGTTAGTGCTATTTGCGCATTCACGCGTTTGATGCGAATTCGCATCTGCCGCCAGAGTTGAAAAATCTGAACTGCGCGGCCGTCAATTCGCACCACGTTAACCAATCAGGAGCCTGCTGCCTGCTCACATGGTGAAGGATCTGGATGCTTCAATAAATTATTTTGTAATATGACTAAATGCCTGGTGTGGTTGTAATGCACAACAAAGCAAATATTTTATCACTTAAAACTTTATTTCAATATACGAGATATGTTCATTTTGTATTGAATGTTATTTATTCCATATCTAGATTATATGAAATATTATTATGATGTAAAGACAACCAACATACATGTGCATAAGTTCGTGTCTGGACGTGAGAGAGAAAAAAATCACAGGACAGGTTAAGAACTTTTGGAGGCTGGCTCTATTTATCATCAAAACAAATGACAGATTAGGTGGATGAGGGCGAGGGTGATCCTCGCTCCGATGCGGGACAAGGTCATCAAACTGGGGGCGGGCCAGCGCAGCTCCTGGAGCGAGCAAATGGTGAAACTCGCCAAACGGTTCGCCTCTGAAGGGTCCGGTGGACACAAATACCGCGACAATGATCCTCACGCCGCTGTTCTGCTCTCCAGAAAAAGTACAGAGCGGTGACTCTCTCGATGAATGCTCGATCGACATAAAAAAGATGGCCGCCAACGGGTTTCGATTCTGACGCGTGTAAATTTCGCTTCAAACTTTTGTTTTTACGCACGTAAGTTTCGCTCTTGACGCGCGAATTGATTCAAAGTGTTCAAGCGTCAAACTAGACGTGAATTTGACGCGCTATTCGCGTCCGGTGTGAACGCACAGTCAGACGACAGTCTAAACTATCACCATAGCCAATTTGGAGTCTCTAATTAAAACCCTCTAGCGCCACCAACTGTTCAAATATGTTCTCACGTTTATGCTAATAACCTTTGAACTGTAAGGGCTAGAAACCTTTAAGACAATTTGATATGACATCATTTTCCGTTATGAAAAAAATCCGAAAAATCACTTTTTCAAATCCCCCCCAGTCCGTTGCTCCGATTTTCATGAAGATTTAACCAGATCATCTTCAGACCAGGCCAATGAAAATTTATGGAATTCAAATTGATTTGTCAAAGCATTGAATGAATTTGACGAAGAGCACGCCAAAATGCCTCCGTACCTCTGTATATCACTGTATTTCCTTCTTTTAAACACATATTCAGTCTTAATTATTGCAAACTTTTCACCAGGTAGTGTAGAATTGATTTTGCATGAATGACCCATTATTTTGTGGCTTGTTTGGGAGAGAAATAAACATTTTTACTTGGCATTTAGATTTGATTCTGTTCTTTACATAAATCTGGACTACCAGTGTTTCTAAATTATTTCCATATGTATATATTTTTTTCTTTTAGTTGTAAGATTGACTGGCAAAAAGGCAAAGATGTGACAGTAAGAATTGTTAAAAAGAAGCAGAAACACAAAGGAAGAGGGACCATTCGGACGGTCTCCAAAGAGATTCCACAAGATTCATTCTTCAACTTCTTCAACCCAGTTAAAGGTAACTATAAATTGTTCATTTTTAACATTTTGGTTGAATTTAGTAGTTTGTTTTTCATTTCATGGGTTTGGTATCTCAGGCAGAAGAATAGAGAATCACCATAAATGGTACAACAAAAGGTTAAGCCTCATCTTAGTTTGAGAAACAACCTTAACTCATAGTTTAGCATTACGAGAAACTTGTTAGTTTGATTTAATTAGACTGAAATCTCGGGATTAAGATAATTGAGTGTGTTTTCAAATGGATGGTTTAATGGCGTTTCATGAAAAGGCTCTTGAAATGTACTTATGATGTATATCAGGTAGCGAATTGGTTTGTTGATTTTTCAAAATATGATTGGATGATCATATGATTTTACAGTCCGATTTAGGGTTGCATCTTGTGACCTCACTTCCTGTTTGTGGGTAGTTTAGATGTCTTTGGTCCATGTTGTGTTCATATGTCAGTGGAACCGCACCAGAGTTTGTGACATTACCGTGAAACCAGACTTTATTGTGCCACAATAGCAAGCGTATTTCCTCTGAATCGTTCCCTATCCCCTATATAGTGCACTGTGTGCCATTCATCATGTAGAGAACAGTAGGCTAAATGTGTGAACAAGTGACTGATTTTATCCCCAGCTTCAGCATCTATTTGTAATGTAAGGGGCAGAATGCTTCAGATTCTAGAGAGCATTTGATTGGACAAAATCTGATGAGAAGCTGAAGTGCAGAGTGATGTCATCAAAATCACTGATCCATGTTGGTGGAAGTGAGAGACTGGGAGTTTTAATGGCTATATACCGTAAGCATAACATATTCAGACTAAAGTCAAAAAAACTTCAATTTTGGTGTCATGGGGACTTTAAAAACTGTGAAGTTTCTCTCAAAATTATTTTTTTTCTGGCATACACATGTTTAATTAGATGCCACAAATGTACTTTTTAAGTGTCTTCTGGGCAGCAGGGGGCATCACACGGTTATGTTAGTCTGGATTGATTGGTGGACCGTCCACTGGGTGGCAAATGTTTCCAACTCAGAACTATTTTGTATGTATTACAAACTTCCTCCAGATGGCACTTGACAGCTAAGCTTGTGCATCTTCAGCAGCGGTCTGGGCTCAAAAATACACCTCAATCAAATGTTTGGCCCCACTTTATATTAGATGTCTTGAACCTATTATGTACTAACCTTTAAATTAATAATTTGATACAGTGAACTTTTGCAAGATATACCGTAATTATATTCATAGCTGTATTTAATTTCTGCCTGGAATGACATCTATAATTACTCTGTTGACCTTCTCTTACACCTTAACCTACGCTTAAACATACCTATACCAACACACCTGTCCCTAACCTTACCCGGATCACACCTTAATTGCAGTGTTTCCCAAGGAACTTTTTCACTCACCAGCCAAATTGGCCAGTCAAGTTACCAACCATTGAGAACTTCTACTAGCCCAAACTTATGATAAATAAACCAGATTATCACAAATTAGATTCAAGTATATGCATTTATAAATCTGTATTGCTTTATGACAGTCAGTCACTGTTTGTGCAAAATAAAAACAAAATTGCCAAAGGCGCTTTATGCCCCAAAAAAGTGGCGTCAATAAGTTTAAAGTAACTGATAAAATGGCACAAACGAAAAGAGAAATTGCAATCTAAATTATTTCTCTATATGAAGCATATTTAAGCCACAGTGTTTCATACTGATGCATAGGTTTGCATTTAAAGGCACAAATTTTGAAAGAAAGTCAACCGAGGAGAACCAATAGGGGTCATTGACCTGCGGTTGCGATTGGCTGATTTTAGAAAGTGTGCGTTGAAAGAAAACTGTCTTCCGTCAACCTGTAAAAGTCATTCTCTAAAAAATATGGATAAATATATGCATAAATTTAAGATGCATGTATTTGAACTAGAGCCAGACCGATATATCGGCCGATATTAGGCATTCTCCATAATATCGGTATCGGCAGTTATAATGACCGATAAATTAATATTTAAAAACTAAAATAAAAAAAACGGACGAAACACGCTTTAATCATCTCTCCTTGGCAAATGTATGTTTTACAGTTTGCAGTATGATGGTATCTATTGCTAAATGATGGCTCATCATAGACTAGCTAAACACAAAGCTAGCTAATGCCACTTTCATCAGTGGAAGACCGCTAACATTAATGAGCTTTGAAACCACAATTAACTTTTTCTGCCTAAATAAAGTAATTATTACTGTATTTATAACTCGCATATCTCTAGTTACAGTCCCTGCATTGTAAAATGTAAGTTATACTTGCGAGGAGTGAACATTTAGACATTTAGAAAAAGTATCAAACGTATCTCGTGCAGAAAAGTTAGCTTTTCTTTTACACGTGTGTGAAATCCAACAATATTTAATAAAAAAAAATATCGGCCGATATATCGGAATATCGGATTTTAAAAACCAAAAATATTTGTATCGGTTTCGGCCTTCAAAATCCTTTATCGCTCGGGCTCTAATTTGAACTGCTTATGAAAATTGGATTACACTGTTTTAACCAACAATTTAAAAAAAATAAATAAATAAATATGCAATAATCAAGTTTCGATATATCAATAATCCAGTCTCATACATTTGAACTAATTGAATATTGCTTGTTCCACAGCTAGCCATATTTTAACCATGTTCATACTCCAATGTTCATACTCATACTGTTCATTTTCACAACAGCTCTATTATAAATAACAGGTTGATTATATTCAAGTTTCCAAAATGCTTTTAAACAGTAATTTTTCAGTGCAGAAATCGTACCTGTTTCGAACCCGTTTTACTTATGTATGACTGACCAAAATATGCGTATTGCGTGTGTCTGAAGGTTCTCTATAATACAGGTCAAAGGAAAGCAGGGCTTTTGATTGTGTGAGGAGATTCTTCAGTTTTTAATAGTCAAACACAGTCAGAAAGCCTTTCATCCCAGCCGAGGAATGTGTGTCTTCAACCGCCGTGACACCGCAGTGTTTCCTTCACCTCAAGCAGCCTTCCAAAAATGCTCAGCATTAAATGCTTTAGATTTTTTACGCGCGATGTTTCCCGTCAACCGCGACTGGTGAAGAATGCCACCCGTCCTGCACACAGACTGTGGGAAAGTGACACGATTACCGGATGTGTGTAATTTATCTGTTACTGAGGTGATTTCCACAACATTCCTGTCCTAGGAGTGGCATTTACACTAAAATGGCTGTAACTGAATGATGTAATGCTTTCTGTGTTTCAAGTCACCATTATCTATAGAGCGCTTCCTATAAAGCAGATTGTTCAAGGCAGCTTTACAGTGATAACAGGGAAATAATGCATTTCGGCTGTTGAAGTCAGTTCAGTGTTGTTTCGGTTTCATTATAAAGATCATCAATTATTAAATTAGATCAGTACAGTAAGGCCCCGTCCACACTACTGCGTTTTCGTTTAAAAAACGGAGAATTAAAACAAACACGATCTCCGTCCACACCAGCGTTTTATCTGCGTATTAGAAATGATCTCCGTCCACATTAAAACGACTGAAAACGCGGATCACATGACCATTCACCAACACTGGGCATGCGCGTGCCGGTGTAAACAGTGAATGACGAATCAGGGAAGGACGCGTCATGACTGATAACACCCAATCATAGAGCCCAGCGTGAGCCTCTGCGTCAGCGTTTCTGAAGTTCTCCGTTTTGTCTCGTCCACACTAAAACGCCCTCCGGAGATTTAAAACACAAAACGCAGCTACAGCGTTTCTAAACTTCTCCGTTTTAGGTCTTCGTTTTCCCGTTTTAGTCTGGACGGGAGGTGCAAACGTAGCAAAAGGTCTCCGTTTTTAAACGAAAACGCAGTAGTGTGGACGGGGCCTCAGATCAATAATATTATTGAACATTAAGTGTTTGTCAAGTCGCCTTGATTTATACAGCGATTTTAACAATATAGATTGTTTTAAAGCAGCTTTACAGTGATAAAGTAAAGTAACAGAGATTGTTTTGGCTTTACAGAAGCTCTAGCATAAAGTTATTGTCCAGCTAAAGTTAGTTTTGATCGATTCACTTTCTTTGCAAGGATTATTAGTTATTAACTTAGAAACTTGACTTAACAGAAAACCCTTAACGCACCCTATCCGCTCAACAACAGTGCCTGGGGCTCGAGAACGCAAACCTTGACATCGGGTCCAAGGTATCCACATGAAGAGACATCTCCTTCAGGCCAGTCTTTGATCAGGACCTTTTCAAAGTATGGCTCGCGGCAGTCTCACAAAACCTGTCAGGAACTTGTCTTGGTCATATTTCACTCAGAATTTGGCGTAAACAGAATGAGAACATGGATCCGTCATGCCTTGTTACCACTGTGCAGGCTGGTGGTGGTGGTGTAATGATGTGAGGGATGTTTTCTTGACACACTTTAGACCCCTTAGTGCCAACTGGGCATCGTTTAAATGCCACGGCCTACCTGAGCATTGTTTCTGACCATGTCCATCCCTTCATGGCCACCATGTCCCCATCCTCTGATGGCTACTTCCAGCAGGATAATGCACCATGTCACAAAGCTCGAATCATTTCAAATTGGTTTCTTGAACATGACATTGAGTTCACTGTACTAAAATGGCCCCCACAGTCACCAGATCTCAACCCAATAGAGCAGGGGTCTCAAACTCAACTTAACTGGGGGCTACTGGAGGTAGAGTCTGGGTCAGGCTGGGCCGCATCAAGTATTCCACAAAAAAAGTATTCAAGTATTACAAAAAGGAGCACAACTGATCCAATGTTCTCAATCTTTATTATTAAAAGTTTCTTCTGAACTGTTCCTCTGAAGTTGAGTATTCCTTTCTGGACATGATTGGTTCTTCATGAGCTGTCCTTCTGACAGTTGAAGTTCATTTTACAAACTTTCTTTGTCTTTTCCTTTATAACACATCTTTGCGATGCTTATATTTGCTCATGTCCTTTTTTTATACAACATAATATGATATTGAATGTTTTTTTGGAAGGCACTTTTCCATTTATTATACTTTAAAAAAAGACAAATATTGCTTTTGAAATACAAATATTTGCAGTCATGTCTGCCATGAATTCTTTCTACCAGTGTTGTAGTACTCGAGACTCGGACTCGTCTCGGACTCGGTCTCGAGACCATATTTTAATGGTCTTGGTCTTGTCATGGACTCGTGTCCATTTGGACTCGAAATTGACTCGTACTCGAACATTTTTTTTTTAGGACTCGGAATTATTCCCGAGTCCACTCGAGTTCAGTTAAAAATATTTTTCATGATTATTAATGTATGTTAATAAAATATTTCTTTAAATTGATTTTGGTGATTTTCTAGTGCGCAACTGCGCATGACAAATTGTAATAAAATTACTTTTAACACCACCTACTATGTGGCCTTTTTACCCTAAACTGATCATATTTTTTAAACTCTAGGTAAATTCAGTAAAAAAAAAAATAAAAAAAATAAAAGTAAATTAGGTGATCAACCCTCACTGGTCTCGGTCTCGACTCAGACTCGACCGTCTCTGGTCTCGGACTCGACTCGGACTCGACTCTCTATGGTCTCGGTGTCGACTCGGACTCGAGTGAGGTGGTCTCGACTACAACACTGCTTTCTACACATGTCTCAGGCAAACCTTATCAACTTGTTGGACACTATAGCTCAAAATGATTATTCTCACATTGTATTAGAGCAGGGATCTCCAACACGTCGCTCGCGAGCTAGTAGCTCATGGCCTGATTGGTGGTAGCTCGTCAAGAGGCCTGTTCACATATCTCGCTCGCATATTTTGCGCACGCTCAAGTTCGTTATATTTGGCGTTATATCTGTAGGCGCGCGACAAGCGCGCTCATAATTGAAGCGACGCGCTCATTTTTCCAGGCGCAGTACGTTTGTACTTCGCGGTTGTCTATGACAACTATTGACAACAAACCCACCGTACACATGAGACTATGGTAGCCCATAAGGGATAATGAAAAAAAAAAAAAACGCGGCACACGCAACTACGGGCCGCACTAACATTAAACTTTAATGTCAAGTCGGGGGCCACAAAATATCACCCCGCGAGTTTGAGACCCCTGCAATAGAGCATTTTTGGGACGTGGTGCAACGGGAGCTTCGTGTCCTGGATGTGCATCCCGCAAATCTCCATCAACTGCAAGATGCTATCCTATCAATATGGGCCAACATTTCTAAAGAATGCTTTCAGCACCTTGTTGAATCAATGCCACATAGAATTAAGGTCGTTCTGAAAGCGAAAGAGGGTCAAACACAGTATTAGTATGGTGTTTTTTATATATATATATATAATGTATAATGTGTATAATGAAATATAATGTGTACTATAAAATGTATAATGAAATATCACAATTTAAGTTATCTGTTTCCCATTTCTAGTCCTGTTCTAGTATTAATACTTTTTTTCCCCCTTTCTTTTCTAGCGACACCTGATGGAATGGTGAGTGGGACTTCCTTGCGTCCTCAGTGTGTTGTTGTGTTTGTAAACATGTGAATCATTGCTGTTTTCAACACACGTCTTTCAGCTGCCTACACAAACACATTCTGTAGCGCAAGTTTAGAAAACACGTCACGAACAGGAAACATTGAAAGAGTTCTGCGTCAGTTACGGTCAACTCTTCATGTAGTAACGTACATGTAGCCTAGCTGCTTAAACACAAGTACAGTCATGATGAGTGATTTGTTAATTCGCTTCTCTAAACTCAATGTCACACACTGAACGTATTTCATTAATATGAAATGAGGAGATGCTGTTTATGCTGATGCTGAGACACTTAAGTAAAAAAAAAAGAAAGAAACTGTGCTCACTATGCATGTTTGTGTCCAGGATGAAGAGTTGGACTTCACTCTAGCTCCAGATTTTGAGACCGGGCACTTCATTCGGGAGAGGGTCATTCCCAGAGCCGTGCTTTATTTCACAGGAGAGGCCGTAGAAGACGACGATAGTGTACGTCTACTCTGTTGACTATTAATCATGTGAAAAATGGGAATGATTATAGTTTTTGAAATAAATATTCATAATGCTGTATATCTTGATGTATGTGTTTGCTCTGCTTGTGTAGTATTTCATTTATTGGGATTTATTTTGGAACTTTATTTTAGGGTTGGGTCGTGGGACTGGTCCCCTTTTTTATTTTTATTCAGTTGATTTTTTATCATTTTTAATCACAAATAAATGAACCTCAATGGCAATATTATATTAAATACTTAATATATATATATATATAGTACATTTGATTTATAATATTTTTATAATTCCATGCTGTTTTGCAGTTTGAAGAGGAGGATCTTGAAGAGGAGGAGGTGAGAATCATTCGATAGACGGCCTTATTTATTTTGGGGCAATAAATAATTTAAAAGATGAATATTATTGTCATTCAGGACCTGGATGAGGAAGGTGAAGAAGAAGAGGAGGAGGAGGGAGATTTTAACACCACGGTGAGAATTTAAATCCTCTTTTGCCCAGTTTAATTTTTAGCAATTGATTAATTTGAGCAATGTGACTTTGGGGCAAGATTTCATTAGGCCACTTAATATTTTAATGTTTTAAAGGAGTAGTTCACTTTGAAAAAAACTTTTGCTGATAATTTACTCACCCCCATGTCAATGAACAAATCTTTTTTCGTGTAATTTGGTTCATTCAACGAATTTGACTCTGGAAAAGATTCGTTCATTTTGATAAACGAGTTCAAACAGGAGAGTCACGAACGCGCATCACAGAACAGAGCAAGGCGAGCATTTGAGCTTATAAAACTTAAACTTTGTTATTTTTTAAATGAGTGATCGTTTCGCTTGATAAGACCCTTATTTGTCGTCTGGAATCGTTTAAAGCCCTTTGAACAGTTTGCAGTTTGCACTGAAACTGTCTTTTGGACCTTGAACCGTTTGGTTCCCGTTGAAGTCCATTATATAGAGAAAAATCCTGGAATGTTTTCATCAAAAACTATAATTTCTTTTCGACTGAAGAAAGAAAGACATGGACATCTTGGATGACATGGGGGTGAGTAAATTATCAGCAAAAGTTTTTTTAAAAGTGAACTAAAAAATAAAAATAAAAAATAAAATAAAAACACTGGTGATACCGCTGTTGTCACACGTCAACTAACCTGTGGGAAAATATTCTCACAGTCACATCCCTAAATAAATATGTATATAATTATTTTGTATATATAAATACACACATGCATGTATATATTGAAGAATATGTATTATTCATACATACAATATTTATATTTATATAAAATAGATTATGTATTTATATATATATATATATATATATATAGAATTTAAGCGCAAATAATTCTTAAATATATACATGCATGCATAGGTATTTATATATACAAAATAATTATATACAGCACACACAAATATATTATGTAAACACAGACTTTTATTTTGGATGCGATTAATCGCAATTAATTTTTGCACAGCCCTAGTATTAACTAACATGAACTAACCATGAGCAATACATTTGTTACTGTATTTGTTCATCTTTGTTAATGTTAGTTAATAAAAATAAAGTTTAATTAAAGTTAGTTAATAAAAAAAATGTTCATTTTTTGTTCATGTTAGTTCACAGTGGATTGACTAATGTTAGCAAAATTTTAATAAATTAACATTAACAAGGATTTATAAGTGCAATTCATTATTAGTGCATGGTAACTAATGTAGTTAACTAATGACCCTTACTGTAAATTGTTACTTAGTGTGTATATATAACAGTATACAATATGCAGCCACAAACATAGTATGCGACACAGGACTTACTGTTTATATTTGAAATGCAGATTTTGCTGATTTGTGTTTGAGTGAAGTGGTTTGGATTGAAAGCATTAACTTGTATGGTGCTCATAATGGGTTGCATGCCTGACATGTAAACCTGTGTGTTTGTTCCTCCACTTCCCCTTTACAGGCATAATTCATTTCTCACTTCATGCATTTCTAGGTAAGAGACACCGGAAGGGATGTGGCTCTCTTTCCCACCAATCTTTCCCATCTTCCCTTTATTCTAGTCTTTCTCCTCTGCTTTCACTCGTATGCCACTTTCACATGAGAGGGTTGTGTGTCGATAAAAGGTTAACTGACTGTCATGTTTGGTTTGAAAACAGCAGTCTGGAATTCGGTTCATATGAACCGCAGTCTGTAGCTGAGTAACCGTAACTACTAGTAATTATGTACATTTATATGTGTCTTAAACTTTCTACCGTTCAGATATCAGACAGGTTCAGACAGGTTTTGTTTTTGTTAGACGGTGGTCATTAGGTTTAGTAAAGATGTGCAGCACAACTACTTTCATTAACATTTAAATAGGACTTTTGTAACAGACTGATCTAATAAAGATCAAAAAGCAGTAAAAAAACGGCCTGTTTATGAATATCTATTTGAAATAGCATACTTAAACTTATGACTCAAACCATCAAATCTCATACTGAGTGCCGCAGAAAAATAGGTCATATATAGTCAATGTCGGGTGGAAACTTCGTATCTCCAAAAACACAACTTTTCAAAAAATGGGAAAACACGATTTAAAAAAAAAAAAAAAACACACTATGTTGTCAAAGTTGATATAGTGGCTTCATAGTCAAACACTTGCATGTCATTATATTATTAATAATTTACCAAAATCAAGCTCAAATGGAGACCAGCGATCTTTTGGAGAATATCAAACATGCATGGTTTGTCCATCACCAGAATGACTAACAGAGACAGTAAGTGGGGAAAGTTAGTCAACATAAATCCACACGCCAAGATAGCGTTCTTTACAACGGCAACCTCCTGAAACCTGAAGTTTTTCTTAGACATTGAAGACTAAACTTCTCAATTCTAAATTAACCTTAAAGGTGAAGTACATCATTTTTTCACAGTAAAATACTTGGCATGACATATTAACCTCTGGTTTAATAGACTGGTGCCGGTATGACTTCAGTATCCTGGAAAATTAATTTACCGCTGTTTCCTCCGTGATTTTACTATGAGGCTTTATTTTTGCACTATTTTTGGAAATCTCTTGAACTTTCGTCTCAGGCCTACAAGGAAGAAATATAGTAGTCGAATAAAGTCGTTATTTTTGTTTGTTTTTTTCGCACAAAAAGTATTCTCGTCACTTGATAAACTTATACTTGAGCCACTGTAGTCACATGGACTATTTAAACATTTTCTTCAATGACTTTCTGGGCCGTCAAGTTTCGATCCCTTAGGCATCCTATGTAGCAGTGATCCACCTCTCAAATTGAATCAAAAATATCTTCATTTGTGTTCCGAAGATGAACGAAGGTCTTACGGGGTTGGTACAGCATGGGGGTGAGTAATTAATGACAAATCATTTTTGGCTGAACCAACCCTTTAAATTATGTTTACCACAGGCTTTGTTTTACTCATAATGGATAAAAACCCATTCTCAAACCCCATAGAAAAATCTTAAAGGAACCAGCGACAAATTAGACTTTCGGTTTCTGACATCATACCTGAGCAACCTGTAGCATGATTTGGGGGCGGGACTAACAAATGATAGACAGGGGCGGTGCCAAAACCGTTTTGGAAACAATATTTCTGCAATTACGTTTGATGCAACTACTGGTGCAGAAATTTCATACTTCACCTTTACCAAACCAAGCATGTATTATGAACGAACTACTTCCTGTTCCCCAGTGCCTGAACTAATACTCTTAATCTTTTATCTCCGTCTTGTTCTTCCAGAAAGACCCTCCTCCTGCAGAGTGCAAACAGCAGTAAGACTCGTGAACGGACAGCCACGGCACAACTCGGCTGTCCGTCGGACAATTCGACGATGTGGATGCAGGCCTAATTTCCTCGTGGACTCGCCACACTAATGCAATAGGAAACCAAACACTGTTTAGGAAATGCATGTTTGTTTATTTCTCTGCTGTGTACTTTTTACACAAATGACCTCCGTGTTCTCATTCATAAATTCCAAAATTTAGCCCACAAAATGCGTAACGTATTAAAGACATTTCTACGTTTTTCTTTTGACTAAGAAACCTTTTCTCTGTTCAAAATGTTTGCTTAGAGCTGGTGTCTGAGCTCCAGCAAAATTTTAATTCCTATCCTAAGGTCCTGTTTTGAATTCCTATCCTAACTTAGCCGTTTTTGCAACGTAGCTGGTTTATGGACACTCCCCAGATGACATGAACTCCGAGGCATCGTCCGGTGTAGCGTCACTCAGGGTTTTTTGCCAACAAAATGAGCCTGCTGTCTTCTGGAATTTGACATAACTGAAATTTCCGATAAACGCTGTTACAATGTAGTTTATTAAAGTGTTTTGATGTGAATCGTCCTGCTCATTGGTTGCTGGACGATATGGTGTGAGGTTATAGAATTCTTATGATTTGTCTCCAGGGTTGGGCGTCATCGAATTCCCAATCCTTGCGTGACGTAACGCATATCCATGCCATGCACGTTGACATGGGATTTCAACCATAGTTTCTTTCGCCATGTGGTTGTGTGTCGAGTTGCTTGCAATCATGCACAGAATTGCATCAGTTACAGTATTGAGAATGTTATCAAGCAGATCTTAAAGCTATTGCAGGTTTACCTTGCGTTTGAACTGTGTGAAAGCCATAGCCTTATCTGAAACCTCTTTGGTTTGTTTTGCATTGTTTCCATTTTGTACAAGATAGAAAAGAGATTCTATTAAATGTTTTGCGACGTGATGCCGCAAAGACTTGCTCTTTTTCTTAAAAGACTAAATAAAAGTGCATAAGTGTGAAATCTGACTTGCCATTTTCACTTGGTGGATAAAGTGGGAAGAACCCATATCTAAGGACCAGAAAATCATATAAATCGGAAGGTAGACAATCACCCAGAATGCACTAGCAACCAAATATCAATGCTTTGATTATTCAACCGCCTACTGTACAACGCCTCAGCCAGAACAGTGCTGTTTAAAACAAGTCTCTTCTGCTCACTCTTGATTAAAATACAAAATATTGTGAAAACAGCAGTTTGTGAATGTGAATATATAGTAAAGTGTCATTTATTCCTGTGATCAAAGCTGAATTTTCAGCATCATTACTCAGTGTCACATGATCCTTCAGAGATTTGGAGCTCAAGAAACATTTCTCATTTTTATCAATGTTGAAAACAATTATTTACATTTATATTTCAAGATTCTTCGATGAATAAAAAGTTCAAAAGAACATTACTTATCTGAAATAGAAAGCTTTTATACCATTAAAACGTGATGTTCAAAAGTTTGGGGTCAGAGTTTTCAAAGGGAAATTAAAGAAAACAATAGCTATATTCTTTAAAGATGAATTTAGTTGATCAAAAGGTACAGTAAAGACATTTTTAATGTTACAAAAGATTCTATTTAAAATAAATGCTGTTCTTTTGAAATGTTGGGTTAATGTAATTTCAAATTTTAAAGGAGTAGTTCACTTTTCGAAAAACTTTTGCTGATAATTTACTCACCCCCATGTCATCCAAGATGTCCATGTCATTCTTTCTTCAGTCAAAAAGAAATTAAGGTTTTTGATGAAAACATTTTCTCCATATAATGGACTTCAATGGGAACCAAATGGTTCAAGGTCCAAAAGACAGTTTCAGCGCAAACTGTTGAAAGGGCTTTAAACGATTCCAGGCGATGAATAAGGGTCTTATCAAGCGAAACAATCGCTCATTTAAAAAAAAATTGTAATAACAAAGATTTAGTTTTTTAAGCTCAAATGGTCGCCTTGCTCTGTTCTGTGACGCGCGTTCGTGACTCCTGTTCGAACTCGTTCATCAAAATGAACGAATCTTTTCCCGAGTCAATTCGTCAATTTCGTTTGTTGATTGACTCGAAATGACCCTGAACCGTTTGGTTCCCATTGAATTACATTATATGGAGAAAATCCTGGAATGTTTTCATCAAAAACCTTAATTTCTTTTTGACTGAAGAAAGAAAGACATGGACATCTTGGATGACATGGGGGTGAGTAAATTATCAGCAAAAGTTTTTTTCAAAAGTGAACTACTCCTTTAACCCAACTTCAACTTTCACTTACAACTATACATTTTTTTATTACATTTTTAACCCAGCATTTGGGTTTTCCATATTTGACCCAAATTTGGGTTTACCCAAATTTTTTTTGAGTGTGTTCAAATGGAAATATATATATATATATATATATATATATATATATATATATATTATTATTATTATTATTATTATTTTTTTTCAAATAAATGCCTTGGTGAGCAGAAGAGACTTCTTTTTTTTTTTTTTTTTTTTAATCTTAGCGATCCCAAACTTTTGACTGGTAGTGTATGTTGTCCTGTTTAAGAGAAATGTAATGCTTGTAATAACCATGGAGGGCTATAATTACAATGTGAGCACAATTAGGTGGAAATGATTGGGAAGCCGATCCCCCACAGAACCAGATTCCGTAAACTGTCAGCTATGTGTGGAATCTCAACACTGACAGCTCTAGTGCGGCGCTCATGAACTACTTCACCAATGTGAGGCGGCTTTGTATCAAATACTTCCTGGCATTCTCCTAGTACTTTCTCAAGTGTGTAATCCGCTGGTTTAGATTCCATAAAGCGGGATCGGTTCTGTGCGGTATCGTTCCCACATCCGCACCTCGCGCTCTGGTTTCTTTTGTTGCTCAGTTATCTTAAAGCGTTGTTATACTTCAGAGTGGAATGAGTAGCATTTGTCTCCGGTGTTCACTGCTGGTTTTTATCATCATGGCATGGTTGGAATGACATTATTGTCATTTTTCTCGAAAGCAAAAACTTCTCACAGTGTGATATGCAAATATCGGCATGTCTCTGATTAAAAAAAAAATGCACTAAAAATGAATAGTACTTCTTAAATAAGTACAAATTAAATTGTGTAAATCACTTTTGATGAAGATTCAAGTCTTTTTAGGAGGCTACAAGCTGTTCCATGTAAGGGTGGTCCACCCTCATGGGGGCGGCCATGTTGGATTCACATGACCAGCTGAATACTATTTATTTTTTTATTTCTTATTTTCAATAAACTTTTGATAGATGTCAGTATAAAGTCTAAGACCACTGAAAAAGACAACAAAAATTACATATTGCACTTTTATGGGAGTAATGACATTTAATTTAATAATTATTTGATGCATACGAATTACGAATTTATTATATAGGTTGTGTGGGCTTAAATTAAAGGAAGTATCCTATACTTTTAACTACACTAAATTGACCTTTTCTCCATTTTTATATCTATAATTGTATTATAACAGACCGAACAACTTCATGTAAAGACCGAACAAAGAATCTGTTATCCAATTTGGTCTGTTGACTCACAGAGAGTTCAAACACCCCCATAGCTTTAAATGTCACATTCATTGTGGCTCCGTCTCCCTCCCATTACACACATGTAAACACTCTCTCTTTCTCTCCCTCCTAATTTCTATCAAATGATGTCACTTTCGCTGTATCTGTCCACAAATAGATACAAAATAGAATATAACATGTTAAATTACGTGATATATTATTTCAGTATACAAGGAGGTGCCTTCAGAAAGTGGCGTAAGTATAACATAACATTAATTTATAAATAAAAAGTATCAAATAACATATTATTGCTGCCACTTTACATGATGTGTCGATTTGATGTAATAATTCTTTATCCAAATTATTACTTTCTAGCTGTCAACATTTTATGGAATTTTTAAAAAGGCGGGAAATTATGCGGTAACTGGGTTGAATTTAATGCTGTAATCATAAAGTCAAATGTTTATACAAATGATGTTACTTTCACTCTAAAAAATACTGGGTTGTTTTAAGCCAATTTTGGGTCAAATATAGAGCATTGGGTTAAAAATGTCATTTAAAAGTGTAACCCAATGGCTGGGTTTGTCCATATTTGACCCAAAATTGGGTTAAAACAACCCAGCATTTTTGGGAGACATTATGCGGTAACATATTGTAACACACTGTTTTGTTGCCACTTTACAGCTGTAACGGTTGCTCTGTCGATGAAGGCACGAAGATGAGGATGAAACGTTTTCAGGATAAATTGAATGATCAACAAGGTAAAACAATAGACTAGTGCAGACACAACCAAACACATACGAGACTGGACAAAGCACAACAGACAAGCAGGAACGTATGTACACAGGTAATGACCAGACAGCTGTGATGATGATGTAGTGAGTGCGATTGTGAGCCAGAGAGGATGATGGGACATGTAGTCTAGTGATACACAGAACCGTGACACATGCCGTGTACATTTTATGTTCATCTAAATTATGTTACTTCCTGTCTAATTTTTTGTGGAATTACACTCTAAAAATGTTTGGTTGTTTTAATCTAACTTTGGGTCAAATATGGACAAACCCAAACATTGGGTTAAAAATGTAATTAAAAAATGTAACCCAATGCATGGGTTTGTCCATATTTCACCCAAAGTTGGGTTAAAACAACCAAGCATTTTTAGAGTGTATCTATTTTAAATAATGGAGAATTAAACAGTAACTGGGTTTTGTGATAAAGCCACTTTTCATCCTGTAATCATTTATACACTGTAAAAAAATATTGATGGTTTAACTTAAAAAATTAAGTAACCTGGTTGCCTTAAAATTTTAAGTTCATTGAACTGGAAAAAGTGAGTTAATACAATGAAGGAGATTAATTTAACCATCAGAAACTCAAAATAATAAGTTATCTCAACTAAATAAATTATTATAAAGTTGATTTGACAAAAGAAAATATGTTGTGATAACAAATCTTGAAAATATTTTTCACAGTGTACATTAAATAATTGTATGTTACTTTCTGGATGTCAGTGTGAAAAAAATCATGCGGT
Source organism: Pimephales promelas (assembly GCF_988280905.1). Classification (NCBI taxonomy): domain Eukaryota; kingdom Metazoa; phylum Chordata; class Actinopteri; order Cypriniformes; family Leuciscidae; genus Pimephales; species Pimephales promelas. The sequence goes on from NC_142793.1 coordinate 10,041,226, forward strand.
AACAGTGTTGTTTATAACATTGCTATATTATTGTTGACACTTTTAGATGCAGTTTATGTAAGATAATTGTTTATCCAAATTATGAGACTTCCTGTGTCACAATTTTACAGACTTTTCCATTATTTATTAATCAAGGGGCGGAAAAATCATGCAGTAAAAGGGTTGAATTTTAACATGGTTAAACTACAGTATGTTAGTTTTATGTCAATTATCTAACATTTAATACTTAACTCTACACTGATTTGTGTTTTTATTGCTTAAATGGAACCACAAATGTGTACCTTATTCATGAAAAGTGGACCCTTTGTGATCCCACAACCCCTTGTGTTTGTCTTTGAGTTTGATGAGTTTGTCCTCAGTGGATTAACACCACACATTCAAGAGCTTCAAGCTTGAAGTCCTAAATCCTTCCTTCAAGTCACACTTTACAAGAACCCCTACGTTTCTTCCCCAGCAAACTGCCTTTGCCTTTTACGGCTGGCCGGTTTGCTTGACCACTAGAACCACTGAACCCCTTGTGTGAGGTCCTGTAATGTCCCACAGCGGAAACAACCGTCACGAAGAGCTCAACAGAGAGATTTGTGTTCTGTCTCGGATGGGCGGCACTAAAATAAGTGCTTTATTGTGGCATCTAGATGTCTGATAATGCAAGGAGGCGCCATAAGTCAAGCTGCGCTAATAATCAACGGCAAATGACTGCAATACTGTAACACAAAACACAATGAAGCGCTATTAAGATCTCTGTTATGGAAAACGATATACCAGTTATTCAGTTTGTCTCCATCTGGTAGTTTACGTAAATCTTTATCCCAGCGTATTACCGCACAGATGACGCCGTTTAATCTCCGCTGACAGTTGCCGTCACTGGGTATAAAAATACATTACTACTGTGTACAGTATGTTCCCACAGAACTAAACACAACAAACATCTGTCTGATTATTTTAGTGCTTTTTGGTCTCCATCAAGTGACACAATAGTGCACAGGCTTAACTGGGTTAAAGCCCAGGGCCTTGGGCTGAGGTGACCCGGTGTTTGACATATTGAAATTGATTACTAGAATTGACTTTGTGTTGACTAGAGGCAGTTTCAGGCTTTTTTTTGTCCTTACCGAGAATTTCAATGTACACTGTAAAAAAATATAACCGCATTTTTTACGGTAAAAAAACGGCAGTAAAACGGCAGTTTTTGACGGTAAATCAGAAATTTACCGTCAAAAATACGGTAGCAACGTTATTGGTTTTACAGACTTAACTTAAAATTTACAGTAATAAACCGTATTTTATTATCTATATAATGTTAATTTACCAACCTATTAAAGTATTGATATCTGTTGTGTACCATTGTAATACACTGACAATCAACTATCATCACACATTTAGCCTATATTTATATAATAAAGCTTTATCTAATGAAACATTAATTTAACAACATTAAATGTAACATAAAACCCTAATGTACATAACTGATTAGAAAAAAAAACAAGAAAACTATGTGGAAACAGTAATTTCAACAAAAATAAAAAACATGTGAAGTGTCACACAGGGAATTATGGGAATGTCATGGTTTTTCACTGTAAATTATACAACGAGTTGTTCTTTTTCAATTTCAAATATTAAATTTAACAAAATTTTACAGTAAAATTACAGTAAATGTACCATGAGATCTATCACATTTATTTACCGTATACCTAAAGCTCTGACCCTAGAATCGCCCCTGCTGTTAACCAATTAACAGTTTTGCACTGTAGCATTTTTACAGTCTTTTACTGTTAAAATCACAATTATTTTTACAGTGGGATGCACGAATTGGGCAACTCGTAAAATACGTATGATTAAACAAAAATCGAATGACTCGTATGAATTAGCCTTGAAACACGTACGAATTGGTCGTGAGATAGATTGGTCGATCTAGTTGATCATGTAGTTGATCATCTAGTGATAGTTGATTGTCAGTGTAGATTTATGGGCGGGGTCACGGGGTACGAATTTATTGGTCATCTCGTAAAATACGTAAGCTTGATCGTACGAATTCGTACGAATTAGCCACCTTGTAACATAAGTGTGACTTGCCGTGAGATCGGGTTAGATGCACAATAGTGTATATCGAAAAATAAAAATCGCAATTTGGCTCATGCAATCGATCTCACGACCAATTCGTACATATTTCGAGGCAAATTAATACGAGTCGTACGATTTTTGTTTAATCGTACGTATTTTACAAGTTGCCCAATTCGTACGATTTGTCTAAACCCCAGTGACGCGTAGGTTTATGGGCGGGGTCACGGGGTAAGAATTCATTGGTCATCTCGTAAAATACGTAAGATTGATCATACGAATTCGTAAATTAGCCACCTTGTAAAAATCACAGACGACTTATCGTGAGATCGGGTTGGATGCACAATAGTGTATATTGAAATAAATGTCGCAATTTTGCTAATGCAATTATTAAATTGTGAAGGGTGTGATTCAATTAAATAAATATATTGACTGTGGATTTCAGAGAGAAGTGCACATATGCAAATATACAGTGTGTTTCGGCATCTTTGGTCACTGTAATGAACAAACCCGATCTGATACATTGAAATACAGCATCATCAGCTTAGGTTTCATATTTAAAAAATTAAATAATTAAGATTTAAATAATAGTATTGTTATTTTATAGCTGTACTCATATTCATAACTATGGATTCATAACTATGTTCCTCATGGGGACCAAAAAATCTCCCCACAAGGACAAGGATTTCGAATATTGCCATATTTGTGGGGACATTTTGTCCCCATAAGGTTTTAGCAGGTCACACACACACACACACACACACACACACACACACACACACACACACACACACTCTTTCACAGTATAGTTTTCGAGTTAAAACACCTGCATGGTTTCATATCAATTTATATTGCAGAAAAAAAAATGCTATGCTATGTTCCAATATAATTTTGGTCCCCATTGGCTTTTAACTATATGAACAAAAAAACAGTGAAACATTCTTTAAAATATCTATTTTGTGTTCTGCAGAAGAAGAAAGCACAGGTTTGGAAAGACACTGCTGAGTAAATGATGACCGAACTTTCATTTTGGGCGAATCATCCCTTTAGGTAATATGATCAATCTTAATAATTATTTTTTTGTTGTTTTTGTAAATGGATTAGACATCATTAATTATAGACTTACATAATATCTGAACCGACTGGCACAGCTAATCTCAGATATAAACATTGAGTCAGTTGATCATGTTAGCTCATTCATGAAAATGTCAGGGCTTATTAAATGCTCATTTTGAAACAATAGCTGAGTAGTTATATTACTTGCTTGTCAAGCTCTGTATACAAAGCAGCTCACAATACAATTCGAGGAACAGGCCTTCCAAGCTTTATGCTAGGAATTATGGGTTTACCACACTAGTTCACAAGTCACTCCTTCCTGGGAATAAAACATCACAAAAAAGCACCATCAGCCCAGATCTTTTGACTAATTCAAGTTTATTTAGTCATTGCTGTTCAGTATGTAAGTATGCGAAGCTTGTTTGGATTGTAAAAAAGTAAAACGAGAAAGATGAAACGTTATAAAAAGCCACAGCTATGCGGCTACATAAACATAATATGCTGTCAGTGTGAATTGCAATAACTGCCATGTACAACTAATCGAATGGTCTTTTTTTAATGCTAATGATCATTCTCTAAGTTTATGCATGGTATATTGTAAAACATTGAGCAGGATACTTTAGACGCACCTTAAAGGGTACAAATCATGCTTATAAATCATTCCTTTTTGCATGTAAATCATACATTTGTGGTCTATATAAAGCGGATTCGGGTCTGAATTCCTCATTATTATAGCTCCACAAGCCCCTTTTCTACCCATTTTCTGATGTGCGTCTGTGAGCAACTCGTTTTGAAGCGGCCCCTTTAAATAAAAAGGAGATGTGTCATACCCCGCCCGCTCTCCAGGTCTGAGTTACTCCACCCCGTTCAGCCATTTTTGTAGTTTGATTAGAGATATACGATTATATATCGATTTTTATTCACACGTTAACAAAATGTCAATAACGGAAGACTTGTCCATCAAGCCTTACATGTTCGAGCCAGAGCAAGCAAAAAAGAAGACGACGAACCTGCAGAAAAACCTCTTCATATGGATGTATTGTAGTGGTATGTAACTGTATTGTGTTATAAGTGAAAGTCGATTATTTCTCTTGTTAAAACAAGCACACTAACAAGATAAATGACTACGGTCTAATCTTACCACAAAAAATTTGTATTGATAATATGATACGTTTAGAAAAGAATCAGAAAACACAACAGCTAAATGACCATTGATGAAACTCAAGAACAATAATACTGCAGACGTGTAACGTTACTTCAAAACAAAAACAAAGAAAGACAAAGGTACTGCTAAACCATGACCACCATGTGTTTTAAAAAAGTAAAGTACTTTCTTTTTATTAACGATATTTGCAGCTTATCAACATGCTCTGTTCGTCGTCTCCAAAGATAGAAGGAATTTACCTCTCATTCAGACGAAGTCGATCGACAAACCCTTCTTTATACTGGCGGAGGTTGTTGAAGTGGGAATCCTTGAAGTGCACTTGCCCTCTCGTAACTTCTGCATCCTTGAGCTTGGACTACAAAATCAGAGCGAGAAATAAAAACGGTGGATTGCTCGAAGTGTTGGACCGGTAGTCAATGTCCTTATTTGTCATAGACATATACACTAGACCTCACCTGGGGGTTCTAAGCATGCGTCAAAACCGCCGCCATCTTGGAACAGGGGTCTTGTCATAGGAAGTAGCTAGGTAAGGCTGCTATCTCTGCCTTTACTTCGAATTCATTGATGGTGGCGGACTTTTGTGCAGCGTATGAAGTTCACAGATGAAATCTAAAGAATAATGTTTTACAAAAAATGAAAAAAAATGTAAAAAAAAAATTTCTTTCTGGAATCAATGATAAATACATGTCTGACCGTTGAAACAAACAAAAAAAACAAGAAAAATCGCATTCATGATGATTTGTGATGATTTTATTTGCGTTAGACCTGTGTCTACTACATTGACGCTGATGCATTAAAGTGGAGGGGCTCCCCTGTTTCAAGATGGCGGCTCTATTGACGCATTCGTTCCAATGAACTGCCGCATCCAAAGGTGAGGTCTAGTGTATAATGTCTATGCTTATTTGTTAGTTCCGCAGCAAATACTGTGACGTAATTGTACAAAAAACGTCATAGAGAACAGCAAAAATCAGAACAGGTTGCAAATATGACCAAAACAGAATATAAAGATATTCCGAAGCACCTGAAGAGAATAATTTCATCTTTTCTGTACTTATAAACACTCCAAATATAAAACAAAATGCATTTAAGGGCTAAAAAAAGAGGATTTAGCATGATATGTCCCCCTTATGTCCCCTTTAAATCAGGTAAGAACTTTACTTTTGCAGTGATATCTTCCAAAGATTTTTTTTTTAATTTTGGCACATTTTTTTTTCTCTATATAGTGTTGATATAGCAAGTAGTAAATACATCAAGTTTTGTCATGCTAGCATGTGTGGAAAGTTTTAAAGGGGTCATGAACTGGCTTTTTAAATGTTATTATATTGTTGTCTGAGGTCAACTTATAACGTTCGCTTGGTTTTTGCATTCAAAAACATCAAAATGAACAAGTAATAGGCTATTTTGTACCCTGGTTGTGAGCCTACCTAAAAAACAGTCGGTTTTTATGGGCGTGTCGCACCGAAGACTTGGAAGTAAAGCGAGTGGAGAACAGTTTTGCATATTATAATGAGTTTCACTCACCCGTCGGTGTACGTTGGGGAAAACGTCCTATGTTGTCAAATGGCAACCGGATTCGCCCATACATGTTCAACCCAGAGTCCGTGTGTTGCACAATATTCCTGTCAGATCCAATATAGACGGCACAGCACCGTTCTTTACTCTTAATCGGTCTGCAAATCCAGTCTTGTTGACAAAACAATCCTCAGTGAAATGAAGCGAACAGACGACGATGTTTTATCTCATCAGCTGGAACGTCATTAAAAATAAATTTTATCCATGCAGTCCTACTGGAATCCACAGGAAGCTTATGCAGCGACTGTCTTCTTCCACAACCAGGCACTGCACAATATTCTGTATTGCTCGGTAGCGATCCAGTTTGTCATCACGAGGTAAGCATGTACATGTATGATACTTATGGGTGTGTAATGCGCGAATCGGTGGGCGGGGCTAAACCTGCCGTGGTGAAGCAGGCGTTGATCTTCTTCTGTGGGGGTGGTGTTTTATCCTCTTTGTCGTCATAGTTCCCCACTTTTAAAAACGAGTCGTTTTTAGAGGCTGTGTCAATAAAAGCTTTTATTGGACTAACAAGGACGTTTTCAGTTCTGAAACTTACAGGATATTCTTATAATATGATGACCTCTTAGATGTCAAAAGCTCAAGGAAAATTTGATTTCTCAGTTCATCACCCCTTTAAGCCGTTTGGAATCCACGTGGGCCAGATCTGGGCCGGCCGACACTATGAGCCCAACCACATAAAGATGCGTTTCACTGTATACGTATAATTTTTTTATCGTATTGGCGTTTCGTCCACACTGATCCAGCGTTTTTGGAGAGTGAAACTGCTATTTTTTGAAACCGGATCCCAAAGTGGATAAATCTGAAAACGACACCCTTGCGGTTTTGTGTGTACAGCCAATCCGTATATTTTGTGAAACGATGATGTCATCACATCACGTGTCGGCTGCGTCACACGCCATCTTCGTCTTCTTCTTCTTGGTTCGTATACAGCGCACAAGGTTATAGGCGAATCCGACGAGCGTTCTGTGTAGGCTGCCATCTTGTGGCGACTCATTCATTCATTCAGTTCCTTCTCAAACAAGTGATCCATTTAATAAAGATCCAATATATATATATATATATATATATATCCAAATGTATATATTATCAAATGTGCTACTATCATTTATTCATGCATTTTCCTGTATTTTTATAGTCCCACTGGTTTGGTTGTGGCAGATTTGTATTAAAAGCTCTCAGGCTTTGTTAAGGCGCTTGGCTTCCTGACCCAAACGTGTCAGCACTTCTCATCCCTGTGCATTGTTTCACAATAGTTGCTCATGCCTCTCTTGGACGTTTGCGCCATTTGTTCTTTTTCCCACGATATGGCAGCACTTGCTCTGGCTTATCTGAACAATGCTTCAAATAACTACCGGGACTCATCGCCGTGTGTCCATGGCCAAGAGGGCTACATACGTTTATGAGTGCGAGGAAAAAGCTGAGGCTTTTTTTTCCCCCTTTGAGATCAGGCTGCCAAAAATAGGTCTCCCAAACAATTGTAGAGGAGAGCTCTTGAGAGAGATAGGGGTTTGACAGGCGAGGAATCCTGCCGGAGAAGCGTCAGGTAACAGCTGCAGTGTTTTTGTGGCTCTGGCCTTTCACTGGTTTCATCATCAATAATAACTGTGTCCAGTTCAGCTTGATTTCACTGGCATATTTTCTCATTTTGGTTCTCCCAGGACAATTACTGCAATGATGCAGTACAGTGATCTAGACTGATATAACTATTGTAGATGTACTTCAAGGTGATTCAAAGAACACATGTTATGTTGAACTTAATCTTCACTGTATTTTGCAACATCATGTATCAAATATTCTGGAAACATCTGATGAAATTAGATGTTTAAAGAAAGATCACTGTCTTTAAAACAGATCACATCAAGACAAATCATTGACCTGTGATCTTACACAGTTGATAAGTGGGCCTACCAGAGTAACACATTCTACAAGAACACAAATAGATCTAATATTTAGCAATAGACCAAAGCGAATTGTCTAGATATATCAGACCACAATATGATCCTGATAGACAGGAAGCTAACTAACAAGCGTTTCACTCCATTTGTTCAAGAACAAGAATCTTTAAATATCCCCAAAAATATGCAGGGTCAGTTTATAAGTCCAGAGCATCAACTGGGATTACGTACTTTTAGGAAGATCTTTGGAAGACATTCAAAGATTTACACAACAACTTTAGGGATCAATATTGATGCATTCACATGCAGACAACGGCATAGGGGGAATAAAGGAACACCATTCCTTGGATAACAACAAAAATCTTAAATCTAAAGAAAAAACGGCTTGAATATGCTAGTTTGTTAGTCAAAGAGATAAGGATAGCAAAAGCAAACTTCTTTTTTGACCATAATTGAAAAAGCAGGAGGTAATGCTAAACCTATTTGGAGCCAGTTAAGAAAACTAATGGGAAATAATGTTAACAATGCCAAATCAATTGAACTTGTTGTTGGTGGAAAAGATTAAGAGACGAGCCAACTGAAGTAGCTGATGCTCTCAATAATCATTTCATTGACAAGTGTTTTTCCTCTGAATATAAGAACACACCTCGGACAGACAGAGCCAGCTTTTAACATAGAATATATCACTGAGGCAGATGCTGTGAGAGGGATTAGATCTCTGAGACCATCTCAAGCGAAATATGTCATTGGTATGAACACTGTTATGTTGAAAGAGCTCTCTGAATCATTACGGAAATTGTCTGGCACTATTAAATAGGTAGAATCTTTCTTAACACATCGGACTCAGTTTGTTAGAGTTAGGAATCAGGCGTTGTTTCCTGAAGGTGTCCCACAGGGCTCTATTTTGGGTCCACTTTTATTTTTTTTTATATGTAAATGACTTGCCAAATGTTTGTCCCAATGTCAACACCCAATTGTACAATTGAAAAACAAGGGTTCATTGGGATTTCGTAATGTCTAATGATATATCAGGGCCATTTTATAATTATTTTTAAAATAAATTTCTTACATACAGCTCCTTTAAATGAGTTCATTTCATTTATAAAGCAGTTCTGCAATTGATGGCCATTGTCCAACTCGGTTCAATCCTCATACAGCGTCAGTTCAGTCAGATCAATAATATTGCTGAATCTTATGCATGCGCATAGTATGAATATTACAACATATTCTCATCCTTTGGCGTCATATAGATAACTCCATATGAGATTTCAATTGATTTCATGTAATATTCTAATTGAGATTTTAAATTTGGGGTTGTCATAAGATGTAAGCCATAATCATCAAAGTTATAACTTTTGCATGATATTTTATTTTTTTCAAGTATATATATATATATTAAAAAGTATCCAAAAATACTGTTGAGTCAGAATTCCATATGAAATGAATACGGGTCAATCAGATTATTGTTTACACTGACTCTACACAGTGACATACTTATTCAACAGTGGCTTGATTTATTAAATTAGAGCAACTTAAGAAGCTTTTGTGAAGTGAAGGTGGAGACGGATTACAGTATGAATCACATCAACATGGTTATTCATAAACCGGACAGCCATGAACTTGAACAGACTTGATTGGCAAAACCGGATTAAAATACAAATCATTCAGTCTATATGAGGCAACAACCTCTTTCAGTTCTCTGGAAATCAATCAACAAGGTGAAATGTGTTCCTTCGTCTAAACCAGTCTAAACTTCCTTTCTCAGATCCTAACCATCATCCCACTTATGTCCCAAAACCTTGATATGACTTCCCACAGATAATGAGGTCACTGCCTGGAATCAACACACACCCACTGGAAACCATATTGGGTTCTAGAGGACAAAATGCCTTTCTTGGAATTTAAGGTTAGACAATGAACCAGAAAAAAATGCATCCGCTAGCCGTGGGTTATCCTCTGATCTTGTTGTAATGTAGGCTATTATACTAGAATATATGGCTATCTGGCAGATCCGAAAGCGACCTATGGACAGAGTTGGATTGAGGTGTGTAAAATCCCAGAACTCCTTGTTTGGCAGGACTCCTCCCTCTGTTATCAGTGTGAGTCATCCGACAGACATGCCTTCACTTTACTGCTCTCCTTGATGACTCTTCACACATACACACACACACACCCTGGCCGTTTCCATAAAACATCCCACTTGGAGTAAATGAAAGGAGATGGTAAGATGTCTCATCAAAGCGCGTCTGATAGCACTGTCAGTCTGTTAGTCCTGGTTGGATTTTGGAACTGCTTTCTAAGACAAAATGTCACGGAAATGACTTAATATCCATAATTCAACAAAATGAAGTCACACTTTATATCACTTCATTAATAAGTTACTCAACTCTGTTTTATTTGAGGAATAGTTGTGAAATGTCATGCATCACACCCATCCTTAAAACACTTATTATACAAACTATCTATCCATCTTTATTACCATCATGATATGCAATGAACAGAAGGCTTTTACTCATAAACAGCTCAAATAATTCAACTATCTATCTACAGTAGACCTATCTATCTATCTATCTGGAAATTGAAATAACAAAAAATGAGAAGTTTTTTATTTAAATTTTAGAGGTAATTTTCTCTTATTCATAAAGCATATAGGCCTATACATGGATAATCAAAGACATTATGACCAATCACAAGACCAATAGTGTAATAGGTGCTAATATGTAGGCTACATTTTAGGTGCTTTGTACATTTTAGGTGCTAATATGTACATTTTAGGTGCTAATATGGGCATTTAGGTGCTAATATGTACATTTTAGGTGCTAGTTTGTACATTTTAGGTGCTAATATGGACATTTAGGTGCTAATATGTAAATTTTAGGTGCTATGTACATTTTAGGTTAAGGTACCAATATGCACCCTTTAGGTATCCTACTTTTGAAAAGGTACAGCCACAGTGACAGCTTTTGTACCTTTTCTTCTGAGAGTGTACAATTTATTATATTTGACTTATTTTTTTTTAAATTCTATCTCTGCAGACTGAACCAATTTCACGAGCCGAGGTGCATCCTGGGATACATTTTACAGTAACTGGGACTGCAGGAGTTGCTATAATGTACAGTAGCCTATGCTGGACACTTAAAGTAATAGGCTATTAAATATAAAATATTCATTATAATAGTTAATTCAAATATAATTGTTTAATATTTAAAAAATATATTGGCGTTTTTGATTCCGCTTCTACAGATGTGGTTTTAATGGTCACGTTGAGTCCTGACACGTCGAGTTCGCCGTCGCCCACGCGCTTTCATTGATACTCGAGCAACAGTTTGACGTGACGTCATGTGGGCCGGGCTGCGGAGGCTTAAAAAAGGTCCCGTTCTCCTCCTCAAACCCTAACTCGAGTCTGTCTGGATCTTACGCACGCATGAAGAAGCACACAGTCGGCCGGAGACTTCAGCGGAGATTATACGAAGCTCTTGGACATTCGTATTCTTGTCTTTTCGTCCAAAACTCGAAGCTCACTCAAAACGCCACCGACATGACGGGCTCTGATATTTCCCACGTCCTGAAGGAAGGAGAGCTGGAAAAGAGGAGCGATAATCTCCTCCAGTTCTGGAAGAGGAAGACGTGCGTTCTCACCACGGACAGCCTGAACATCTACACCGACAACCAGAAGAAGAACAGGAGCAAAGAGCTCAAGCTGCAGTCCATTAAGAAGGTGGACTGTGTGGAGCGCACTGGGAAGTTCGTCTACTTCACGATCGTGACCACAGACAATAAGGAGATTGACTTTAGGTGCTCGGGCGAGGAGAACTGCTGGAATGCCGTGATCACAATGGCTCTGATTGACTTTCAGAACAGAAAAGCCATTCAGGACTTTAAAACACGCCAGGAATCGGAGAACCCTTCTCTGGGACAGCAAGAGAGATGCGAGGCTAGAGCACCGTGAGATGCGACCAATCCAACACACACACGGTGAGAAAGAAATGATGTAGGCTATTTGCCTTAAAAATAAAGGTTCCAAAATTGGGTTCTTAAAACAACCATTCTAAAGAACCTTATTCCCTTCTAAAGAACCTTTTGTGGAATGGAAAGATTCCATGGAGGTTAAAGTTGCTTCATAATGCCAATAAAGAACCTTTATTTTTCAATAGTTTGACATGATTTGTAGTCTATAGTAGGCTTTCTATTTAAGTAATGGTTTATATTTAGGAAAACTCATTCTCCCTTTTGTTTCGTTTAGAGATACAGCGAACTTAATCTTGAAGTTTGGACCAAAGCGTGTCTGAAAGGAGCCCATGTGCTCAGACTCCGAGTAAGGACTGTGGTTGAGCTGGTCTGTGAAGGTCTTCGGAAGAATAAACCTGCAATGATTTCAACAAGCAAAACCCTCAAAAAAACACTCAAGACTGAATCCTTGGACTTTCTTAACCGCCTCGATAAGGCTCTGGATATATGCGTGTAAATGCATCTTATTTATTTTTCCAAAGGAATGCTGCGAATACCAATGTTGTATTAAGTTATTTCATGATGTATTTATTTAAATAAATTTGCATAAAACTGAGTTTGTATCTGGACGTCATTATTTATATTAAAATAGTTTAAAAAAATAAACAGGTAACTCTTTACAATAAGGTTCTTAATTGTGCAGTAAAGAATTATGGTCATTGGTCACACTTTAAAGGTGTCTTTATTATACATCAATAAATACGTACAATGTAAAACATGTACATTGTAAGCACTGTCTCAAATGATTAATTTATTTTAAATGTAAGTACTATGTATTAGCATTTAAATGAATCATTTTAAACACATCTAGTTGAATGTACTTCTTTTTAGTTACCTCAGCTCGATTAAATTGAGTTGATTTGAGTATTTAGTAATTCCACCCTTGTTTAATGTTACTTAGTTAAAGATTTTTAATATAAAGTGGGACTCCATTTAGTAATCTGAGTTAATAATCCAGACGACCCACATCTGGTACGCGTTGAATTCACATGTACCGGATCTGGGCCGACACTGTGTTGCTGTCTCAATTTCAAAATTTACTACATTGCTAAAATCAAAAGTTATATCAGTTAATATTATTCAATAGACCTAGTAGTATATTTATTAACTAACTCTAACTAACACATTGACCTTATTGTAAGTTTTATCAAAACTCATTTATAATTTTTCATATCATAATCTGCACCAGTAGCGCCATCATTTTAAATGTTATTTAGTTTCTTTTGTCAGGCGTTTCTCGAGGGAGGGGATTGTCCTTGTCGTGGAAGTGACTTGTTCATTCAGAAATGTGATCATGCGTCATGATAGATAGCTCAATAGACCTGTTGTATAGCATAGCAACACGCTTATGTTGTGCGCCGCACCCACTGACAACACGAAAAATTGACGAATATTTGACTTCAAAAATACAAAAAAGGGTAACATTTTATTTCGATATATAGTCCACTTTATAGACTTTCTACTAACTATAACTTTTCAACTACATGTCAACTAACTGTCATTAGAGTATTAGTAGACTGTCAGCTTAATATCTAGGTCCCCCAACAGACATTCAACTTGGCGACTACAAGTAAACTTTATTCTCCTAACCCAAAGCCTAACACCTAACCATAACCTAACAGTCTACTGACAGTAATATACTAATACTCTAATGAGAGTTACTTGACATGTATTTGAAAAGTTACTTATAATTAGTAGAACGTCCAAAGTGACTATCGAAATAAAGTGTAACCCAAAAAAAGACACAAGCCAATCCCTAATGCTTTATTGAGGCTATAACCTTCACACTTGCCCTTCTGAACAGGTGTAGGCGTATAAATCCCATTATAAAACGAGTGATCCACCCAAAGTACAGTAAACTCTGCCGCCTTATCAAGCGATGACAGGAAACCGCTCATCATTTCGTGATGTAAATGTCATTTCTTAAGTCAGCATTACAACTCGTATTGGAGTTGTAATGCTGACTTTATGGGCAAAATTATATTTTCATAGTTTTTTTGTTGGATATAATGCATTGCGGTTAAACAGACTCAGCAGTCTCTGGCTCTTTGTTGAAGTTGAGTGCATGTGTCAGTGTAGAGTGAGAGAGCACAAGCTCTCGCTTTAGATTATCCAGCGCTCGGCTTTGAAGTTGTTTATGGATCAAAGGGACACACTGATCTAAGGAGAAGCGTTCAGTCAAGAAATATGTCTCGCTCATTTGGCTCCTCGTGGGCTCCTGACGGGCCCCTGAGGGCTCGGTTTCACTGTATTCTCTTCTGGAGGTCTGGATGTGTCCGGATAGACATTTATAACTCACTATCATACCTACCTATTTAAAGTTGCCCATCATCTTATTGAGTTTTATTGTTTATGAGTCAAAACAAAAGATTTATACTTGGATTTCTTTCTCACTCTTTTTGTTTCAAATATTTCAGCCCATTCTCACCCCCAAGGCGTCACCTAACTGAAGCATTTTGACCATGATTCAATATGATGCTTTTGGCGCCCTTTGGCGTCACAAAGATGACGCCGTAGGATCGCATGTAACCCTACCCCTACCACAGACGTAAACCTACCCGCGTCATGTAATTGACGCTTTTCCTTAAAAAAAGGGCGCCTAAAGCTCAAATATTGAAGCATGGTCAAAGGTGACGCCTTGGGGTGAGAATGCGTTGAATATTTACATTTGTTGGCATTGATATGCAAGAAATGTTGTTATCAGCTATTGGGATTATCCTACTTAAAGGGTTTGTTTTTGTTATGAAATGTTTTATGCTATTTAAATATAAATTCACTGATTTCAGATAAGGGTGCATACTCCCCACAGTTACATTCACAATAGAGCTTGGCCTCGTGTCCATTATTGCTTTTATAATTTAGTGCACGCATTTTCATTTCAATGTTTTTTTTATGCATTTCATTAAGTAATATTTAATAAAACACAAGGTGATACGTTTTGGGGTTATTTTTATTATTATAAGCATTTCATGAAGCATGAGATCTGTGTGTAGCATAGAAAGTGTATTTACTGAAAAAAAAATATTCAGGACATTATTATAATTATTTAATCATTTATTTATTAATTTAGTTTAATAAAATACAAATTGACAAATGTTTCAGTTAAATGATTTATATCGAGCATTTGAATTAGCATATTTTAGTAAAATTTTATGAGTTTTATGAAGCATTATGTATATTTAATAAAACATATTTAGGACACAAATTTTCATTTAAATGTTTTTATTATTTTTATTTTTTTTTGTTTTCTATTTTAATTATGTTTTTATATTTATATGTTTGTATTTGTTACACAAATATATACATTTTTCAACACAAATGTTTACATTAATATTATTAAAAAAATATTCATTATATATAAAAATAAAATAAAAAAAATATAGAAAAAATATTCAGCACACAATTGTATTTATTACATCTTAAAAAATGTATTAAGAATTTTGTTTAATTAAATTTTTTAAATGAAATATTTAATAATGTGTTTATTTAATGAAACCTATTTAGGACACACATTTTCATTTTTCATTTTTATTATTAAGATTTTTAGTCTATTCAATAATTAAAACACCCATTTTTTGACATTCATGTTTTCATAATTATTTTATTATTCTTTTATGATTGTTTTAATTATTAATTTTCATTGATATGCAAACACATATTATTCATTTATTAAGCATTTAGTTTAATAAAGAAAAATTGGACAATGAAAATATTTTTCTAAGCATTACATAAAGCATACTTTATATGCTATTAGGATACAACAAGTATTTAAAAACAAATATTTAATCATGTGTATTGATGTATATGTAACATCAATGACACATTTTCAATTGAATCTATTTTTTAGCATTTTATTGAGTGTATTTAATTATATATATATATATATATATATATATATATATATATATATATATATATATATCAAACTCCAGTCATGCAAGAGGAACTGGAGAGTGTTGTATACTCAGGGCTGGGTTTATCACCCCATATCTAAAAGATAAGCTGCACCTACAAAGTCACTTGTTTGATCTTAAAATTGACATATCTGAATCATTACTGCCTTAATGATTCATAAAGTCATTTATAAATATGACTGTGCATTTAAAGATCCACAGTTATAGTGCTCAATCAGATGACTAATTCTTGAAACAACTTTACCTACCATTACTTTTGATTCAACCATTTTTACTTTCAACTTTTTCCTTTCATTCCAACAACCATTTATTTTTTACAAACCATTTATTTTTTTTATTATTATACAGTTTAGACTAAAATAACAAAATAAAGTCCCAGAATGTTCTGAGAACATCAATAAATTAAGCACAAACACCTAGAGGGTAAAAAAAGAAAAATAATTAGTACTTTTTTTCCATTGACGAGCTTGCTCGTATGACATGGTAATATGCTTGTGTCAATGTCATGTTTGATCTTTTTTTGGAATTTGTCCTCACAGTCAGGTAAGCCCTCACTTTTCATCATTGTCATTGTCATTCCTCACATTTCTCACCCGTGACCACACAATGTGACAAAAACGTGACCCTGTATAAGAACAGACTCCTAAATTAGCATTCAAATGTGCTGACAAAAGGAGTCATTCATCTATTGTATTTGTGACATGTGTGTGTGTATTTAGTTATAATGCACCATATCCGTTTTTTTAAGCAGCGCCTCAATTCTTTGTGGGCATATAACCTGAATGTTTGGCTTCAGGCATTTGAAACATTTAAAGACACACAGATGCCGCCCGATAATTAAACTTGGTTTGACAAAGACTTTGACAAGTTCCTTCCTGTGGGATCAAATTTCAAAATCAGGTTTTAAAAAAAGGTCACACTGAAAAAAAAGAAGATTTTTGATGCTTGTTCAAATTGCTTAATTGAAATGAGCTTAAGCAATATACATTTTGTCCAAACTTATTTTGATTGTGTTCGATCTGCTCAAATATATGTAACATTTAAATTAACTTAATCCGTTTGTGTTTGATTACATGAATGATTTGTGTTGCATTAACTGAAACTGGGTGGTGCTAGTTAGTTCCCAGCATGCTTTGCATGTGTTGAAATATAAAAATGTGAAATTAAGTGTTAGTGTATGTGTTTTCGAGAAAATGAGAAAAGGGAAAGACTTGATAGTGCGTAGTTGTGTCTAATGTTCAGTTACATTGAAATTATTACAACCATTTAAATTACAGTGGTTTAGGCTGATGAAACTTATAAATCGTCTCAATTAAAGGAGTAGTTCAAAGTTTTGTTTTTTTTTAACTTTAGCTGATAATTTACTCACCCCCATGTCATTCAAGATGTCCACGTCTTTCTCTCTTCAGTCGAAAAGTAGGTTTTTGATGAAAACATTCCAGGATATTCTCCATATAATGGACTTCAATGGGAACCAAACGGTTCAAGGTCCAAATGAGAGTTTCAGTGCAGCTACAAGTTTATAAGCACAAATGCTCGCCTTGCTCTGTTCTGCGATGAGCGTTCGTTTATCAAAATAAACAAATCTTTTTTCGAGTCATGACTCGAAGGGTCCCAGATAAGAAGCTTATTCATCGTCTGGTGTCGTTTAAAGCCCTTTGAAGTTGCACTGAAACTCTCTTTTGGACCTCTGGTTCCCATTGAAGTCCATTATATGAAGAAAATCCTGGAATGTTTTCATCAAAAACCTTAAATTTCTTTTCGACTGAAGAAAGAAAGACATGGACATCTTGGATGACATGGGGGTGAGTAAATCATCAGCAAAAGTTTTTTTAAAAGTGAACTACTCCTTTAAGATGCTAAAAAGTGCTATTTGGAAATAAATAGTTGGCTATAGTCTAAAAATTGATTAGTGTGACACTAAAATAAACTATATTGCATTGGATGAATGGATATATGAATTAGAATACATGAATCATATCAGTTGGTGTAAATCCTTGCAAACTAGTTGGGCTAACACTATTAAATTAAGCTGTGCCCAACCATGGTAAATAAGTTAAATCAACGTTAATAAATTGAGTTGACCCAACGCAAATAGATTAAATTGGAATAATAGAATTGCTTAATGCTCAAATAAAGCAAGTTTATCAAGTGGAAATCCTTTCCATTATTTTTTTATGTTCATTCAAAGAGTTATGTTTTTGACTGGCACTTCCTTACATATTAAAATCAGTTGAAATTGAAAAATGGGATCCATTAAGGAAGTGGCATAGTTATATATATATATATATATATATATATATATATATATATATATATATATAAAAAGATTGTTACATATGACATTACATATATTTCACACCCTGAATGAAATTCACAAATCAAAATTTTATATTGAATTGTAAACCATAATTGTTCAAACTGCTTAAGTCTCCGAATCTTTTAGGGTGACTCTATCCGGTCTGGAAATGTGGTCATTTTGAATAACATCTGTTAGAAATCTACATAATAATGCATCATATTCTGCAGCTGTCTAGAGAATGAAAGTAAAGCATAATCTCTCTGAGGTCAAATTAAATACATTCGCACTTTTCCCAGCGTATAGCTCGAGTGTTCTGAGAAACGCATTAGAAACTCTGGGTGGAAAGTCCCTGGCACAAGCTTTTTTTGACCCGTCATTACTCATTCACATCTTTCCACCTCTAGCCCGGTGTCCTGCTTTCTTTAAATGAAGTAATGCAAACCTTAAACGGGTCTTCTTAAGGTGTTGTCACGGAAAAGCCCTGATCAATAGCTTGGGACATGAAACACAAATAATCATGGTTCACTTTTTGATGACTCTAGTCTTGATGCAACAACGCAAACGAGTCGGTTGTGCACAGATTTGGTTATGTATTGCTATTACCTGGGGCAGTAATTGTCTATTTCGCACACTAATGCACATGTGGACTCACCCACACGCAGCCGGAAAGAAAGCCACAACCTCATTTCCTCTTCCGACACTTTGTCTTGTTCCGAGGGTGGGAATTTCGTGCACCTGTGCGAGGAGGAGCAGCTGTGCCTTTTCTTTTGAATCTGTGATTTATGTTGCCAGTGTTTAACATGGGCTCGGCTGGGCTGTAACAGTGAAAGCGTAGGAGGAATTCGCACATTAGCGGTCTAGCCGCAGAGGATGTACTCCATTGTGTCCGTGATACAATAGCCCGCCTATTTATCTCTATTCTTTTGCCTGGACGGGTCGCAAATGAATGAAGATATGGGCAAGTTGTTAAATTGAAATGTCAAGTGATCTTGGTTGTGTAATCAATATATTTGATCTCAAGATCTTTGAAATAGACGGACGTCTAGTCACTTTTCCACATGGCTATCTGTGAAACTCCCCAAAGAGACTATAAGGGGATTTTTGGTGCAATTTTTACTACAATCACTGTAGTTTGCAGACAATGCAATTCCTCCTATGGGAGAGGTTTTCAAGACCAGACTGTTATTTGATACAAGAGTCTGCATGGGAAAGAGAAAAGATATCCTTCCCATGGTCAATAATAAAATCCAACCCGGAAAAATCAAGCATTTAAAAGTTCAGATTCCACCCAGATTTAATGACATCCAGGACATACACCAACACAATCGGAAGGCCTTTCTTTGGTGCACCTGAACGTGAATGAAAGGAATGGAGGAGAAAATAAAAAGTAAAAAAGTAAAAAAAAGTAAAAAAATAAAGAGACACCACTGGGCCTAGAGACACTGTATGGGCCTTGAGAACACATGACCTGACCCGACTTTGAATACAAATATTCTGAATGCTTCGATCCAATCTGACTTCTGACCTGTAATGCTTCCTGAATCATAATCATACACTGTTCGTTTGTTGGTCAGAGGAGAACTGGCCCCCGACTGAGCCTGGTTTCTCCCAAGGTTTCTTTCTCCATTCTGTCTCTGATGGAGTTTTGGTTCCTTGACACTGTCGCCTTTGGCTTGCTTAGTTGGGGCCATTTAAAATCTGCCTGCATTTCACACCATTATATGATAACTGAACTGAGCTGGACAATGAAATCTCTTTTTTCTCCAGAGCAGCTATATACACTCACCTAAAGGATTATTAGGAACACCATACTAATACTGTTTGAACCCCTTTCGCCTTCAGAACTGCCTTAATTCTACGTGGCATTGATTCAACAAGGTGCTGAAATGTTGAAATGTTAGAAATGTTGGCCCGTATTGATAGGATAGCATCTTGCAGTTGATGGAGATTTGTGGGATGCACATCCGGGGCACGAAGCTCCCTTTCCACCACATCCCAAAGATGCTCTATTGGGTTGAGATCTGGTGACTGTGGGGGCCATTTTAGTACAGTGAACTCATTGTCATGTTCAAGAAACCAAAATGATTTGAGCTTTGTGACATGGTGCATTATCCTGCTGGAAGTAGCCATCAGAGGATGGGAACATGGTGGCCATAAAGGGATGGACATGGACAGAAACAATGCTCAGGTAGGCCGTGGCATTTAAATGATGCCCAATTGGCACTAAGGGGCCTAAAGTGTGCCAAGAAAACATCCCCCACACCATTACACCACCACCACCAGCCTGCACAGTGGTAACAAGGCATGATGGATCCATGTTCTCATTCTGTTTACGCCAAACTCTGACTCTACCATCTGAAATCGAGACTCATCAGACCAGGCAACATTTTTCCAGTCTTCAACTGTCCAATTTTGGGGAGCTCTTGGAAATTGTAGCCTCTTTTTTCCTATTTGTAGTGGAGATGAGTGGTACCCGGTGGGGTCTTCTGCTGTTGTAGCCCATCCGCCTCAAGGTTGTGTGTGTTGTGGCTTCACAAATGCTTTGCTGAATACCTCGGTTGTAACGAGTGGTTGTTTCAGTCAAAGTTGCTCTTATATCAGCTTGAATCAGTCGGCCCATTCTCATCTGACCTCTAGCATCAACAAGGCATTTTCGCCCACAGGACTGCCACATACTGGATGTTTTCCCTTTTCACACCATTCTTTGTAAACCCTAGAAATGGTTGTGTGTGAAAATCGGCCCGCCTGGCACCAACAACCATGCAACGCTCAAAATTGCTGAAATAACTTTTCTTTCCCATTTTGACATTCAGTTTGGAGTTCAGGAGATTGTCTTGACCAGGACCACACCCCTAAATGCACTGAAGGAACTGTCATGTGATTGGTTGATTAGATAATTACATTAATGAGAAATTGAACAGGTGTTCCTTATAATCCTTTAGGTGAGTGTACAGGTCCTTCTCAATAAATTAGCATATTGTTATAAAGTTCATTATTTTCCATAATGTAATGATAAAAATTTAACTTTCATATATTTTAGATTAATTGCACACCAACTGAAATATTTCAGGTGTTTTATTGTTTTAATACTGATGATTTTGGCATACACCTCATGGCATGACATCTCAAAAAATTAGCATATCATGAAAAGGTTCTCAAAACGAGCTATTAACCGAATCATCTGAATCAACTAATTGACTCTAAACACCTGCAAAAGATTCCTGAGGCTTTTAAAAACTCCCAGCCTGTTTCATTACTCAAAACCGCAATCATGGGTAAGACTGCCGACCTGACTGCTGTCCAGAAGGCCATCATTGACACCCAAGAGGGTAAAACACAGAAAGAAATTTCTGAACAAATAGGCTGTTCCCAGAGTTCTGTATCAAGCACCTCAGTGGGAAGTCTGTGGGAAGGAAAAACACAGCACAACGAGAAGAGGTGACCGAGGAAGATTGTGGAGAAGGACCGATTCCAGACCTTGGGGGACCTGCGGAAGCAGTTGAGTAGAAACATCCAGAGCCACCGTGCACAGGCGTGTGCAGGAAATGGGCTACAGGTGCCGCATCCCCCAGGTCAAGCCATTGTTGAACCAGAAACAGCGGCAGAAGCGCCTGACCTGGGCTACAGAGAAGCAGCACAGGACTTCAGGCATTTTGGCATTTCCTTCTCTCCAGTCTTCCTCAAGACTCTGGCACCTTGATTTTCCGAATGACATGCAAAATTTGCTTTCATCCGAAAAAAGTACTTTGGACCACTGAGCAACAGTCCAGTGATGCTTCTCTGTAGACCAGTTCAGGCGCTTCTGCCGCTGTTTCTGGTCGAACACAAAAACGTATTAGTGTGGACAAGGCCAGAGGAACCCAGTGGATTCATTTTAGGAGGATAGTGTTGTCTTAAATGGAACAATTAACATTATACAGTATACTGCAGATTTGCAGTGACCTTAACATGAGGTTAATATTAGTATAAGCTATTTCTTTCTGCAAAGTTACTAGACCACAGAGCTGGTTGTTAGAGAGAGAGATGTATTTGATTCCCAGATCTTTTCCCCTTGATTTCCTGCCTTTTTTCTCTACTAATCTGATGTTACTACATAAAAATAAAAATAAAAAGGTGTTTGTTTCATAAGTTTAGCTTGCCAAAGTGATCTTTTCGGAAATGTTCGCTCCGGCTGGTAAACATCTTCAAACTACCATTGGTCAGTGGTGATGATGTAATAGATAGGTGTGGCTCTGGGGCTCCACCATCTTTGACGTGGAATCTTCTCCGGATCAATTCTTCTTTTCCATCGAGGTCAGACATCTGTGAGTTACAAAATTAACACCAAAGAGCTGTTTTATAGTAGAAAATGAAGTTGAATTTCTACTTGAAAGAACTGACACTGTTTTTCATGTTTAATACTGTAAAGCTGCCTGATTTTAACATGAAGTGCAGAGCTTGCGCAAACAATTCCCAACGATATGATTAGATGCTATCTTTTCTGCTTTTTTCTGATGTTTTCTATATATATTTACATATTCATCTCAAATGCCGCTCTCAGTAGTGTGGGCAGTGTAAGGATGTTCACTAACATTATATCACTGCTCAAATATTTCTAAGTTCTTTTTACCCCTAAGCGAAGAACAAAAAAAAAACTTGGCCATTGCACCACACTTAAGTAGAAGTACTAAAGTATTCAACATTTTTTGTACTTAAGTAATGCAAGTAGTTTATTTTAAAATTCACTACTGAAGTACCAACAGTAAAAGTACAAGTATTGTGTCATGTAATTATTACTGTAAAGAAAGCATTCAAAAGTTTAAACTAGCAATTAAATTAGCCGTTTTGGCAGGATACAAATTTGCTTTGGCGGCCGCCAAAAAAATGTCATTGCAGGACAACCCCTGCATTAGTTGTCAATGTGTGTGTCAATCAATTCCATTACCCTATAAAACTGGCGTGTGATTTAGGCAGCATGAAAGCCAACTTGCAACGAATGATTCGTAAAATTTTCATCATTGTAACGAGTAACTAGCAGAACATTAAAAAAATATCGAAGTAAAAGTAGTAAATTCATCTAAAATATCTACTGAAGTAAAAAAAACAATACTCTAGTAGAGTACAGATACAGCATTTTAGTACTTAAGTAGTTCTACTTCGTTACTATACATCTCGTAAATCGGGGCCTTTAGGTATGTGTAACACTTCCTACTCAAAGTGGTATTGAAGCCAGCTTCGACCAGCATGGGACACGAGTGCACTGACAAATGTACTGTAACCAGGCCTACTCGACCTGCTCCGAGCGGGATTCGAACTAGGTTCTCCAGCATGCAGGCGGGCGTGCCAACAAGGACGCTTAAGTCTGAAGCCTCTAGCATCAGTCGCTAGCGTGCCTCTTGAGGCCAGGGGAGGGAGGTTTACACACACAGCTCTTACTGCCCGAAGTCCATTACATTCACCCCCCTAAACCTCACTCCCATCTGGGCCACGGTACCAAATGTAACCAGGCCAACTTGGCTGGCTCGGAAAAGGGATTTGAACCTACTACATTTGGATGTCTTTTTTATGAGATGGTGGACAAAGGTAAAAAAAAGAACGGAAAAAAAACCGTCTCCGGCGCGGGAGGCTAACAAAGACACTAATGTCCGCAGCCGCTAACGCGCCTCTTGAGGCCAGGGGAGTGAGGTTTACATGCACCGCTCTTATTGGCTTAAGTTACACAAGGATGCTGGGAGTCTGTCACTAGAGTTCCTCTTGGGGCCGGTGGAGTGAAGTTTTATCTCCACAGATCTTATGACTTTCACACCCATCTAGCTCACAGAATCAGTGCAACAGTTTCTGCTCCAACTAGCGACAGCCAACAAGCCTCCTAGATCACAGTCTCTCACATCTTTCGCTAGTAAACCTCACCTCTTTAGGGCAGGGGAGTAATGTTTTACCTGCAAATCTCTTACAAGCCGGCCTCCATTACATATACTTCAAGAATAAAATCAAAGCGCACTTTCATAATCAGATATGTTGATAGCCAATAGCAATTCTAGACGAGTCAACCATCTGGATGCTACATTTGGATATTTCACCAGAGGCATGTTGACTCAAGCTGATCAATTCAAATCCTCAACCTCATTGGAAAGACAGTGTTAATAAGCCAAGAGAAGCTCGGAGAGGATCCAGGAGAGGGTTGGGGATCAACTTCAACAGACTGGGCAATGTCAGTGTCAGTCTTGCCTTTCTAACACCTCTCTGCTGCCATCCGCTCAGGTCTCAAGACTTGGTAAAAGCATAAGATTGTATTACAAACACACACAAGCTCAGTTCACCATCCCTGCCCCCAGCGCATACATTTTTGTACATACTACACCCCCACAGCTGTGCCCGAGACGGCAGGGTCTTGTTTACCGTACCCAATGCAGCTGTCCATGACGGCAACTGCCAGCGGAGGATTAAACAGAAGACAAGAAGTCGCAGGGAGGAAGAAACGTGACGGAAGCAAGATAAAAGGGTAGGTCCTATAGGATTGTTCTCTTTCTCAAAAAAGAAATAAAAATCCTCATATTAGATCACAGAACGGGACTAAGACCATGGTGGAATGTAACGAAGTACAAATACTTTGTTACTTTACTTAAGTACATTTTTCAAGTATCTTTACTTTACTTAAGTAGAATAAATAGTGCATACTTTTTACTTTTACTTCGTTACATTTTGCAGCAATTATAATACTTTCTACTCCACTACATTTCTACAACTTCTGTTACATTTTCGTTACATTTTCAGATCAATTTTTCCCCTGCCAAACCGCAATCTGACCGTCCGTTCGTTGCACGTTTGTCTCACCAGTGACGTTTGGTTGCCATAGATACAGTATATCAACCCGGTTACACTAAATGCGTCTCGCACGTTTTTACGTGAATAGGAAACGCACCGTGTGTAATATAGGTTTGGTTAGGATTATGGCAAGCCAAGAGGTTCAGAATTACACCATAAATTAATCGCGTTTAATGCCAAAAAATAGTTATTAAGTAAGGATAAGCATGATGTGTGGCTATTGCCTAATTGCAAGCTTGTTTCAGAAATGGTGACAAACATTTTTTTCCATCATTATTGAACATCATTATAGGAGTAGGTTGAATGAGCTAGAATTAAATGTTTTATTAATAATTAGAAAATATACATTAAGAGAATAAATTGTTATGCAGGTACTTTTACTTTTAATACTTAAAGTATATTTAAAATGAGGTACTTTTTACTTAAGTATGGTTGTCATTGTGTTACTTCTACTTTTACTAAAGTAAATATTTATCTGGTTATTTGTACTTTTACTTAAGTACTGAGATTCAGTACTTCCTCCACCACTGACTAAGACCAAGCTTATTCCCCACATTACAGAGAGTGGAAAGGATTGGAAAGTACCATCAGCCAGGTCTTGAACTTGGGTGGTTCAAAGCACATAAACACTTTGTAAGTTTTCCAATCTGAAAAAAATCTGAGATGCTGGACAAAGGACAGAGGTTAGCATATCCAGTAATCTCAGTGGCAGCATTCAAGAAACATTTGACAAAAAATCCCCAGATAACCAATAACATCTACCAAGATTCTAAAGTGCAAATCCAGGGATGTGTCCCATGAAGCCATGATAGAGAAGTTATCAAATTCATAAATGGCAAGGAACAGTGACATAGCTAAAATTTGTAGGTCTCGTGTCAGTGTCAACATGGCGGATGAAGTAAGTCTGCAAAGCAAGTTCATCAAATCCAGCACAATATGTGAATATTATGCTGAGTACATGCTGATTTTTGCTTATGAAACCACATAATTTTTAGTCAATTACATGAGCCATGAATATCATGTGACTAATCACTCTGGCACTCTGGAAAGTTACATCATGACAACTGGCTTGATGGCCAAATGGCCCAACAAAAACACAGTCAGAACAGTCAGAACTACTATCCTGAGCTGGACCAACTATAATGCCATTTCTTGCTTAGCTCATCACGTTATTATATTTCTGTATTATGTTGTATAACCTAATATCACTTGAATGTTGAGTTCACAGGCCTGTCTTGACATGCTGCCGCTTT
The DNA here is from genome assembly GCF_988280905.1 of Pimephales promelas. Classification (NCBI taxonomy): domain Eukaryota; kingdom Metazoa; phylum Chordata; class Actinopteri; order Cypriniformes; family Leuciscidae; genus Pimephales; species Pimephales promelas. Next base: position 10,067,256 of record NC_142793.1, read on the forward strand.
GGATACACCTCTGTCCCACAACATTATACTTCCTGGTGCAATGGGTTTAGTGCTAGGCTGTCAACAAAAGGTTTGAAGGTTCTTGCAAGATGCAATCCTTGAGCTCTCACCACTGTGCCTTTGAGTTAGGCACTCAGGTTACTCCAGTTGGATTGTCCCTAAATAAGTGTGTTGTAAGTTGCTTTGAGTAAAAGTGTCTAGATGATGACTTCCTCCATTATAAGATGTGTTTTTTCTCTACATTTCACAGACATTTTTTATCCAAACACAACTTTTAAATGTAAACATTTCATGCTTTCCCTGGGAATCGAACCCACAAACTTAGTGTTTGCACCACATGCCACTGTTTGAGAAACAGGAACCTTTTAGCAGTCCTGACATATGGAGGTGGTATAATTACAGAAGCTTGTGGTAAACTCCTTTTTGAGGTAGATTCAAGAATCTGAACATTATCAAGTGACAGAGATGCCAGCAGACCTTTAGATCTGCTCTTTCAACGGTCACTTCTTTGAAGACTCGATGGCATGTCCTTGCCCTATGTAGAATACCTACGAGAGTAGTATTGAATTTCGTCCATTTGTCAACTTATCAAGGACCAAGTGCTAAGAAACCCTTTCAAGTCCTCTACGCGGCTTCTTCTGAGGTCCTTTGATATCTCTTTCAGTGTGGCTCATTGCACCTGAGGCATCTATTTCATTCTATATATGACAGACCATGGTTTGTTTTAGCATAAATGAGACAGTACAATAGATTTTATTAGTAGTTCGAATTAGTTTGTATTTTCTGTTTTCATTAGAATTTTTGCTAAATTTTAAGTAATTTTGTTGTTTTTTTTCTCATTTTTTAACATAAATACAATATTTAATTAAATAATTCTAATTAGGCCTATTTTAGTACATCGAGAGAAACTGAATGAAAATGAGAACTGTTTCCTTGGAAACTAGTTAAAAAATAATAAGTAATTAGCCCTTTTTTATTTCAGTTAATGTGTATTTTCATTTAAAGGGATAGTTCACTTTGAAATTAATTTTTGATATGTTTTAGCTTACCTCAAGGGCATCCAAGATGTAGGTGTCTTTGTTTCCACAGTATTTTCAATTTTGATATTTTTAGGTCAAACTGTTCTTGTCTGTCAGTCATACAATGGAGGTCTATGGTCACCACCTCAAAGAGCATGCACAGAGAAGTCCAAATTTAACATGATTTAATGTCTCGTAAATGTAAGTACACATTGATGGCCTAAAACATGAAACGAGCGGTTTGTGTGAGAAAATGAACAGTATTTATATTGTTTTTACCTCTTGTAATCATAGTCACATCCAAGTACTCTGAAGGCGCGGGCGCTTCGGAATGGCAATGGAAGACGATTTCGATATATCAACAGACAACGTTGATTTTTTTTCCCGAACCACGCAAGAGATCACTTCCGGCACTTTCCGGCGTTTGCGCAGAACGAAGCACCCATGCCTTCAGATCACTTGGACGTGGCTGTGGTTACAAGAGGTAAAAACGATGTGAATTTTCTCACACAAACCGCTCTTTCATGTCTTTCGTGTACTTACATTTATGAGTCATTAAATCATGTTTAATTTGGACTTCTCTGTGCATGCTCTTTGGTGACCATAGATCTCCATTATATGACTGACAGACACAAACGGTTTGACCTAAAAATATCAAAATTGAAAATACTGTGGAAACAAAGACATCTACATCTTGGATGCCCTTGAGGTAAACTAAAACATATCAAAAATTAATTTCAAAGTGAACTATCCTTTTAAGTGACATTTTTTTTAACGTCCATTTACACTGCAACGTTTTGAAAACGGGTTTCAAAGTTTTCTCAAGCTGCAAAGTTTTCGAAAACGATACGGTTATCATCTCCATGTAAACTGCAAAAACGCACATTTCCGAAAACGGTGACATCATGCACATACGTATTACATGTTGAGTCCCGTGTTTTCTTTTCAAAGTGAGATCGCCATCTACTGGCCTGGCATGAATAAGCATAATTTTCGTGGATGCGTGTGAACGGGATCGTTTTTTTTTACAATGGTGTCATCTGCACGGGAAAAATGCAAAGGACATCGCTGGCGTGTAAATGGTCCTTAGTTTATTTATAATAAAACTACAGTATATTTTCTTTCGAAATCCCTTTCAAGTACTTGTCAAAACAAACTGTCCTTTTTCGTTGTGGGTGTGCTAGCATGACTGTCTGTGTATCTTAGCACGAGCATGTTTTTTCCTCGCAGGCATCACAGCAAGTCGCTTTGCAAGTCATTTGTTCTGCAACAAGACCTGACAAGCTCAATTCAGTCAGTCATGACCCACCCTTCTAATGGAGGATCAATTTCTCTTTCAAAACAGGACACAGCAATCTGCCATGACGCCCTACCCGTGGCGTCATGGCAGAAGAATACAAATGGGGCCTTGTTTACCAAAACCGCTTTATCTCATCTTCCGGTACTTTAAAATATGGGCAGCTCACAAATTGCTTTCCAATACATTGCAATGAACTTGATTTTGAGGAACGCTGATGCATAAATATAATATATAATAATTAAATATGAATGTTTGTATATGTATGTTTAACAATTTAACAATGTTAACTCCAGTCCCCAGTTCGAATCCCAGCTGAGCAAAGCAGACATGTTTCTGATCGCTAGTAAAAAAGACACTTAAGTACTTTTGTACTAAAGAAATACTGATTAATAAAATTATCTGCCATTTTCAACATGTTTGCTGTGACATTTTTATTTGTAGAAAAATTTATTTAGAGTTTACAATGGTAAAAACGTCTTGTATTGCAGGAACTATATGACAGGTATTATTTATTGCCTACTACTTCAATATACTCAACTTTTGTCGTAAAATTTCATTTAAGGCACAGTGTTCAAAAATAATCAGAATGGATAATCTAATGTAAATTATGAACTCTGCCTTGAATTCTATATTATACACCATTTAGTTCTGCATCTGGAATTTGATTGGTTAAGCGACATTCCACAACTTTAATGGTTAGGCCTGTTTGATTCAAGGTTTGCAAGGTCATTTTGATAAACACAAAAGAATACAGTTCTGTTTAACATGCAAATTGAATGTCCTAGTGTTGGTTGTATATTATCTCAGAGTTGATTTAGAATTAATCCAGCATTATACACACTCGATTCTGTGTTGGTTTAATGTTGATTGAGTGTTGATTTGCATTGATTCAGAGTTTAATGCGTAATTCATTGAATCGGCATTGTTTCACTGTTGACTTATCCTTGATTCAGCTTTGACTCAGTATTTATAGTGTTGGTTTAAAGGTGATTCAGTGTTTCCGTGAGCAAACTGTAAAAAGGAGTATGACTGAATATGATTACAATCAATATTATTATTCAAAATTTAGAATTGAGTAAAAATTAACCAAATGAATTACTTAAATAATGATTTTGTTAAAACACAACCAACACCATTAGATCACCTTACATTTGTTCATCTAGCTGTTATAATTCACATATAACAGCCAAACAACATCTAAAGTTAATGATTTAAGGGTCAAGAGCCCAACTAAAACACACACTGATCACCATAATGGTGACTTAAAAATTACGGTTTTCTCCTTCAGTGACTCTGCTTGTTATCATCAGGCGTCTTCAATGATGGCATTAAATAAAGAGTTCTTAATTCATCTTTGACGTCAGTCTGTTTTTCCGATATTTTTGTTTAAAAAAATATGTAAATTCTACTCATTTTAAATGGTTAACTTTTAAGTAATTGATTTGGTTAATTATTCCTCAATTCTAATTTGTTAAATTTAATTAATAATGTTGATTGTAATCTGTTTCCTCAATTTTATTGATTATATTTAACACATTCAGTCGTATTCGTTTTTTACAGTGATAATAAAACATGTAATAGGCTATTTGTGTGCCATTGCACAAACAACAAAGTTTAATACTTTGGTACAGCATGTAGGATATTTTTCATATTTAGGATTGCAGTAGGATATTTTGCAATCCTAAATATGAAAAATAGTAATAATAATGTTTTTCTTATGCTTAATTATACTACACAGTATTGCTCCTGTAGACCTCAATGAATGTGTCTGAAATTATGATTCATACAGAGCTGAGCATGTCTGTCGGCAAACGATCTCTACTTTGACCTATAGTGAACATGTCAAGACATGACTCTTGTGCTCTGTAATCTGAGATGGCTCAGGGGAAGCACAGGAGTGGTAATTACTGGGCAAACATCCGCAAGAACAACCCAAACGCTGTCCTCCCAACACACCTAGTCTACCATTAGTAGCCTGCCCTCTCACCTTATTAGCCATGGTTGTGGTACACAATAGAATAGTTGTAAAGTTTTGTAGTTATTGTAACACTCTATTAAGCGGAAGACAAATACTGCCGAGAAAAGGGAGAGGGTGTAATTTGGAAATGACAAAATCAGCTTTAAACTCGCATCAATTGCATAAGCACCATGTCTAAACGTGTCAAAACGTGCATTTACTAGTACAGTATAGGTCACTACTCCAACAATGTAGTGGATTCTTTTATCCAGAGCAACTAAGAGTGTGATTATTAAAAGTTCAGTCTAGTGATTCAGTAGTTATTTGTCCAACAATTAAGTCGTCCATCAGAATGGTCAACAAAGTGACTTCTTCTTCTAAGGACCTAGAAGGGTAATTTGACTCAGTTGACCCGTCTTGCATGTATTTGGATTGAGAGGAAACCAGAGCACCCAGAGGAAACCCCCACGACACGATGAGAACATAGAAACTCCACACAGAAAGGCCTCCAGCGTCCAGGACTCAAACTGAGGACATTGTTGACGTAAGGAAGCGTGCTACCCATTAAACCACTGAGCTGGACAATGAGATCTAGTTAATTGTATCTTTATCCAGCACAAATGAACACTACAACGCCTTGGCTTTGTGAGACTCTTAAAGGGATAGTTCGCTTTGAAATGAATTTCTGATATGTTTTAGTTTACCTCAAGGGCATCCAAGATGTAGGTGTCTTTGTTTCCGCAGTATTTTTAAATTTTGATACGTTTAGGGTCAAACCGTTCTTGTCTGTTAGTCATATAATGGAGGTCTATGGTCACCACCTCAAAGGGCATGCACCGAGAAGTCCAAATTAAACATGATTTAATGACTCATAAATGTAAGTACACATTGATGGCCTAAGACACGAAACGAGTGGTTTGTGTGAGAAAATGAACAGTACTTATATCGTTTTTACCACAGCCACGTCCAAGTGTTCTGCGCAAGTGCGGAACATAACGATATAAATACTGTTCGTTTTCTCACACAAATCGCTCGTTTCGTGTCTTAGGCCATCAATGTGTACTTACATTTACGAGTCATTAAAATCATGTTTAATTTGGACTTCTCTGTGCATGCTCTTTGAGGTGGTGACCATAGACTTCCATTATATGACGGATAGACAACAACGGTTTGACCTAAAAATATCAAAATTGAAAATACTGTGGAAACAAAGACACCTACATCTTGGATGCCCTTGAGGTAAGCTACAACATATCAGAAATTAATTTCAAAGTGAACTATCCCTTTAAGACTGACTAGTTGTCCAGGAAACTGAAAAGTTATTTTTGAAATGATGTAGTTTGGAAATACATTTCAAAGTATTTCCAAACACAAAAATGACTCAAACCATGTGGAAAATCAGGCAGGAGCCTTCTAGTTACAAGACTTCCATGACACCATGCTATACTCCCTTTTCATAGCATTTACCAAAACTAGGAACATATTGCCTTACTGACTGTCACAAGCAAGTCCCTTCACCAACTGTCTTTGAATGGGACACTGTGTACCTAATGTGTACATGCATAGCAACATGAAGAAGACAACACAGACCACCTTGTGGAAAGCTACATTCCAAAGAAGCAAATCTCCAAATGTATGACTACACTGGGCACATTACAGCTGAACAAAGACGCTTTGCAGGCCCTGGAGGCGCGCCAAGAGCATTCAGAAACCGCTAACAAAGAAAGGTGTGACAGTAATAACCCAAGAGGACCACCATCCCTCAGAGGGTCTAGACTTACATACTGTAAGTACTGTCTGAACACCCACACCCGCTCTACTGTCAATCGTGTTTGGTTTGCTTTCACCTAAAAGCATCTATTGAGGTTTAACCATTTGATAGACATATTGTCCTCAGGCATCAAATCTTATGTTCATGTTTTGTAGTCCCAGAAAACACATTACACAGCTGTAGGAGGATGGAATTCTTTTGTGCAGAGTCCAACACACATGTGACCTAATTAGGCCTTGCCTTTACAGAGCGCTTCCGTCTTCCCCCGCATGTATCCAAGCACAAAGGTCCAGTGTATGCGCCCACTCGCAGATATGTAGCCTGTAGGCCTTGGCACTGTAGCAGCTACTGTTGTCCCTCATGAACTTGTCCATCAGCGTGAAGGGTTGACTCTATGAACTGAATGATCACCATGTAGACAATAAACAAACTGTTACCATGTAAACATTTATCAAATGACTCAATTCTTACAAAGTGCTGGTTAACAGCAAATTATCTTTATGTGTTTCTGTATTGGATACAGCATAAACTTGGGCTCATGGCAGGAGGAGGAAGGAACCGGCGAACATCTAATGTAAGGTTTTATTTATAAAATGAACAAACAAAATGATGGACGACAGCCGCACAAACATAAACAAAAATGTAAAGTCTTGGCTTGGTCTTAGTCCTCTACTCCTCCTTTTATCCATCTGGAGCTCCTCCGTGAGACTCGAGACTGGTGTGGCGTACAGGTGACGCTCATTAGCACTTGTGACACTGTTCCGTTCCCATGGCTCTCTGCCCCGCCCTGCTTGCCACATTGATTTTGCAATAACCTAAAACCAAGCAATCATGATTGAGATGCACTAAAATAGAACTTGTCTCCTAACCTACAGCTTTATTTGACATTGTATTGCTTAAAACTAGCAATCACTGACTCATATGCTCCCAAATAACCACACCCAACCTCTGCCTGGAGGCCTTTTCTACATTCAGTTTCCATGAACATTTTACCAACATAGGTAGGTTGAGTAAGTCTCTTTTGTTTTTCTTTAACCAGATAAGACAGCAGACCGGAAATAATGCACTTTTATTCCACAGGCCTGCATTTACTCGGGGAAGTGAAGGGGTTTTTCAGACATTACACACTTTTTACCATGTCACAACAAGCCCAAGCACTGCTTGCTGTGACAACAAAAAGAAAACTCCAACCGCAAAGACCTTTGAACCAGAAAATGAACTTGAACTTTTTGCCCAAATCTTATGAACAACACTCACCATCCCAAAGCAAGGGTTTGTGGGTAGTTGACAAGTGATTGCAAGGGTGTTTTGGTGGGCAGCTGCTAAGGTGTTAACATGTTAGCATGTTACTACGATGTTCTGAGTTTTGTACTATGTTGTTGGTGAAAAATGATACGTGTGAGACAAGTAGCATATCCGAATTTATAGTATAGATTAAACAGTTGACAAAAACTACTCAGATGACTCACTTCCGGTAGAGGTCTTCACCCGAGACCCGTCGGCCCCGTACCCGACCCGGGACCCGTACGGGTTCGGGTCTATATTTTAAATGAGCAGCCGGGTCCGGGTCGGGTCCGAATCTATTACTTCGGGTCCCGGGTCTGTTTAACATTGTGTGTAATACCAACGCATTCTCATCCTTTAGTACAATAGCGCTGTATAACAAAACGGCGAAATACTACTCACATGGCACCCGTTATCGTTAATATAACACGCGCTGAGAACGGGCTGGTAATACACGCGCGATTGGAGTGCAATCTCAAGCGCGTGTCATGTTTCTATGGCAACCAGAGCAGAGCTTCCGCCAAACCGCTTTGCATTTTCTCCAATGTTTATAATAATATAAATGAATAAATAATAATGTTTAATCTTAAAGTTTTGGTGGTCAGATTCAGACTCAATGAAGAGCAGGGAGCACAGATATGATCAAGCTGAACTTGCGATCGTTTTTATAGTTCAAAAGGGCAAACAGTTAAAATGCGAGTTAACTCGAGTCAGAATGTGCATGTGTGCAAGGCTGCATTTTTCATCCATCACCGTGACATCAAGTGGACTTTTAAAGCTGAAATAATGAGTGGATTAAGCTTGGAATAACGAGATGGATAGAACTTTCTTGTCGGTGGATTGTAATGCGTCAGATAACGTCAGAGTGAGACGACGGCTACTAAAATTAGGTAAGACAAAAAGTTTTATTTTTCGCAACTCGTGTGAAATAATATGTGACAATCGGGTCCAGTCGGGTTTGTGTCTTCCTGCCGGGTTCGGGTCCAGTTTTCAAATAATAGACGGGTCCAGGTCGGGTCCGGGCAGTATGACATTTCTCGGGTCTGCACGGGTCCGGGTCCAACTTTTGAAATTAACGACGGGTCCGGGTCGGTTCGGTGTAGCACATTACGGGTCTCTTCCGGGTCGGGCATGAATTTTTGGACCCGTGAAGACCTCTACTGAGATTTTGAAGGGGAAAAGTGTAACCACGAGGCCATGGGAGAGAACTGATGCAGGTAGGTCAAAAGATAATGACAACATGACAAATGTAGTACATCCAGATGTCAAATTTAGTATAGAATATGCTTTTCAATTAATGAAAAGTTTATTCCTCATCAAATGAAGCATAGTCAAAGAATATGCGCTTTAAGTGAATGCTTCTACTAGCATATTGCTAATGTGTGTCTTAGTGGTTGTTAGCATGTTGCCAATGCGTTTTGAGTGGTTGTTAGCATGTTGCTAATGTGTTTTGAGTGGTTGTTAGCATGTTGCCAATGTGTTTTGAGTGGTTGTTAGCATGTTGCCAATGTGTTTTGAGTGGTTGTTAGCATGTTGCTAATGTGTTTTGAGTGGTTGTTAGCATGTTGCCAACCCAGATAGCAAACTGACATTGAATCAACGTGGAAATATGACATCGAAACAACGTTGATCTGACATTGTTTTGCTCATCGAATTAACGTTGAACCAACGTCAGACGCGTCATTCTTTCAAAACTAACGGAAAATCAACTTGAAATCAACGCGTTGTTTCAACGTTATGAAAGCAAACCAATTTTCGATTTTCATTTAGCTTTGAAGAATGCCGCGTCTGACGTTGGTTCAACGTTAATTCGATGAGCAAAATCAACGTTGTTTCAATGTCATGAGAGACGTCGTTTCCACGTTGATTCAATGTCAGTTTGCTATCTGGGAATGTGTTTTGAGTGGTTGTTAGCATGTTGCTAATGTGTTTTGAGTGGTTGTTAGCATGTTGCTAATGTGTTTTGAGTGGTTAGCATGTTGCCAATGTGTTTTGAGTGGTTGTTAGCCTGTTGCTAATGTGTTTTGAGTGGTTAGTGTAACGGAGGCCAGCTAGTAGTTGCTGTGCGAGTAAACCTCACTCCCCGATCTCAATAGGCGCTCTAGCGACAGACGCTAGAGGCTGCAGTCTTTAGCCTCCTAGTCTCCGCCTGACTCTCATGCCGGAGACCCGGGTTCGAGGCCCGCTCGGAGCGGGGCGAGTAGGACCTGGGTGTGAGGGGTTACATTAGCATGTTGTCAATGTGTTTTGAGTGGTTGTTAGCCTGTTGCTAATGTGTTTTGAGTGGTTGTTAGCCTGTTGCTAATGTGTTTTGAGTGGTTAACATGTTGCCAATGTGTTTTTAATGGTTGTTAACATGTTGCCAATGTGTTTTGAGTGGTTGTCAACATATTGCTAATGTGTTTTGAGTGGTTGTTAACATGTTTTGAGTGGTTGTTAACATGTTGCCAATGTGTTTTGAGTGGTCGTTAACATGTTGCTAATGTGTTTTGAGTGATTGTTAGCATGTTGCTAATGTGTTTTGAGTGGTTGTTTGCCTGTTGCTAATGTGTTTTGAGTGGTTAGCATGTTTCCAATGTGTTTTGAGTGGTTGTTAGCCTGTTGCTAATGTGTTTTGAGTGGCTACATTTAACCACGTCGACACATCTGCCATCTTAGAACGGTCAACATTTCAGATGCTGTTCTAACTCACACTAAAAATAAATGAGTTTTCCAAGATGGCACAACATTATGCAGTATCTGGTTGTAAAACGCATATTTCAGATTCTTAAAGTGGGACAGGTGAGAATGAATGAGTTTACCTAAATCATCTGCTTTCAGTCTTTTGCAGATATGAATAATCATCCATGCATATGCTATACAGTAACTACCCAGACAGCAAACTGATATTGAATCAACGTGGAAACGACGTCTCTCATGACATTGAAACAACGTCGATTTTGCTCATCGAATTAACGTTGAACCAACGTCAGACGCGGCATTCTTCAAAGCTAAATGAAAATCGAAAATTGGTTTGCTTTCATAACGTTGAAACAACGCGTTGATTTCAAGTTGATTTTCCGTTAGTTTTGAAAGAATGACGCGTCTGACGTTGGTTCAACGTCAATTCGATGAGCAAAACAATGTCAGATCAACGTTGTTTCGATGTCATATTTCCACGTTGATTCAATGTCAGTTTGCTATCTGGGTAGGTAGCCAGACACACAGTCAACTTACCGTAGGCGGACCGACCTTGACAGTCCCAAAACATTTGAACAATCTTTGCAAAACTAATCTAAATGCTTTCCTTATTGTGTGTGCGAATGAGTCAAGGAAGACAAAGCAACACGTCGAAATGTAAAACTTTACTGTGGTGCTGTAATTGCAACAATCGTTAACAAACAGTGAGCCATTCATTTCATTCAGGCAAGATAACTGTACTGAGTGCTCTGTAAAAAAAAAAGGAAAAGGCAAATGAAAAATGATTTTTAAATTTCAATGGGTTGAACTATGGCTCAAGAGCACAAGCATCATTCAAGCACAAATTTCCTATATGAATCCTGCATTGGAAGCTTTGCACTTTGACCTTAACAGTTCCCCACTAAGGGGTCAATTTACGACACAATAAAAACCTTGAGTAGAGAAAGCAATATGATGCTCTACTGGACTTGCTCCCAGAAAACCTGAATGAACGTGTTCTTAAAAACAGTATGATGACATACAAAACAAATCAAGTGAAATGATCAAATAAATACATTCTCAATTTCAAATATTTACACTTTCGATTCCCCAGTCACGCCTTCCCCTTCGAACGCATCACACTTCATCGGAGCAACATCAATGAACCGGAACGTCCCAGAAAGCCTCGCGTGTCTCTTTTGGGACTGACAAACCAATGCCATGAATATGAACTCCTAAGGGTGTGTGTTCACATGTTTGGCTCGATTAAAACAAACCCTGGTGCGATTGCTCTGTTAGTGAGGTTCATTTGAATAAGTGTGAACGCTGCCATCCGAACCCTGGTGTAAAAGATGGGTCTTGGTTCACTTCCAAACAACCTTTGTTGTAGTTCGACTAGTCTGTATTGTGTTCATACGTATTTCAAAGACATGTAAACGAACCAAAAACAGGACAGAAAGCTCAAGCATTTGCCAACCAATTAGGTTGTATCCCTATGCCTTTAGATTTGGTGTCGAAATGCCAATCTGAACGCTAGTCCGGACCAAACGAACCAAACTACAAGTGTGAACCCACCCTCAGTCTTATGGCTGATTGATTGTTCTGTTATCATAGTGCTACCGTCAATTCTTCATCTAAATCTACACTACGCATTTGGTGTCGGAGCATTGTTTTCCATTGTGTCGTGTACAATCAAGTTTGTAAACATGTACTCTTCTTTGTATTGTTCTATACAGAAACACTGTTTTGGTAAAATAATAAAATGAGCAAATTTGTGTGGTTAAAAGCATAAAGAAATCGCACTGGCGGACTTCACTGACTTATCTTTTGTTTTTTTCCCCCTTTTTGGCATCAGTATTAAGGCCCGGTGTATAAATGGAAGAGGAGTTTGTCGGTAACGCACAGACACACAAAAAATGTGACACAAATGGATGACCAATATTGCCAAGAAACAGTGCGTAGGGAAGAGGGAACACATCAATTGACAAGAATGGCAGTACAGTATCTTACATCCACTCTTAAATGATTATCCGTCATATGAATTAAAACAAAGAGTCTCTGTCTCTCTAATTGAAGTGCTTAGTGCTTGATGGTGGGCTACGGTTGGTAGCAACATCACGGTGGGGCATTCAAGGGGCTGTGTGATGGTGATAGTTTGGCTGTGTTTATTGCTAGGCAACGATTGCTAGGCGATGGTCGCTAGGTGAGGCATCTCAAGTGAAGACGTAGTTGATGAGTAGCTGAAAGAGCAACAGCATGCAGAGGATGAGACAGTGGCGGCCGCTCAAGGACTTGCTCTCCTCCTCCGTCTTGTGTCGCGCTATCTGACGACCCAGTGCACTCAGGTTTCTAAAGATACAGGGATCACGGTTAGAAATATAGAGTATGTATATATATAGTATTTCAAAGGGTGTACTTGCCTCTGTATGTCTTGCTGTGTTTTCTGTATCGCTGCTACTGAGGCCTCTATGAGAGCGATGTCCTTCACTTCTTTAGTACATCTTCCACACTGGCTCAAAAAACCTGATGACGTCAAGATGAGACACATAAAACAATCTGAAGTCTTCAATTCTTTTTTCAAGCATTGACTTGTATTAATAAATAATAAATTGACATTTTAAAATACATTAATATTTTTATTATAAATATTTATTTTTAGTTATTTTTAATTATTTGTTTAATTTTTTGTTTAATTTGTTTCATATAATTAGATATATATTTTAGAATAAATATTTATTTTTGTTTTTTAATAATGTCTTTGTTTTAGAATAAATTATTTATTTATATATATTGTTTTTGTTTACTATAATTATATATTCATAATTAAATATTTGTTTCTATATATATATATATTTAATTTCACAATAAATATTTTCTTTGTCTTATAAGAAATATTTAATTGAGTTTTTGATTAAATATATTTTTATAATAAATTATTTGTTCTTTATATTTTCATTTTATATTTATTTTTGTTTAATTGAATTACATATATAATAGTAAATATGTTTTTGTTTTATAATAAATATTTATTTTTGTATAAAATTTTTTTAAAATAATTTATTTAATTATATAATTATAAAATATATATATATTGTATATAAATATATATATATATATATATTATATACACACACACACACACACACATATATATATATATATATATATATATACACACACATTTATTTGTTCTTCATACTTTATTTTTGATTTATTTTTGTTTAATTTAATTACATATGTAATAGAAAATGTGTTCTTGTTTTATTATAAATATTTAGTTTTTGTTTTAAATATTTTTTTGAATTTATCTAATTATAATAATTGATTTGTTTATTTAGTTTGTTTAGTATTTATTTTCGTTCAGTGTAATTTTATATTAATAATTAAATAAATATAAATAAATACTATATATATATATATATACATACATACACACACACACATTTTAATTTTTAACGTTTAATGTTTTATTTTAGAATATATTTTTTATTTTATAATATCTTTCTCTTTTCATAACAAAAATGTTAAAATACACATTTATTGTTTGGGATATTTTATTAAAAAAAACATTTTATTTTATTTAATTTAGTCAGTTTTATTTGGTAATAAAATGTATATATTTATATAAATATTTTATATTTAAATAGATTCTTTTTCTATTTTATTTAGATTTTTATCTTGTATAATCACTTAAATATATAAGCGATTTAATCAGTTCTTTGTTTTACTTCATGTTCTTTTATCTTGTTATTTGCTAGTTTTCTTAAATGGTCAAATAGTGTATCCATATTTTAGACGGGCGTTTCAAAGTTGCGTCCAAATTATATTTGTAAGTCCAACTAGTTTACACTAATATACAGCAAAAGAAGTCAATGATTACTCCTTTATAGCCAGCGGATCTGAGAAACGTCCAAATCTGCCTGGATTCCATATATTTGAAGTCTTTGTAATAGTCAATAGTCAGACTCACAAACTATTTGAATTGCCGTAAGCACGGTTCATTCACCTCTTAACACCTCTGTTTGCTTATGGCGTGTGTGAGTGTGCCGGGACGATGACTTGCCTTCGTTGTCGGATGACTCGTGGTTGGGCTCTGGTGTGGTGCTGCTGCTCTCTGTGTTCTGACTGCAGCTGGACGGCTGGCTGCTAGACTTCCTGTGTTTACCATTCACCCGCAGCTGAGAAACACACACACACACACCTGTCGAGTCAAACACACCCTGAAGGCCCATCGACTCACCTAAAGGAGCCCATGAAGAATCCTCCTTCAGAAAACGCTAGCTTTCCTGTGTGACTCACCTTCTTCTGTCCGGCCCAGTTCTGGCTGTAGGAGAAACTGTTGTGTTGACGCTGGGATTTCTCTTTCGTCTGGATGATGCCATCTTTCTCAAACTGTACCAGGCAGAGCTCCGGATCCCACGGCTTAGTGCTGAGAAAGCAATCGTAAAGAGCAGATTATCAATTGTGGAAATGCTGCCAAATTTGGGGATTTGTAACCAATGGAAATTAGGGTATTAGCTTTAAATCACATTATTTTTCTGCAGCGTTCTCATTAATAAGTGGCTCATGGTGAACGTACTCAGCATATTTGTAGTGCCACTCATTAGTGTCGGCGTTGAGAGTGAAGAGACGTGGGTTCCAGGGTTTCTCGCTCCTCTCTCTGGCTTCCTGTCGCTGGGCTTCTTCCAGGACAAACTTCTCCTGGGTGGCACTGTTCTGGTCTTTATCGGTGATCGCCCGGGTCACGTGCTGCCACAGCCTGCAGGGAAATACACGATAGAAGCTCAACGTCTAATAAAAGCCATTATTGGTTAGTCACAACGTATTTTTCACCGCGCTTTGACGCTGCAATAACATAACCCGGAACGTTTAGGTCAGTTTGATTGACAAATTCTCTGGTGATTTAGAGGTCAAGATTAAGATGGTCTAGGAAGAGATTTGTAGTTTTTATCAACAGGTCAAGGTTTGGATGGTTAGCATGAACTGGTGACTACACCATCTGGGTAATAAAAAAAATAATAATAAAAAAATAAAAAAAATTTCTCCATTGGCAGCCAAATGACTCCAAATGACTACATTCTTGCAAGCACAATATAAATTAATAATATTTCATTTTATTGCCGCATGTTTTACCTGAGCTTGAGTTTGTGGAAAGCTCTTGAAGTCAAATAGATTCATTGCTTTTATTCCTCAACAAAAATTGCATAGAAATATAAAAATAATGCCTATATATTTTTGTTATCAATTTATAAATCACCATATATTTATCAATTAAAGTGAAAAAAAAAAAAACAATAAAAGAAATAATAAAAGAAATACATATATAAAAAACAATCGTAAAGCTTTATTTTAGTCTTGTTACACGTCGCATGTAGTTACTGTAGTACTAACTATAAATTACGCATAATTACATGCTAATTAACTAACATGTGGTTAATTATTATTACACAGTACTTAAATGCAAAATTACACAAACACACACACACACACACACACACACACACACACACATATATATAGATAGTGCAGATTTTTTTGTACATATATATATATATATTGTTTTGGTTAAACTTTATCTTAAGGTATCTGTGTTACAGTGTAATTAAATATTTTTATTTGTTTAATTTATATATATATATATATGTGTGTGTGTGTGTGTGTGTGTGTGTGTTAATGTAATTTTGCATTGTGTTTATTAGTGTTTATTTGTTTAATTTATATATATATATATATATATATATATTATAAAAAGGTTGTATTATTTAAATATTTGTATTTGTTTAATTTATATATATATATATAGATAGTGCAGATTTTTTTTGTATATATATATATTGTTTTGGTTAAACTTTATCTTAAAGTATCTGTGTTACAGTGTAATTAAATATTTTTATTTGTTTAATATATATATATATATATATATATATATATATATATATATATATATATATATATATAAATTAAACAAATAAAAATATTTAAATAATACAACCTTTTTATAATATATATATATATATATATATATATAAAAATTAAACAAATAAAATATTTAAATAATATAACCGTTTTATAATATAGTAATATAGTATATTATAGAATATAATAATTATTTATAATAATAATAATCCAATATTTGTATACAAGAAATTATAATTATTAATATAAACTTGCATGCATACAAAAAATAAAAACAAATAAATCAGCTTAAACAATTGAGAAATATAGTAAATAACAAATAAAATAGCATATAGACAATCCATTTTGCAGCCCTTTCTTTCCCTATTGTCTGTTTGTGAAGGAGAGTTTTTGTGTACCTCTGAGACTCGAACGCCTCCTGCTGGTCCATCTGCACCACCTGTCTCTTCAGCCTCTGTCTGCGTATGTCTGGCCCAGGGTTCCACAGCACCTCCTGCTGGCCCGTCTTCTTCTCCGTCAGGTGCACTTTTCCATCCTGAGGGAAGATGTGGATTCAAACACACCTGTGAGATCATGTGCTGTCAGACACTGTGATAAGCAATGTTCTTTCTTTCTTTCTTTCTTTCTTTCTTTCTTTCTTTCTTTCTTTCTTTCTTTCTTTCTTTCTTTCTTTCTTTCTTTCTTTCTTTCTTTCTTTCTTTCTTTCTTTCTTTCTTTCTTTCCTTCCATCCATCCATCCATCCATTCATCCATCCATCCATCCATCATTTAAGGGATCTTTGTACCATTAAAACTTTCTGGAAGTTTCATAACTTAAAACGTCCTCATAATTAAAACAAAGTATTTATTTAACCGAGCTCCAAAAACGAAAACGTCTTGTTTTGATATTGCTGGATTTGTGATGTCACACATGACTGCCTTAGTTTAGGGCTGAAACGATTAGTCGACACAGTCAACAAAATCGTTGTTGTCAAGTAGTCATTTGATCTCACGTGACCTAATGTAAGGGCCTGCAATATTGCGATTTGACCACTACGGCGCTGTAGCGCTAGAGTGTAATGCAGCCCTTTACAAATGCTATTGCGGTAAAAGAAAAAAAACAGCGCGAATTATGACGGAGTGCAAACGAATCCGAACTAGCAAGGTTTGGGAAAGTTTCACAAAACTTAAAACCAAGAATGCTGTCAAGTGCAATACATGCAAGGCAGAACTTGCTTTTCACGGGAGCACAACATGCATGTTGGAGCACTTAAAGAGTAACTAAACCCTAAACCAACTTTTTTTAGTTAATGATCTGTAAGAATGGATCTTTATTAAAACCAGTCATTGATTCAAGTAACTTTTTTGACATTTGTGTATAAAGTGTTTTATTTCTACAATATATGGTGTAAAAACGTCTTAGTGCTGCCCTCTTCAGGTTGAACGGTGGCAACTGCAGTTGAATGGATTCTCATCCTTTAGCGTCATAGGTGACGGTATATGACAAAACGGCGAAATACTACGCACATGGCACACGTTATCGTTAACATCTCCAAATAACAAAATAACGATTAATCGTTCTAATAATCGTTAGATTAATCGATTATCAAAATAATCGTTTATTGCAGCCCTAGAATAGTTCCATCATCACATCATAGGCCCCGCCCACTGGCGTTCAGTCACATAACGTCTGACATTATCCAACACTGCATGTGTGCAAAAGCGAAAAGAATCCATTGTAATAATCACTGATGCTGTCTATACAGCTTGAGTCCGTCGACAATAGGACAAATGGAAGAGAGGAAGAGAAAGTTCGCTTTGACACGTCCAGTTTCAACAGCTCATACAGACTTTAGAAGGATCCCAGCGTCGGAAACAAGCGGATAGTTTATTTTAACGGTGTCCTGGATCGTGTCGGAGGATTATATACGTATGTAAACAAGGCACAGTTTAATGGAGAGTCTGCAAAGAAGCTTTTGCTGAAAGATGAAGATCAAACTGTACTGCAGCGGCATCACAAACCATAAAAGTGATTTGATAATGCTTAACATTTTAAGTGAACCTAAAGGAACATATTTAAAATAATAATAAAAAAATTTATACATGCCATGACCCCTTTAAAATGTATTATTTCAAATATTTACCCAGTGGCCGTCTACTGTAGCCAGAACGTCATCCCCCATGCGTATCTTTCCAGAAATCTGGTTAACGTTGCACGAGCTGCCAAGAAAAGGCTGGGGCGGAGAGAAAGACAACAGTTGTAAGATTACGATGAAAGAAAATAAATGAAGTGTCATTGGTGAGGTTTAGAACTCCAGAATACCTTCAATTTGAATTCAAGTTCTGTATAACATTGTGTTTTTTCACACTCAATTGTGATTTTCCCACCAAGCTCCAAAGTCATTGTACCATACAGAATACCTGTAAGAAATTCACAGTTTCTGTTTATTAATGTTTCCTGAAAACATTAACAGTTTTGTCATTATTCACTCACCTTAATATCATCCCAAAAAAAGAACTCAAATACTATAATATGGTTTTGGAATAAAATGATGGCGAGTAAATAATGATATTATTATTATTATTATTTATTTTTTTTGTTACGATTACAGTTATTCATTATTTATGGGTGTACTACTCCTTTAAGCCATAATTCAAAATTCAGCATGGTTTAATTATGAAATTTAGATTCAGATTGAAGTCCATCACCTTTACAGTGAGCGTATGGCATTGTGATGATGTACTCTTCATCTCGGGGCAAAAACAAGAGCCTGGCCTTTCCATCGAGTATCGCAGACAGCGAGTTCCCTTTAAGAAATGACATTGAGATTATAACCAGTCTCAAACAAGAGAAGCACAAAGGTTGTGTGTTGAAATCTCTGTGTGTCTGTATTTGAACTTCAGCATGAAATTTACATACCATAAAATTTGGATTTGGCCAGAATGCTTCCACTAATACAGAATCCATCTTTCTTATTGCTGATGTAGAAGGCTGAAACAGGAGGGTGATGAGAAACCTGAAAGTTCAAAAGTGAACTGCTTATCAGACGAGCTTATCGGTTTCCATTGCCAACAGAGATTGTAGTCATGTTTACAATATATGCACAGCAAGACAAATGTCCTCAATGCTGTTCATTACATTAAGATTCACTAGAAAGTGTCACTCGTTTTAATATCAGTATATTGTTTTTAAAATGTCACTTGGATTGATACCTTGGATTTAAAGGGACACGCAGACTTTTTGGGACTTATTCACCATATCCCCCAGAGTTAGATAAGTCCATACATACCTTTTTCATCTCTGTGCGTGATGTTACTCTGTCTGACGCACCCACCGCTAGCCTAGCCTCACTTATTTGGGATTAGTATGCTAGCTGGAGCCATTTACATCCAGTCTTTGTGCTAAGCTAGGCTAGCGGTGGGTGTGTCAGACGGAGTTACAGCACACATGGAGATGAAAAAGGTATGTATGGACTTATCTAACTCTGGGGGATATGGTGAATAAGCTAAAGTCCCCAAAAGTCGGAGTGTTCCTTTAAAGGAATAGTTCACCCAAATATGAAACTTGTCATTAATTACTCACCCTCACGTCCTAGATTTCATTAAAAATCTCTTCATTTGTTTTCTGAAGATGACCGGAAGTCTTAAAGGATAATTCCGGTATTTAACACCTTGAGTCTATTTTGTAGTTTGTTTTGAATGAAATAGAGTGGTGGACTTAGAAATTTTGACAATGGGTCCTGTCTCGACTTTTTGACTTTTTTAGAATCGCCTGTGACAGCGTTAGACTGGGTGTCTATGGGCATGCACAAACATGTCCTTAAAACAACCCTTAAAGGGTTAGTTCACCCAAAAATGAAAATTAAGTCATTAATTACTCACCCCCATGCTGTACCAACCCCGTAAGACCTTCGTTCGTCTTCGGAACACAAATGAAGATATTTTTGATTAAATTTGAGAGCTGTATAACTACCACATTGGCTCCTAAGGGACTGCCTCTTGACGGCCCAAAAAGTCAATGAAGAAAATGTTTAAATATCCCAAGTGACTACCGTGGCTCAACTATATGTTTATCAAGCGACGCGAATACTTTTTGTGCAAAAAAACAAACAAAAATAACGAGTTTATTCGACTATTTCTTTTCTTCCTTGTAGGCCAGAAACGAGACTTCCTTAGATTTCCACGACGCATGTGCGAGATTTGCGATCTGCTTACACCAGCTTACACTACTTCAGATCGCAATTCTCGCGCATGCGTCGTGGAAATCTAAGGAAGTCTCGTTCTGGCCTACAAGGAAGAAAAGAAATAGTCGAATAAACTCGTTATTTTTGTTTGTTTTTTCGCATTGATGTCTGCTGGAGGACTGATATTACTGTGCTAGGTAGGAAAACGGAAAGGGGTCTGTTTACATTTGGTTGTAGTCTTTTCGCTCGGTTCTCCGTCTCTCAGAAGGCTAGCGTGAGCAGAGCAACTGTGCTCCCGGACTTTTTTTACGGTGCGCTAGACACCGTGTCCGTACAGCGTCCTGGTTGTCGCCATCAAGTGGTCGGGAGTGTGCTAACGCTTCAGACTCAAATATCAAGCGGAAGTTTATACGCGATTGTGAGGTATCTGAAAAAATAGTTCCACAATGGCAAACAACACGGATTGAAAGCATACATTGTGCCGATATATTTGTTTTTAATCATCAACGAACACCACCAACCACTCGGTGAGTTGCACAGTTTTGAAAATGAACGTTAAGGGTTGTTTTAAGGACATGTTTGTGCATGCCCACCCAGTCTAACGCTGTCACAGGCGATTCTAAAATAGTCAAAGAGTCGAGACAGGACCCATTGTCGAAATTTCTAAGTCCACCACCCTATTTCATTCAAAACAAACTACAAAATAGGCTCAAGGGGTAGATACCGGAATTATCCTTTAAGTGTTTGGAACAACATAAGGGTGAGACAACATAATTGATGACAATTTTGGGGGAACTACCCCTTTAATGCAATGTCAAATATTTGTAAGTGTGACAGTCCAAACAGTTTTTAAAATCAGATAATTCTAGAGTCTCACCTGCTCTGCTATGTAAAATGTACAGCTGTCGGTTTGTGGATGCAGCCAACAGCATCGAAACATTTCTCCTAGAATAGGGTTGTATGGTTTCTTCAGACCCTGAAAGACATACAAATGAACATTCGTAAAACTTTTTTTTTAAATTTACCAAGGGCGCATTAAATTGACCAAAATAGACAGTAGTGACAATTACAACAAAGGTTTTCTATTTATAAAAAAAAGCATCAAGGTTTCCACAAAAATATTAAGCAAAAATTCAGCATTGATAATAATACAAATGTTTCTTGAGCAGCAAATCAGCATATTAGAATTATTTCTGAAGGATCATGTGATTGGAGTAATGATCCTGAAAATTTAGCTTTACCATCACAGGAATAAATTACATTAAAATATATTAAAATTAGTTACTAAATTTCATCAAATTAATGCAGCCTTGGTGAGCATAAGGCACTTTTTTCAAAAACATATTTAAAATATTACCGATCTCAAACCTTTGAATGATATTTAGGTGTTTTCATCCAGTTTCCCAATATGTGCATACAATTCCAGGTATGGAAGCCTGGTTACCGTGAACTGGTTTATGATTCTCAAATCTCAATCCAAAAATTAGCACTTCACCCAACTTGCCTTTGGTTTCTTGTAGAAGCCTGACAGATACCAGCACAAGACCTGCTTCATCCTGCAGTATGGGCTCTCTTCAGTCACAGCCCTAAAACAAAAATGTATATGTTTATCTCTTCTCCAACAAACCCCGTGAACCTCAAAAATGCTAGTTTTAGTAAAATGGCTGCAGTAGTGATGCTAATGCGGTGCTTACTGGGACAGCAGGTCAGCATGGTAATAGTAATCCGACAGCTTGTCCAGAAATGAGCGCGGCTCCAGGATAAACGTTGGCAAAACCACTTTAGACAGGTCCATCCCTGGCCTCAGCTGCTTCAGGAGAGTCCAAATTAAACCCTTATTCTCATCTGAGACCGTCTCGACCTGGGACGCCTCACCAGCCTGTGACGACAACAGAAAATATATATATTTACAATGAATGCCATTTAAGTCATTTTGGATAAAAGCATCAGCTAAATGCAAAAATGGCAACTGTTAAAAAAGATACGCATTGTCATCCAGTCTTTGCTATATTCCAGCAGTTTCACTTAAAATGGGCCTCACAGCAAAAGGCGCCTTCACACAGCAGAAACACAGGAAATTAATGAGGGGATAGGGCACAAATGCCACCAAATTTGATAAAAGGTAAAGGTGTAAATGATAAAGGTATGGGACAAAAAATGTCAATGTATGAGTTCTTGATTTTAATATTTAGAAGAATTGAAAAATTATCTCATAATTCTGAGATAATAATTAACTTGTTAATTCAGAAAAAGAGCAAAAACGTTTTTTTTTTCCATGAAAAATTATCTCGAAATTATGAGATAATTAACTTGTTAATTCAGAAAAACAGAGCAAATCGTTATTTCATGAAAAATGATCTCGTAATTCTGAGATATTTAACTTGTTAATTCACAAAAACAGAGCAAAAACGTTATTTCCATGAAAAATGATCTCGTAATTCTGAGATAATTAACCTGTTAATTCAGAAAAAAGAACAAAACATTTTTTCCATGAAAAATTATATTGTAATTATGAGATAATAATTAACTCGTTAATTCAGAAAAAAAGAGCAAAAACATTTTTTCCATGAAAAATGATCTTGTAATTCTGAGATAATTACCTTGTTAATTCAGAAAAAAGAGCAAAACATTTTTTCCATGAAAAATTATCTCGTAATTATGAGATAATTAACTCATTAATTCAGGAAAAAAAGAGCAAAAAAAATTCCATTAAAAAATTATCTCATAATTCTGAGATAATAATTAACTCATTAATTCAGAAATAAAGAGCAAAAAAAAACATTTTCATGAAAAATTATCTCGTAATTATGAGATAATAATTAACTCGTTCATTCAGTAAAACAGAGCAATAACGTTATTTCCATGAAAAATTATCTTGTAATTCTGAGATAATTAACTTGTTAATTCAGAAAAACAGAGCAACAATTTACTTAAGTTAATTAACTTTTTTCATGAAAAATTATCTTGTAATTCTGAAATAATTAACTTGTTAATGCAGAAAAAAAGAGCAAAACATTTTTCCCATCAAAAATTATCTCGTAATTCTGAAATAATTAACTCATTAATTCAGAAAAACAGAGCAAAGAAAAAAAGTTTTTTTTTCTCCATGAAAAATTATCTCGTAATTCTGAGATAACTGACTCGTTAATTCCAGACTGATCTCATGAAGTAGCGCGTGTATGACACTCCAATTCGTATTTCCATTTTTGGCGTGCTATCAACAGGCATAATCGTTTTTCAGCGTGTTTATGAACGCCGTTGACTTCACGTTATTACTGTATATATAAATCTATGACCTACCTCAACCCTGTCACTGGGTTTAATGGCATTTATGAGTCTTCCCCTACCATCCTAGGAAAAAAAAAAAGATAGCTCCCCAGATGTAGATCTACATTTTGCTTCGTTTCGCTCGGACATTTGACGGCGTGTACAGACACGCAGAATCACTCAGACGTTAATGGTGTAGATATACACGCGGATAGCTCAAAATGTGTAGAGATAACACGCCACTTGACTGGAAAGTGGCGTGTATGTTTACGCAAAAGTCATGATGTTGTTTTGGGATTTCATGAGTGCACGCAATAACGTCCACTATGGTTGCCCCATTTAAAGGTATCACTGCATAACCGAAACACAATTAACTTTGTGCTGGTTACACAAAGCAGTTCAATCAGGCCAGACAGAGACTGTGATAAAGCCATATTAAGTTATCACCTCTCCCATCTCTTCATGGGCTTCTTCGACGAATGCTGTTGCCTGGAGGCACACGTCATCTGATTGGTCCATATCACTTTCCTCAGTCAATCTGCCTCCATTCTCATTGGCTGCATTGTCCGAGTCTTCATGCGTCTCCCTCTCCGATTTGTCCGAGTTGGCATCGTTCTCCATGTGGTTTTCCAACATGGAGTCATTCAACCTTTAAAAAACACAAACAAACGACCATGTGAGATTTGTTCCGGGTGCAATTTCTACATTTTACTGTATATTTCTTTTTAAACATGCATATTTTGTTACTTCATACACACTTACAATTGTTCATTTAATATTAATTGTTCTGCGTCTGCCTTTGAAATTGATGTTATGTTCATGTTCAAAGCCTGTCGAGATCAGTTGCCAAAGCAACAAATCACACGACGATCATCTTCATAAGTAATTTGAAGGACAGGGCCATCACCATGGTCACAAGAGGTTCATTATATGAGCATGAATTGAAAATTCCTGTTTTGTCCTATTTAATGCTTCAGGCAAAACATCTCTGAAGAGAAATATGAGGCATCTGACTGGTAAAAACAAAGGTCTTACATTAGTAATCTGACCATGCAATACGCATGACATAAAACAATCTCTTTGTGTCCACCACACACAGAGATAAGAGGAAAACCAGCATATGTTCTGCGCCACTGGCTGTCAGCAGGCTAGCAAGCCAAACAAGAAATATGTCCTTACCTTGCTAAGGATATCTTATTCCTGAAACTTCAAAGATTGGTAAGTCAAAAATACCAAGCACAGACACGGTCTTAGTTTACATTCAAAAGATTTTCCACTATAGTTCCTGTTTCGACTGGTGTTTGCATAGGAAAGCTCCGCAGTAACGTGTTTTCCAAAGCTGTTTTTCCAGCCTCACAGCTTCTCCGATGCATGTACGCGCTTGTACGAGTGTGTTTGTTTGTGCTGCTGGTGGTGTTGATTTTACAGTCTCCTCGTCTCTTCCTGCTCCTCTGCCTTTCACGTAAACCTTTAGGGCAGAGTTGATTGGACGAGAGCTTCAAAGCGGCCAGAAAGAGGCAGGGTTTGGAATAAATGATTGCCAGCTCAAGCATGTCACTGGCAAACAATGTCTAGTATTTCTCTTCCTCGTAGTGTCAGCTGTCAGGTATGCAAACACTACGTAAGTTAAACACACTTTGAATCTTATTTGATTATTTTGTGGAGAACGTAAAATAATTATTAATGTTTGGTGATATATCATTGTTAGAAGCATGTGTTTCAGCTACTTATTTTGAATGATAGCATTAAATACAAAATATTTGTATTTAAATTTAATGAATAAAGGTATAAAAATAATATAATGAATAACAAAATTGTATGTAGTCGAAATCAGTCAATCTAATTTATAACATTTTTATATGAACACATCATTGCTAATGGCTCTTTTCCACTGCATAGTACAGTACGGTTCGGCTCAGTACGGTTCGACTCTGCGCGGAACAATTCGGCTCGCTTCGCATTTCCACTGCGTGGTACGTTTTGAGTCGGTACGGATCGGTTCGGTTCGCTTAGCTCTGTTGCTTTTCCACTGCAGTAGTACCCCTTCAAAGTGTGTGGGACTGATCGTTATTTGCGCGCGCCTCTACTGCCATGACGTCATCTTAAAAGCGCCACATTTTCAAACCCACAACACAGGAACAATGGAGACTATCGAGGGGATGGTGTTCCTGATTCTTGGTATGTGGTTGTTTTTAACTGCTAGACGGAAAAATGTGTTTAAAATGAGGCTGATGGCAGCAAAACAAAATACTGCTAAAAAAGTGTCTCGTGTCGCAAATCCAATGACGCTAGTAGTGACGCTGGTAGTGACGATTCTGTCTGACCAATCAGTGATCTGCAGTGTTTCACGTCACGTTTTAGTACCGGTATGGTACGCTTGGAACCTCAACAGACCAGGTACCATTTAAAGCGACCCGAAGCAAACCGTACTGTACCGTACCATGCAGTGGAAAAGCACCAAAGTGAGCCGTACCGAACCGAACCGTACCGTACTATGCAGTGGAAAAGCGCCATAATAAACCAGACAGATTTACCAACTGTATATGCACCAGAGAAACGTGGGCGCCGTCATCTTTAGACTATTGTCTTTGAACTTACGTTTTTGCGGTCGCTCTGTATATTTCTATGGCATCGCTGTCGAGGAGTAACTAGCTGGTGAAGTGGATTTACTTAATGTAGCGTTAACAAAAGATATCATGAGCAGATGTCTTAACAAATGTTGACCGGGAATTTTTTTTACGAGCAGTTCATTCATACCTATGCAAGATCGCTGTGAAAATACAGACGACCGGAAGTCAAAAGACAACGAGCGCAGCGCTGAAAAGGGGCGGGGCTACATAAGGTCTATAGCAACACGCTAAAAACCAAATCAAAACTAGATCAGAAAACCAACATACAAAAAATATCTTGGGTTACGACTGTAACCCTTGTTCCCTGCGAAGGGACGACGCTTTGGGGAACGTTGGGATAGCATCTGAAGCACGTGTGGAACTAGTGTGGTGTTGCTTCATGACATCACTTGATGGAGTACACAGAAGCTACAAAGGGAAGCCAAAAGATAACAGTGTGAGCTTCTAATAGGTCGAAACAAGTTGTTCTCAGGCACTCAAGAGGTGTGGCATCGCAGTGTCACATCACAGTCGTACCATTACAATCGTAACCAGAGACGTTCCCTTTCAAAGATGGCACTTTTTCCACACGAAATACCCACTGCGCCACAATGACTAGTGCCTGTCCTGGTGTGAAGCTTGTCTCGCATAGTGGAGGGAAGATCCAGGCTGTAATACTCATGAAAGTGTGTGGGAAAGCCCAGCCATCAGCATTACAGACCTCTCGAAGGGAAACCCCCGATATGGGCTCTTATAGGGAGAGGCGAAGGCAGACTGCACGCCTCATATGCTGGATACATAGCTTCCACAATCCACCAGCTAATCGTATGCTTTGAGGCAGGGGAACCCTTCTGATGTGACCCAAAACAATCAAGCAGCTGGTCCGACTTCCTCCAACACAAGGACCTGAGTACATAGGCCTCCAAAACCTGATCAGCCGACACATGTGGTGGAGAATGAAAAGCCTGCAAGATATCAGGTTAGGGTACGTAACCTGACCTAGGTTGGAGAATGCCCTTTATTCTTCCTGGAGCGAACTCGAGGCTATAGGGAGCAGCAGATAGTGCCTGCAAGTCCCCAACTCTCTTGAGGAACATAATAGCTAGCAGGAAGCCCACCTTGAAAGAGAGAAACTTTTCCGACAGCTCATCAGTGGATTCGAACGTTGCCAGGGATAACCCTTCAAGAACCACAGCCAGGTCCAAAACAAGAACCCTGGCGTGGATGACATGCCTCATCCTCCGAGCACCATGAGGTAAACAAACAATTAGTTGGTGCCTTCCCACAGGACCATCGCTTAAAGGCGTGAGGAAGGCATCTATGGCCACCACATAGACCATCAGTGTGGACGAGGAAAGCCCATTAGAGTAATGACTTTGGACGAACTTCAGCACTGAAGCCACTGGGCAGTTAATTGGGTCAAGCTGGCATTCTCTGCACCATAAAATGAAGATAATCCACTTTGAGTGCATAAAGTTTCCTCATGGAGGGAGCTCTAGAGTTTTAGATGGTCTCGGTTAAGAGACCAGCACTTACGAATTGGTCTCCCTCAGGGGCCAGAGTATGTGGGGTGGTGTATTGAGCCCTCATATTGGACCCTCCTTATTGAATCGAATCTGCCATGGAGGGCTTGCCAGTAGCAAACCATCCTTAATACTGCATGACCATACTCTGCATCCCATAATCCTGACCCAATTCCTACCCAATACCTAAAAAAAAAACAAAAACAAAAAAAAACTACCTAACTAGCTATTAATAAATGGTAATTAGGAGTTTATAGAGTGCCGAAGTGATGACGTCACTTTGTAGGACAACTCGGAAGCTAGCGGCGCATGGGTTCCCTCGGTCGAAAAGCAATGCATTTTCCCCATAGACTTTTGGAAAATCACAAAAAATAAGATCTGTGTTTAACAAAGAGTTGTAAGCCTTACACGTTTTTTCTAGCAAGATAATCTTTACAAGTTAATCCAAAATGTATACATTTTGAAGCCTATATAAAGATTTAAAAAAACACAATCAGACACAATAAAGTTAAAAAAAAAACACAAGCAGGTTATAACTGTGTTCTACGTCATAGATCAAAACGTGAAAATATTTAGAGGCTCGGTTCACCACAGACCTTATTTCAGGCAATTTAGCAAAAACCCATTCAAAAATCCCATAGGCTTTAGAGCGAGGGGACCGTACTGCTAAAATGCTAACTCACTTCCGCGTTTTGGCCTACAGAGTGACGTCGTAACTTCGGCACTCTGTTGAGGCAAGTCGTAGTTATTCATAGTCGTAGTGGCCAATATCCATATAACTATACACTATATTGTGCATTATCTGTCGCGCATACTGAAGCAATAGGCCACGCATAAGCTAAGCACCTCTAAAATAAACTAACCCTTGAACAGAACCTGTTCCGGAGGTACCCCATTTTCACTTTTGTGTTTCTTTTGGTTTTCAAAAACGCTGGCGGGGAACGAGTTAAAGTGTCCTTATGGTTTTTGAATATTCCCTTTCATGCAGTGTGTGATAGCTAATTGAGACCTTCTGCAAAGTTGCAAAATCAAAAATTGCACAATTAAGAAAGTTAATAAATTTATTGTCTCCCAAAAGAAAGAATCGACTCTGATTTACTTTTACGAGTTGTTTGTATTTCGAATCCCACGGTGTAATGGTCCTACATCAATAGAAAATACATTTAGCCCACCAATGTTGTACATTGTCCGCCGGGAACAACTTGACCCTCCCTCAAACGTCATTTTACTGACGACAGCTTCTCAAATCTTGGAGATCAACGCAGGATTCACAAAAGGTTTGCGCTTGGAAGATGGGTCAGTACCCAGTTTATTTGGACCAGCTTGCTCCTCCGAATCACAACCTGTAAGCATGAAAAATTTTCCCCATAACTAACCGCCTAACTCACATTAATACTGTGCTGTGGGCCACTATTACCTAAAAATGTGTCTATTAATGCAGATTGTCTGTCGTTCTTACTACTTTGTGTAAAGATAAAGGATGGAGCAAGATTTGTTTTACAAATGTTTGTTACATCGGTCATTCAAGTTAGTGATGGGCTAACCTAAGCACCATTATTGATACAGCTCCCAATAGATATTGATATTCAATTAAAAATATAAATAAAAATATGTTTGTTGATGGACATGGTGCTGATGGTGAGGAATTACAGTTGCAGCATCGCATTATGTACCACAAAATGAGCAGTCTGTTACTGAGAAACGTCTTGCTAAGGATGGAGGTCAGGTTCAATAACTAGTTCTTCCAATGTTTCATCATCGGATTCGCGCTCAGATTGATATGGTAAAATCAACGTCATCATAACTGTCTTTACAGCGTGAAAAATCGCTGAACTTTAGGAAGCCTCCTGAGCTGAAGTGCAGTTATGATAAAAGGAAGTTTAGCTTCCGAAAAAAGAGCGGGAGACCAATCACAACAGACTGGCCAATCAGAGCAGAATAGGCTCGAGGAAATAGTCTAGAAGGGATGATCCAAAAAGTGAAAGTGAGGAGCATTTATGGGTACAAGTCAGGTACCGGCCTATCTTACATATTTCAAGACTGCTGAGTCCAAAAAAACTGGGACCCAAGCGAAATTTTTAGTGTTTTACCTTCTAATTTGCATATCAAAATGGTCACCAAATTGCCTATCTTGCACAGTCGTTGGACCATTTTCCCCTAGCTTTTTTGTAAGTAGGCAATCAAGATGAGGAAATTAAGTTTTTAGATCGATAGTCAAGGGTCAGAGCAAAGATATATTGGAGGCTCACTGCCTTTTTTATGTATATATATTTGCAAAATACCAACTTTTAAGGTGAGACACTAGGTGAATAGGGTAACATTTTTAAATAATAGATATCACCATGAAACTTCCTCAGTTGATTACTTACAACAAGTATATAAAAAAATTGTATTCTAAGTTTTTGAAATTTGTATATTTAATTATGCAAATTAGGCATTATCTCATTAAATATGTGCATTTTTGCATATATTTGCATATATTTTTGGTAGATAGCCTAGATCTGAACATATGATAAAGAAAGGTACAAAATTGTTATTTTTTTCATTTGTTTTACGCATAAGATGAAAAAAAGTTTAATTACCTAGAAAATCTAAATATACTGTCCATACCCTTAAAAAAATCGATTTTCACCATACTTTTTTTGAAAAATGTCACATAAATCAGGCCAGTAATGACCTATTAACAAATCCCTATGAAAATATCTTCAGAATACATAACTGTACATAGGTGCTACATAGGCTGAGATTTATGTACTGGAGAATGACAAAAAACTCATTTTGAGAAAAAGGCATTTAAAGATTTAAGAAGGGAATTTATTTTGGAAAAACAAAAAACGGAGGGATTAAGAGAGACTAATTCATCCGTTGAGTCGTTGCATGTAAACCTGTTGTAGGAGACTTCTAAAACAAAATTTTACTGTATGTGTGTGTGTTTAAAATGTCATCTTAACATGTTCATAAGGCCACCAAGAGTGAATGATTTTTGTGTATGCGTGGTTTCAGTTGTTCCTGAATTTGTTCGTAAATTTAGAATAGATTTTCGAATAATGAAGTATCAAGTTTTGATGAATCATGATTTGTTCATGAAAACGTTTGTAAGCAGATTTCACGCACAAATTCGTGCGTACACATGTTTAGTGAATGTGATCCACTGCTTAAAAGATCCTGCACTTTTATGCTCTGCCTTTTGCCACCCTTGGCTTAGAGAAGAACTGACCAGAAAAAAAATGAGTCTTGCAGCAGTTCCTTCTCTCCCAGGGAGATTCCCTTCTCCCCACCGGCGTTCAGTGAGGCTGTTTTTAGATCTGGTCCATTATGATGACGCCAGCCTCTGCATGTTTTTCTGGGCAGGTCTAAATCAACAGACGAAAGCCTGCTCGGAGATGCCCTCAAGGGACCTTCCAGGATTATTTGGACTGGGAATTTTTCCAATGCGGATCCCCCTACACCATCTGGGAGACTGAAGAGGATGTTGAATCACCTGAGCCCATCCACCACGACCATCATAGTCCATGCTTTCGCCATACATCAGCGAGGATCTCACAACACCCAGCAGCAACCTCTTAAGAAGGTTGAGGAAGTTTGGCATGGCAAGCAAAATCCTCAGCAACTTTTACAGATGTTCAGTTGAAAATGTGATTCGCCAGTTCAAATCACAGTGTGGTATGGGAACTGCACTTTTCAGGATAGGAAAGCACTCCAGCATGTGATAATAACAGCACAGTTCATATGTGGAGTAGCCTTCCCATAATTTCAGGATACTTACAACATCATCAGGGACATCCACATCAACACAATCTCTTCACACTGCTGCTGTCTGGGTGACCATCTCCCCATTATCTTACTCACTGTTATCTTGATAGTTGCACAAAGCACATCTGCACTTTTTTATGTATATTCTGTCTGTATTTATGGTATATTTTGTGTGAGGTAGACTTGCAAAGTAATAATCTCATTGTGTGGTCAAAACCTTGGAGTTTTACTGTGCATATGCCAATAAATATTGATCTTGTGTTTATTGGTGGTATCCATTAAGTGGTATCCACTATTCATTTAAAGGTTTTGTAAGAGCATAAATAGATAACTGTTGCAGTAAAAAAATCTGAAGGTGGCTGATAATAACGTAGGTTTAAAATGTTCAATAGCTATTCTACAGTTTTGGGCATTTTTTTGACTAGGATACAATGTGTCGCAGACTCAAACCTAATTTTCCCACATGAGCAAATTTATAAAAACGGGGATACCATGAACTAACCACTAAGAAAAGATACAAGAGAAGATAAATGAACTCCTTCACACCAAATTTTTGGAGAATATTTGAAGAGTTCAGATGCAAAATCCTCTAAGTGCCATTTGAAATTTTCTTCTAGAATGATCATTTTTATCAAGCTTGTATATTTAAGTTCAGTAATTTCACTTAAATGGTGATGATAATTACCTATTAATTGTTATTTAAGTGAAATTACTGAACTTGAATATACAAGTTTGATAAAAATCATCATTAAAGAAGAAAATTTCAAATGGCATTTAGAGGCTTTTGCATCTGAACTCTTCATTTTATGTCAATGTAGTAATATCATACTATTTGTCAAAAATTCTCCAAAAGTTTGTCCAAAAATTGTTTGAGAAGTCATAGGTAAATATTTGTGGTACTAATAACTATTGTCCAAAAATCGGAACAATTTCAACTTTCATGTAATTTAGTTGCACTGTGTGAAAACACAATGCAACATTTTATGAAAACTATGAAAACAAACTTTTTTTTCCATAAAATTCAATGCCAATAGTTTTGGTGCCAGAAACTGTTAGCAAATAATTCATTCCTTTACAGTAAGTCATAGAGTCACATCATACCTAAAGCAAACAGTTTTGGTGCCAAAACTTTTGGTGCCAAGGTGTTTCTGGAAGAAAATAGTGTCAACGTCCACCTTAAGTAAGGCAGGTCAATAATATTGTCGAATATTAAATGTGCCCAAAGCTAAGGCAACATACTATACAACTTGTTTCAATTGAGTCCTATAGAAATTAAAGCAAATAGTTTAGGTAGCAGAAATTGATTGCAAATAATCCATACATTGATTTCATAG
Organism: Pimephales promelas; assembly: GCF_988280905.1. Taxonomy (NCBI): domain Eukaryota; kingdom Metazoa; phylum Chordata; class Actinopteri; order Cypriniformes; family Leuciscidae; genus Pimephales; species Pimephales promelas. Next base: position 10,099,810 of record NC_142793.1, read on the forward strand.
TTGATGCAAAAAAAAAAAAGAACAAAAAAAAAGTGTAATTTACTTGCACTGTATCTAATATGAATAGTTTTGGAGCCAGAAATGATCTTTGAATATTAAAGGAGTAGTTGAAAAAAAACAAAAACTACAAACTTGTTCAAATGGCTTTAAACGATTCCAGACGATGAATACGGGTCTTATCAAGCGAAACGATCGCTCGTTTAAAAAATAAAACTGGAATCGTTTAAAGCCCTTTGAACAGTTTGCAGTTTGCACTGAAACTGTCTTTTGGACCTTGAACCGTTTGGTTCCCATTGAAGTCCATTATATGGAGAAAAATCCTGGAATGTTTTCATCAAAAACCTTAATTTCTTTTCGACTGAAGAAAGAAAGACATGGACATCTTGGATGACATGGGGGTGAGTAAATTATCCGCAAAAGTTTTTTTTAAAGTGAACTACTCCTTTAAATGATTTTATGTCACTTGTCAAGTGACCAGCTGAAAACACTATGGCGATGTAGAAAGTTGTGACAGCTGGGTAACACTTACTGCAGGAGGTCCTGGTCTGTGAGAGCCGAGCACTGCAGCAGCTGCAATATGTGTGAGGACTCCGAGGAGCTGCTCAGATCTCCATCCCTGCAGCTCTTCGCCGTCATCTTCGACAAGCTGGAGCAGCTGAGAGCCAGTTCCAGAGCGTCCATCCAACAGCGTCCTGGAGCAAACCACATTAGGCTGTAGCCCTCACTATTGAGAAGGCAGTTTTACAGAAGATAAAAGCTTATGCTCACCATCAGATTCAGATGCTGCCCTGAAGATCAGGTAATTACTAGGCAAGGGTTGAGTGATGGAACCAACGGTTTCTCCTTTAGGACCCTAAAAAAACACAGACACTAATCAATCCCAACAATAAGGTCAAGAAAACATGTTCTTGAAGATGTTCTTGTCTAACCTTCATGGCCCATATGGACTTATCCAGCGGATGGTAGAGTTTGAAGCAGAACCCATCTTTCTTTGAGGGTCTTTCGATGAGTTTGCAGGCGTTGAGAAGAATCGTCCCCACCCAGTGATCCGAACCGGGCGTCTTGTATATCAGGAGAATGCCAGGCTTCAGGATGCACCATAACTTCGTCCAGCTCTTCAATGTTCCCCGAATCTGACACATCCAAGAACCACATCTTAAAGCTGTTGCGAAATGATGAATTGTTAGAACGAAAACCAATGAGGTTTACTAACCTTTAGCCAGTTGGACATAATAACCACACTTGGATCCTTTAGTGCACTGGACAGTTCATTGGCGACCCTCTTCTTTTCCTGTCGATAGTTCTTTTTCTGAACCTACAATATAAAGGTTGAGGTTTAATGCATTGCTCAAACATCAGCTAGAGGGCGTAAGTGGGCGGCAACACATTTAAAATGTCTAAAAAAAAACCTTGTTGAACACTAGAGTGCAGCATTTACAATCCTAAAGGGCAATACCAGCAAACGATATACAGAAGCTGCAAGAAAAAAATAGTGGAATCTAATATATGTGTTTTTTTAGTCATTTAAAAAAAAGTTTTGCTTTGTTTTCTATGAATTCTCTGTTGAACAATTTATCTGAAGATTCTTATATACCTGATTGAGCTTGGGTATTTCGATTTTTATAGCATCGCAGATTATTACACTCATATTGATGCTTGCATGTACAAAACTTAAATTATATACCTTTTACTTTTTAAATCTCTATTTTAATGCTTTTATTTTAGATTGAGGAGAAGAACTCTGCCTGTCAATGCAAATATCACTTGTCTCGAACCTAGTTTCGTAAAAGGATAACCCAAAATTAATATTAGAGCCTATGAGTTGCACTGACTTAATGTCTAGATTCGCAAAATCTCAACAAATCTATGTAAATTTTAAAGTTGGGAACAATGGCTTTTGCCAATAATGATGAAAAATAAAAACAGTGCAATTGGCCCAGTGTTATTTTAGTAATAACACTGACAAGACCAGTTTATTTTATATAAAGTAGTTCTTAATGTTTTGAATTGGCTTTATTCTGGCTTTTATTATTGGCTTTTTATACTTTAGGTTCAGTTTTTTTTGTTTTGTTTTTGTAATTAGTTTTTTTTTATTTATTTAGCTTTAATTTATTTCAGTTTTAGCTTTAGTAATTGTAACATTTCACATTTTTGTTTACATTTTTTTTAATTGAATCTTTTCATCAAATAATCAATAGCAACAAAAATGGGTTTAATATTTAGAGTTAACAATAACAGCAGCTTGTTTCTGCCACTGAATAAAAAAAAAAAATTGCGACTTTTTATCTCACAATTGCGAGATATGAAGTCAGAATTGTGAGAAATAAATTCGCAATTTCGAGATATAAAGTCGCAATTGCGTGTTATAAAGTCAGAATTGCTTGATATAAAGTCGCTATTCAGAGAAAAAGACCGAAGTGTGACTTTTTATCTCACAATTCTGACTTTATAACACATAATTGCGAGTTTATGCGAGTTTATGTGTCGAAATTCTGACATCTTTTCTCCGAATTTGAAATATAAACTCGCAATTGCGAGTTATCAGGCCAATTCTAAGGAGAAAAAGACTAACTTTTTTGACTTTATAACACGCAATTGCAACTTTATATCATGCAATTCTGACTTTGTATCTCGTAATTCTGACTTTATATCTCGTAATTCTGACTTTATAACACGCAATTGCAACTTAATATCACGCAATTCTGACTTTATATCTCGCAATTGTGACTTTATATCACGCAATTCTGACTTTATATCTCGCAATTCTGAGAAAGTCTGAATTGCGAGATGTAAACTCACAATTGTGAGAAAAAAGTCTGAATTGTGAGATAAAAAGTCGCAATTACCTTTTTTATTTTTCGTTCTGTGGTGGAAACAAGCTTCCATAACCGAGCGAGTGGTTTATTAGATAAAGATTCTTAAAAGATTCACAGAAAATATCAAATACCAAAAACATTTTCATAACAAAACGTTCAGAAAGGTCTTTAATTGAGGCAAATGTGTTCCTAGTGAGATGTTTCCGTACATCGGTCCCAAAATGACAAAACAGTCCCTAGCCACATGCAAAGTTTGGCGGGATAACATTTGTAGCTGTTCAAACTTCAAAGTAAAAAGACGAAAAACAGGCCAGATGAAAAGCTGGATGCAATATTTTAATATATATTTGAGTATTTCCTCTGCTTAAAGGAAGTGCCTGTACGCAGGTTCTGTGCCGTCCACCTGTTGACACCGCAACCAAGCTGCTGTTTTAAGAAACTGGGTCAGGATCTCAGCCTTGAGTGGGAAGCACATCATACCTTAAGCGATTCTTTCCTTGCCAGCTTCTCCGTGGGCGAGGAAGACTCCTTCTCCAAACCAATAAACATTCTGGATTCCGACTGAGGTAAAGAAGAGATTGCGAAACAGAAAATACCATCAAAATTCATGTTAAGTCCACATCAGATAAAAATTTACCTTCCTTAATACATGTTCCTGAGCTTAATATGAACAATTCACCACAGCACATTATTCCAAAACATAGATTTATAGTAATTTTGCTCCACCTATAAAGTGACTTGATAGTATTTGACATTTTTTCCTCATTGAATATCCTCACATTACAGGAACAAAACGGGTTGCGAATGCCATAATAATTATATTAAGTATGCATTTTAATTCAGAAATTGTAATGCAAATGAAGCAACTTCCAGCTACAACTCTTTCACACTAACTGCAAAAGGAGCCAGGCTAAATGCAGCAGGTTTGTTTGGTCAGCTGTGGGTGTCAGTTGAACCAAAATATGGAGAAGACAGCTTCCCTCTTAGGCTCAAATTAGCCTGTGTGATTGAGTGTGGAGTCCAGAGTAACACCAGTAATGTTATTTCACAGTTTTATATTCAAGGATGTTATAAAACAATGCAGATATTACAAAATATGACAAGAAAAAGTATATAAATCACTACTTTAAACACAAGCAAGTAAATTTGTAGCGGGAGTCCTTGTCTCTCTTGCCTCCCCTGAGCCTATTGAGTTTTGAAGGGATAGTTCACTTTAAAATTAATTTTTGGTATGTTTTATCTTACCTCAAGGGCATCCAAGATGTAGGTGTCTTTGTTTCCTCAGTAGTTTTAAATTTTGATATTTTTAGGTCAAATCGTTCTTGTCGGTCAGTCATATAATGGAGGTCTATGGTCACCACCTCAAAGAGCATGCACAGAGAAGTCCAAATTAAACATGATTTAATGACTCGTAAATGTAAGTACACATTGATGGCCTAAGACACGAAACGAGCGGTTTGTGTGAGAAAACTAACAGTATTTATATTGTTTTTACCTCGTGTAACCACAGCCACATCCAAGTGATCAAGCGCTTTGGTTTGCGCAAGGAAATTGCAATGGAAGATGATTTCGATATATCAACAGACAATGTTGATTTTTTTTTTCCGCAACCAAGCGCTTTCTGGCACTTGCACAGACCGAAGCGCCCGCACCTTCAGATCACTTGGACGTGGCTGTGGTTACAAGAGGTAAAAACGATATAAATACTGTTCGTTTTCTCACACAAACCGCTCGTTTCGTGTGTTAGGCCATCAATGTGTACTTACATTTACGAGTCATTAAATCATGTTTAATTTGGACTTCTCTGTGCATGCTCTTTGAGGTGGTGACCATAGACCTCCATTATATGACTGACCGACAAGAACGGTTAGACCTAAAAATATCAAAATTTAAAATACTGTGGAAACAAAGACACCTACATCTTGGATGCCCTTGAGGTAAGCTAAAACATATCAAAAATTCATTTCAAAGTGAACTATCCCGAGTTCGAGTTCTATCCCGAGAATCTTTTTCCGAGTCAATTCGTTCATTTTGTTCGTTGAATGAACCAAATGACACGAAAAGATTCGATCATTTTGATGAACAGGAGAGTTCGAACCATTTGAGCTTATAATACTTAAACTTTTTTTTTTTTTTTAAATGAGCGATCGTTTCGCTTGATAAGACCCTTATTCATCATCTGGAATCGTTAAAGCCCTTTGAACAGTTTGCACTGAAACTGTCTTTTGGACCTTGAACCGTTTGGTTCCCATTGAAGTCCATTATATGGAGAAAAATCCTGGAATGTTTTCATCAAAAACCTTAATTTCTTTTCGACTGAAGAAAGAATGACATGAACATCTTGGATGACATGGGGGTGAGTAAATTATCAGCAAAAGTTTTTTAATGTAAAAATACAAAATAGAGGTGTATTTAGTTTCTTTTCTTCTTCTTTTGATGTAACGTAATGTATATTTTACCAGGAAAATGTGACAACATAAAGTGTTACTGGGACATTTGATTTATATATAGAAATAAAAAAGCCAATGAGCCATTATATATAAATAGTAAGTAATCAAAATATTATCAGAATATCCAACTAATATTGCAATTGCAATGCTAAACGCTTTTTTTTTCAGGCTTATATAAATCCAATGCATTAATGTTACAGTTCAATGTCTCACATGGGTGAATGAATGACAGGCTTTTACTCTAGATACGCCCATTAAAAAAAACACATGATGCAGACAAACGCATTTTATACGTGCCAGCTTTAGTTCTGATTTACTAAATGCTTTTACCGCATGTAAAACGGTTTGAGAGAAATGAATGAGCAAGACTATAATTGGTTGAGTTTTGACAAGCACTGATTGCAGGTCATTTCAGTCTAGGGAGTGAATCCTCTAATCTTTCATTTAGCAACATTCAGAAATAAACTCTAGTTAAAAATGTTAACTAGTAAGCGGGTTTAAATAACAGATGTGTTATGGAAATTCTCTTCAACCATCCCATCTGCATTATTTTGTTGTCATATTCCATGCAGGCAGTCAACAAAAAGATGAACGCACCACGCTGCTGGGCGACCGGGCCGGGCTGACCTCGTCTCTCGGTAAGGGCAAACCGTTCCGCTCTGTTTCATTACCTGAAGAACACACGCATGCACACACACGCACACACACACCCACACCAGCACACGAACACCACATTAATATCAAGGGCAACACATTATAATCACCACGACTATGAATACACATGCAGTAAATAACATTTTAGCAGGGGGTTTCAAAACATAATCAGATGAAATGAAATACACTCTATTGTAGGACATGTCCCTTATTGTGCAGTTGTTTGTAGCATGTGGTTTCTATGATATTCTAAGTGGTTGTCAGGGCATTGCTATGCAGTTGCTATGGTGTTCTGAGTGGTTGACAGGGATGGTTTGTAGCCGTTAACAGAGACACTCCCATAGGCTTCTATAGGAATTAAGGAATGCAGAAGTAAAGCGTGTCATGGAGCAACCAATACTTCCAAACAAACAATAGTTCCTGCATTGAACCCCATTCATTTCAGTGTGTCTCAAGCACACTCGCTGGAAAGTTAATGAAATTACTGCATATTTTGAGATTTTACCGCATTCGTTGATTAATTAGTTGAAGCGTGTTATAGTTATAGACTTTAATTACAGTTAGATAACATAAGCAGCACTGCAACAGCTACTAACCAGATGCTATCTGTTATATTTTAACAGTTTTTAGTCTCTCTGAGATCTTTTACTCCAAGTAGGAGGTCGAAGGAGTTTCTATTTAAGGAATAACGCATAGCGCCTGGATATATACCCAGATAGCAAACTGACATTGAATCAACGTGGAAACGACGTCTCTCATGACATTGAAACAACGTTGATTTTGCTCATCGAATTAACGTTGAACCAACGTCAGACGCGGCATTCTTCAAAGCTAAATGAAAATCGAAAATTGGTTTGCTTTCATAACGTTGAAACAACGCGTTGATTTCAAGTTGATTTTCCGTTAGTTTTGAAAGAATGACGCGTCTGACGTTGGTTCAACGTTAATTCGATGAGCAAAACAATGTCAGATCAACGTTGTTTCGATGTCATATTTCCACGTTGATTCAATGTCAGTTTGCTATCTGGGTAATAAAGAGTTGAACGCAATTGTCTTGTTTTTTTAAACACTATTTAGAACTTAGGTTTTATTTCTTAGGTTAAATTCAGTTTGCTAACATCATTCATTTATATTCACCCGACCTGAATGCTTATGAGTATCATAAAATAACATTAGGACATTAACAACATCAAGGGCCTTATTAGGGCGCAAGTGCGAATTCACTTTTTCTAGTTTAACGATATAAAAATGGTCTGCACACCCGGCGCATGGTCTAAAAGGGTTCTTCCAATTCTCTTAATGAGTAATGGGTGTGTTTTGGGCGTAACGTGCAATAAACCAATCAGAGTCTCATCTCCCATTCCCTTTAAAAGCCAGTTGCGCTCACGCCATGGCAGAATTAGCAAGCAGAAAGACTGATTTCAGTTTCAGTTTCGAGTAGAATAGAAACTTGTGACCGCCATTTTTTAAATAGCAGCTAATCATTCTAATAGCAGCTCAATTGTAATCTCCGCTAATGCAAGTTACGGCGAGCTGCACGGACGTGCTGGATTCGCCGTGTTTGGATACCGATGTAGGTTTGCAAAGCCATGAGCATAAATAGTAACGCAAAAACCGCCAATGTTGATAGAAGGCTGGTTCGAATCGAGATGCATCGGAGCGTGGACTGATCGGAGCTGCAGGAGTGTTTGGAGAGTTTACGACTCCTTCTGCTTTTGAATCGAATCTTTTTCTAATGTTTTCTGAATCGCTCACTCAGTTCGAGATTTGCAGTGCCGAACCATCTCGTACAAGCCTGGTGTGTTTGTGTGTGCCGCGCTAACGTTGCTGAGCAACATGAGATGTATCGACTGGTGCGTTCTATTATACCCAACGAACCGACTCGGACCTCGGATATGATGTCACGTCCACACTTCAAGCGTTCTATTTGTTTTGCGTGTCCGAGTCGGAGAAAAAAAAAATGGACGCCACCCGGAAAGCTGTTATAATGGTAGCACTGGCCGAGTACCAGGCACTTACATTAAAAAAAAAATATTATGACTACACCTTATCAACACGCAGCCATTTGAACTTGAAAATGTTCACTTTATTTAATGTTTTTCATGATAATCTTCTGTTAGCAACGCACGCAACATTAGTAATTGCACTCACAACAACCGATTCCCATTCCTACAGGGGACGCAGTAATACGAGTGATTACAATCGTCATTTAAAATACCAAAGCGGTTCAAAAACAATGAAAACAATTCATTCTTACAAGTCACAGGGCGCAGCCATTTTGAATTCCGAAACAGAATTCTTGCGGAGGACGGTTGTCCGACGACCGAGAGGAGAAATCCGAGGAAAGGGGGCGTGTTGCTAGGCAACGTCTGTCGTCCGATTCGGATCTCCGAGACGGATGAATAATAGAACGTACCATGAACCCCTGGTCAGAGCCTGACTCCACCCACTGGCAATATTTGAAAAATGCTGAAAAAGTGGGCAGACCCCAGCGGAGATAGAGGGGACGAAATAGATGCTGATCGTTTTCAATACTCGCAATTCCAACTCCTGATTCGCTACAGTGGTTTTGACGAAACAAGCTGTGTTAAATACTGCCAAGGGCGTAGCTCATACCAAGAGCGTGGTAAGCTGAAACCTGCGTACGTCACAAAGAACCGCTAACATCCAATTAGAAAATTCAACTGCAGTAACCACCGTTCAACCTGAAGAGGGCAGCACTAAGACGTTTTAACGCCATATATTGTAGAAATAGAACACTTTATACACAAATGTCAAAAAAAGTTACTTGAATCAATGACTGGTATTAATAAAGATCCATTCTTACAGATCATTAACTAAAAAAAGTTAGTTTAGGGTTTAGTTACTCTTTAAAGTGACAGCAACCTAACATTCCTGCAGCTGTCTACGTTTTTAATGCTAATCAGACAACAAAAGACAAAGAAACCACTCACTGCTCTTCAGCTCTTCTAGCTTTTTTAAGGATTAATCTTTATTTATTATACAGTGAAGATTACTGTATATGCAGTGTTATTTTACATGTGAAAAGCACTATTTATATCTTTGCTCTATTGTATTTTGTTTGTGCTATACCTTGTAGTTTGATTTGTTATGTTCTTTACTTTAATTTGACAGTAGTCAAATACCAAACCGTACCAAAATCGTGACCCTAAAACGGTGATACAAACCAAACCACGAGTCATTTTTAACCATTGCATCCCCTATTCGTAGCATGTCGTGCGATTCCTACAGTGCTTTAGGTGATTGCCAGAGCATTACATTGTGGAATATTAATGAAGCTAAATGCACTATGAATGAGGTTGTTCTACTGTTTACCATGACCGTAGTTACATAAAAGCAGTGAGCTCCTCCACGTCTCTTGAGCTCAAAGGACGTAATGCTTCCACACATTTAAGAATAGAATGGATACCTGGGCTGAGTGGGTACAGTTCATGGTCTCCTCCATAGGACAGGTTGCGGGTCAGTACACGCGGGTCGATCTGGGGAGGGGTAGTGGCTGTGGGACAGAGAGAGAACCGTCTGCGGAACAAGTTCTCCTCCTTCATTGTGTCAGCCAGTCTGTCCACCTGCAGGAGAATAAAGGAATAGCATTATAGTGTGTAGCTAGCAGCGTAATGCACCGAAATACTAATGGATCATCACACACATACACACGCAAATTAAAGTTAATGCTGCAGTGTTATGCAGCTCTTTTCCTTAACAGAGGTAATAGATAATCAGCAAAGCAAAGTGGGAGTGTGTGAGCAAATCCATGCGTCCGGATGAAACTGTTCCAGGAAGCTTATGCAACACAAAAATTATTGCTATATGAGAAGAGCAGCAGACAGAATCGAAGAAGTCTGTAGATGGGAGTTTGCAAACTGAACTGATTCTAGTGAGGAGAGTGCCGTCTAAAAGAAAATAATGGCAAGAAAACACAACTTTATAATGTGTTTTCCAATTAATCATTAAAAAAAACGAATCAGTCCTTCAAAAAACAAAACAAAAACTTACTGAATCCATACTGATTCTCATAATCATAACCCCATCCATCCATCCATGAGTGTATACAGATTTCATAATCAACCACAAGCAGTCTTGTTGTTTAGTAATATGTAATATGCCCCTTTAGGCGGGTTGGTTTTACAAACTGAACCAATCAAATTGTAGGGAAATTATGTAACGTGTCATGTCAGTCACACTTTAATCTCACTCATGAGCAGATCCGTTTCCTCTCTGGAGAAGCGTTCAGTCTTCGCAATGTAAATAGCGAATCCGCCATGGCATGAGCGCAACTGGCTTTTAAAGGGAATGGGAGACGAGACTATGATTGGTTTATTGCACGTTATGCCCAAAACACACCCATTACTCATTAAGAGAAAAGGGACAACCCTTTTGGACCATGTGCCGGGTGCACAGACCATTTTTCCGGTGTTAAAGGGATAGTTCACTTTGAAATGAATGTTTGATATGTTTTAGCTTACCTCAAGGGCATCCAAGATGTAGGTGTCTTTGTTTCCACAGTATTTTCAATTTTGACATTTTTCAGTCAAACCATTGTTGTCTATCAGTCATACACTGGAGGCTAAGGGGGTCCACCAAAAAGCATGCACAGAGAAGTCAAAATTAAACATAATTTAATGACTCGTAAATGTAAGTACACATTGATGGCCTAAGACACGAAACGAGCGGTTTGTGTGAGAAAACGAACAGTATTTATATCGTTTTTACCTCGTGTAATCCAAATGATCTGAATCAGTTGTTCAATGTCCAACTGAACCGAACTGAATCAGTTCAATGTTACGCCGGAAGTGATCGCTTGCGTGTGACGTCACTCAATATTTACGCGGAGATTTCGGAAGTTTTACCTTTTACTAAACATATTTAGATATACCGAAATCGTCTTCCATTGCGGTTTCCGGTATATCTAAATATCTTTAGTGAAAGGTAAAACTTTCGAAATTTCTGTATAAACAAAGAGTGACGTAGGCACGCAAGCGATCACTTACGCGCATGCGTTTTCTCACACAAACCGCTCCTTTCGTGTCTTAGGCCATCAATGTGAACTTACATTTACGAGTCATTAAATCATGTTTAATTTTGACTTCTCTGTGCATGCTTTTTGAGGTGAACCGATTGAGGACCCCCTTCACCTCCAGTGTATGACTGACAGACAACAACGGTTTGGCCAAAAAATGTCAAAATTGAAAATGCTGTGGAAACAAAGACACCTACATCTTGGATCCCCTTGAGGTAAGATAAAACATATCAAAAATTAATTTCAAAGTGAACTATCCCTTTAAACCAATAAAAGTTGATTCCCAAGTGCCCTGCGCTTTAGACCATGTGCTTAGGTCATTAAAATAGGGCCCTATAAGTCCTAAAAACTTACATACCTTATTCCTTAAATCACTACATTACCTACATGCATTCTTTAGATACATAGTTTTGAAATCTAGGGCTGCGAAATGAAAGGTTTAAGGTTACATAAGATGACACTAATCAAAGCAGCATGAGCTTTTAGTTGCAGAGCATCTGAATCAAGTTCCCAGCATCACTCCTTCTCATGTAAAGGAGCTAAAAATAGTCTTTCTGCTGCAGTGTGGGTCTGACGGGGGGGTGTGGGAGCTGCCGTCTGTAAGGTGCACAGTTACAAACCCCACTCTACCTCTCTCTCTCTCTCACTAGTGCTCTGCAGGGTAATGAACCCCACCCTGCGTGTGGCCAGCCAGCCAGAAGAACCAATCACAGCTCAGGGCAGGGCGGGATGGATTCAATTGGCCGTGCATCTGGCTGCTGTTCAGTTTTACATTTGTTTATAAGACTATGAGCGGCTGAGAGACGAAAACACATCCTGAATAGACAAAACAAACTGCAAAAAGAATGTAAAAAAGCCCTTTTATATACATGAAAATGACAAAAGAGATTTTTTCCAATGTTAAAGGAACAGGTTCACTCAAAAATGAAAATCGTTAACTCGTTTCATATTCGTTTGAGTTTTTTTCCTCCATGGAACACAAAACAATAAAATAAAATAGAAATAAAATGAATGATGGCCAAAACAATCACATAAAACTTTCAGAATGGCTCCAAGTCGTATAGAGATCAATGATGTTGTTTTTGTCCAAACTAATAATTTATTCAAAAGTACATGAAACAAAATTCTGTACGATGACTTCAGTGCAAAAGCTTCTATAATGAGCATGCTTTTAGATCATGTGTTAAAATTAATTTTGATATTTTGGGGGGGATAAAGTGATAACTCCTTATACCATACTAAAAAAATCTTTAAAAAAAAAAAAATTATGAAAAGAAACCTGGCACAATCTTTTAAAAACATTATTCTATATATATATATATAAAAAAAAATCAATAAAACTGCTAGCCTGGGTTTCCCCATACTGCTTATGCGCGGCGTGATTTTATTCAAATTTTCACCTCAGCGAGGGGACCAATCACAGAACGGGGAGGGAGCAGCAAGACGATAACGTCGTCTACTATGCGACACACCGAAGCAGTTTGTTTATACCTATGGATCCAACATGGCAGCAGATGCGAAGTTACCTTTCGATACAGCCTTGGATATTGTTCTAAGTAGTTTAGAACACAAATAAATCTCTGAGCCATCGTCTTCGTCCTTGTCTAATTTCTTTTTCCTCGCCAAATTTCTGTTATAATTGACCTATGGCTAAGCCACGCCCCCAAACGTGATGAGCCAATCACAGTGCGCATAGCTAACCCAATACACTCTGACATTCTCTGCTTCCACGTCCATTGGAATGCATGGTAGTGAGTCATGTTTTTTTCTCTTCATTTTACGTTTAAATTGGTCAAATTGTGTGCATGGGGTACATGCAACTCCGACACTAGGTATCCCGAGAGGCTGGGCGACGGTGTGTATTTTTTTACTCTTTCCCAAGTAGGGTTGGGTATCGAGAATTGAGTATCGATTGGAACCGGGACTAACTTTTCATTCTTTCCCGGAATCGTTCAAAAGTTAAAATTTCGATTCCTAGTTTCGATATTCACAGTCCGCCGAGCGGAAGAAGAACCCGCTGAACAAGACAAACGAAGAAGCGTCTACCGGAAGTGTTGGCATAACCGCGCGAGTCGAATATGAGAAGCTTACGACGGCGGTCCAAACTGTGGCTTCACTTTTCTAAAAATAACGAAATCTCAGAAAAATGCAAACTTTGTGACAGAAGGAGTATTTCCTTCAGAAAGGCCGTTGGTTAGCAAGGTTAGCTAAACTTTTTTGACCCTGCCTCTTAAAAGAATCGGAATCGAGAATCGTTAGGAACCGGAATCGAAACAAGGAATTGAGAATCGGAATCAGAATCGTTCAAATTCAAACGATACCCAACCCTATTCCCAAGCCACATCTCAACCGAAATAAGTATCTGCTCTGGATTAAGTAATGCAATTAAGCTATGCAGTAGACCACAACACCAACACAACCCAAACACGGATGTCTACATCTGTTCTAAGTTAAGTCAACAACGTATTTGAACGTTATCTTTAACATCTCTAATATAACGTTAGGCTAACGTTAGCCTAACACATAGGCGGAGTTTGACATTCCAGCCAGGGAAAAAAAAAAATAAAAAATCATTGTAGCAGCTGACCTACATGGTAGCACATATGGACAAAACAAACATGCTAAAAAAACATATTTATTTTTAACCCAAGAAAAAACAGTAAAACAATACAATCATATTTGATTGCCTTTATTTCATTGTAAACAGTTAGAAATTCGCATAAACAACCACTTGACTTTGCGTCACATCTTCGTGATTAGGATCATGAAACGTGTACCACTTTTGCCCTGTTAAAATATTATCTTCAACCAAATCGACAAGATTTTTAAAGTTTTCTTTACTTTTTTCAAAACACATTGTGGCAATGAGAGTGATTAAAAAAAACTATATTTCGCATTTATACTTCATGAAACATTTAAAACATTGTAAGACACGGGAAAAATGAACAGTCACAAAATATGCTAGCCTATTCTCCACATTTGAAACATATTGACAGCACATCTCTCCAGCTTAAGCAGTTATTTGGCAGAAAAAAAAATAAAATAACTTACAGACCTAGACATTGTCCAGACTAGTGCAACAGTAATTTTAGTTTTTTGCGTACTGCATATACGTCAATAATGGTCTCAGGTGAGAGCTTGGCCGTTATGTCGCTTTCAATGTGAAGGATCGCAAGAGACGAAAACCTGCCTGCTCAACCTGGCAGCCAGTTCCTTATCCTCCTCATCGCAGAGAAGCTTCTCTCATAGGTAGATGACACAATCGACAGAGTGAGCGATAACTGTTTATAGAGATTGGGGTAGGTAGTTTTTTTTTTTTTTACAGCTTTTTTAAGAAAATGCGACTACCCTTTTCAGGCACCGGGGGGGCAATGATCCCCCTGCCCCACCCCACCCCCCCCCCCCCCCCCACCCCCCGACAGACATTCGTAGCACCCAATAAACGGCTCTAGGCAAACCACGTAAACCACGCCTCAAATTCATAAGCCAGGCTATAAAACTGCTTTAATGCTTATTAATATTTTTTTAAATTCTGGTCTGACCAACAAAATCACCTCGTTTGGAGGGGACAATTTCACCTTTTAGGACAGTTAAGGCTGTTAAATGCCATGTGCTGAGACTCCCCAGATATCTAAAGATATTTATGATATATCCAAACAGTTGTTACCTATTCTAATAAAACAACGGAAACGCGGGTATGATGTCACCGACAGTCGACACAATGACACTGTCCATGTCTTGGTTAAAATGACTTATTTCTCTGGATTTAAACATTTTTGGAAACACCTAGGATAATGTAAGTACACAAGTCAACAAAATACATAACACTATTCAAGTTGGTTTTGGATATTTGAATCCAAATATCTTACATATTGTGCCTTTAAGACTTTTCATTAGATGGTTACACCACATTTTTTCATTCAGTCATTCAATGTAGACTTTTCTTGAAAAGGGTATAAGTTTAAACCAACTCGCCTACAAAAAGGACGTGTTTGTAATGTTAAACGAAAATGTCTTTGTGTTATGGGGCGGCAGTGGCTCAGTGGTTCATGTAGGTTTCCTACAACCAGAAGGTTGGTGGTTCAATCCCCAGTTCCACCTGACCAACCTCAGCTGCTCCCGATGAGCTGTATGGCTGACACCGCTGTCGGTGTGTGAATGGGTGAATGTGAGGCAAATGTTAAGCGCTTTGGTGGCCATTGGGTCAGTGAAAGCGCTATATAAATGCAGTCCCTTTACCATTTTTCCATTTACAAAGACCTGGCTGATAGGCCATGAGGCATTTCATGGTCTTATTAAGTGTCTCAAAAGCTCATTTATTGATATGACAATTCCTACACCGAAACGGGCATGGCTAATAATGATTGTAATTCTAAATTTAACAAACTGCCACGTTCAATTTTAGATTTAGGCGAACAAAGTAAACGCAGATCTAGTGGTGGTTTGCAATAAAAGTGCCAGCAAAATAATACGCTGCCATTATTCATACAAAAACAGCCTAAAGTTTTACAGACGAGCCATTCATTTCTTGTGACACTCTTGGAGTCACTCTATATTTACAGAGAGAAACTGTAAAAAGGCCCATTGTGTGTGCGTGCCTGATTCGTGCAAACAGCCATTGTTTAAAGGTTTCCATCATAGATGGCAGTCATCATAATTTGATGAGGGTTTTGACCCTGCATGCCTGCACTCTGATCCACTCTAGTAATCTTTAAACTGAGACGAGTAAATGAATGGTCAAAATCTGAACAGAACAACAAGAGCGATGCCAAGCCACCGTCGGCCCAGCCTACCGAGCGTCCGTCCTTCTGTGACCCGGCAACTCTTGATTTAAGGTCTTGGCACTCCACAGCAGATTCAAAACACTCCCTACTGAGACTTCAGAAGAAAACAACCCTTTATCCGGGCAGCTGACATCTTTAATCGCTTATGAACAAAGCCAGCAAGGAGACTAAATCCCGAGAGAGGTTGACACGGCTAGCGCGGCTATGACAACTCAATGGATCTCAGTGTAAAAGTACCAGAGTGAAGTTAGACAACACTTTTGCCTAATACACTTTAGTTCAGATTTAAACCGCGCAATTATTAGTGTATGGTGAAAAATCTAGGCAAATATAATCAAAGCATGTGTTCAACACAGTTTCACTAAATGAAAATAAAATATTTAGGGCCAGATTTACTAAACAGAGCGCAATTCGAAAAAGCTCAGCTGGGAGTGGAAAGCTACTGACGACGCATACATTAAAGAACATAGACGCAGTCAGATCATTTCCATAATGACCAAAGCAATCTACCAGGAGCAGCGCAAATTAGCGTCTGGTTTAAGACACGCTTTTTTGGTGCATTAAATAATGGCGCAAATACCAGTAAATTGACTAGTGCAAACCATAGTAAATCCTCTCTCCAGGCCTTTTTCCCCTCCAAACCAGTTTAGCGGAAATTCCAGTAGCACCTCATTGCAGTACACAAGATCCAGGGGGTGGAGTCGGATCTAGATCTGAGGGGTGGAGTTGGGTAGGTTTAGGGGTGGGTTTAGGGATCAGGGGTGGAGCTAGGTAGGTTTAGGGTTGGGTTTAGGAAACAGGGGGTGGAGCTGGGTAGGTTTAGGGGTGGGTTTAGGGATCAGGGGTGGAGCTAGGTAGATTTAGGGGTGGGTTTAGGGATCAGGGGGTGGGGCTGGGTAGGTTTAGGGATCAGGGGGTGGAGCTGGGTAGGTTTAGGGATCAGGGGTGGAGCTGGGTAGGTTTAAGGGTGGGTTTAGGGATCAGGGGGGAGGCTGGGTAGGTTTAAGGGGTGGGTTTAGGGATCAGGGGGTGGAGCTGGGTAGGTTTAGGGGTGGGTTTAGGGATCAGGGGTGGAGCTGGGTAGGTTTAGGGGTGGGTTTAGGGATCAGGGGGTGGAGTTAGGTAGGTTTAGGGGTGGGTTTAGGAAATCAGGGGGTGGAGCTGGGTAGGTTTATGGGTGGGTTTAGGGATCATGGGGTGAAGCTGGGTAGGTTTAGGGGTGGGTTTAGGGATCAGGGGTGGAGCTGGGTAGGTTTAAGGGTGGGTTTAGGGATCAGGGGTGGAGCTGGGTAGGTTTAGGGGTGGGTTTAGGGATCAGGGGGTGGAGCTTGGTAGGTTTAAGGGTAGGTTTAGGGATCATAGGGTGGAGCTGGGTAGGTTTAGGTATATTTAGGGTGGGAGGAGTTTGATCTGGATCCGGATCCGACTCCTCACCGTGGATTTCATATTCTGCAGTGAGGACCATCTCGGAAATTCCACCCTGAACCTAATTTAATTGATTAAGGTTACAGTGACAGGTTGCTTTAGGGACCAGTGTTAGGTGTAGGCAATCAGTACAGTGATTGACATGAACAATGCGATCTTTAGAATCGCCTGCAGGGTGGGAATTCCACTGAACTGGCTTGGGAGAAAAAAATAAAATAAAATAAAAATCACGCAGCGTAAACCGTAAAAAGTTTCTACCAATGTGCCATATACAGACGAGCATGTAAACATTATACAGATATTATGTGGATGAAGGACAAACCCAATAACAGACAGCAAATGACTCAAGCTTATTTTATTTTATTTATTAATGACAAAAACAGAACACAAAACCCACGATGGGGCAAAACGAGGCAGGAAAAACAACACTACACTAAGAATCAGACGATAAGCTAACAACTAAGACAGGATCAAACCCTTCTTTCTTGACAAGACTTTCTACAGGTTACTCACAGTTAAACAATGAACCAAAACAGGACAGCAAACACAAGAGGATTAAAGAGGGAGAAAATAATGAGGGGAACAGGTGACAGACTAGGTAATAATGACAAGATGAGGATAACAAGGGGGCGGGGTTTCCTAATGAGACAACACAAGCCCATATGGCCCAAACAACAGGCCATGCGCTTGTACGCAAAACATGGTTCTGCCATGATCCTTCCACAAGATCAGGAAAAAGCAAGGACATGATGGCAGAATTAGACCATAGTAAACCATAGTAAATCTTTATTTAGAGCAGGTTGTCTCCATTCAAATGAGCCCACACACAACATAACATGATTCTAGAGAATCTTGAAAAAAAAAATCATCATGGAGTTTCATGACACGCTGCTTGGCTAAAGCTATAGGACTTCCGGGATCCAGTCGTGTTGAGATGCGTGATCCCCCCACCCCCCCCCACCCCCTCGCGCTGCATATTTAGTAATTTTGCCTCAGATACAGGATTATACAGTCGCTTTAACAAGCAGTTTGTTCATTACCACGGCAACCGCTTGCGTGTCATGCTGAATGCGATTTTCGTATTTAAAAAGTAACTATGCATAAAATACGGAAAGATGCAGATAACCATACATTATTTAAGGTTATTTCTATTCGTTACGATATTGATATATGAACTGATGTTGTCAAGTAAGCTTCATGCTTTCCCCGTTGCTAGCGTGCTAAACTGTAGCTACGGATGCTGCACTGCTAGTTAACTGCTAGGTTAACAACAACCCTTTAGAAAATGTAATTCCTTTGTGGATCCTCTTAATCTGCTTTCTCCATGTTTCTTTGACTAATCTCAGTGTCTCAAGCGAGTTCGACACATTTAACTGGGAGTGGGGCCGTCCACACCGTTTTATCCATTGTAGGCACCGCTCACGTTGGGTTTTCGGCTTTGGAAACGGAAAGAACACAACTCCTCCAGACAATCTCTTGGCATACCTAGTGCCCGATTTACAAACGCCGTGGGCGCACCGCTTCACCATCTTGCTTGGAGTCAATGTTTGACTGAACTGCTTACATAGTAACGGTTGATGTATGAATGGACAATGGCTGTTTGGGGGGAAAGCCAACGAAAGGTTAATTCTCACCCTGCAATTGCATTGGTCATGTCAATCACGGTATTGATTTGCCTACACCAAACACTGATCCCTAAACCAACCCATCACTGTAACCTTAACCAATTAAATTAGGTGGAGGGCAGAACTTCCACTGAACTGGTTTGGGGGGTGGGTCATGCCGTTGAGATCATGATGCAGTGTTTTCCAATGAAAGCTCAACCAATGGAAACTGGATGTGGCACATTCTTGTGTATGGTAGGTACTAGGGATGATGCGCCATAGAATAGTCTTTAAAATAGTCTATAGAATATAAAAACATTAGTCCAAACAAGGACAAAACTTCCTTGATTGTAAGTTTTTTTTTTTTAATTTTGAGAAAAAAGGCTACCATAGTTTCAAATGCCGTAACTTTTGATTTCTTTGACATATCAATGCACAATTTGGTCCAAATGCAGTTGACATGCTTGTGAACAAGCCTGAACTTGGTTTTTTAACCTGTCATATTCACTTTCGAATAATCATCAAGTCAAGCATGGATATAAACAAAATAAATTGCCTTTTCTGGAGTTTTCTCACCGGTGTTGTTACCAGTTCACTCATAATCAAAATCTATATTCTTCGTAAATTGAGACCATTTACTTAACTTGATGATAACTTTTTTTGCCTTCAGGGTCTTAGGGGTTAAGCAGACTCGTTTTAACCCCACGCTTTCACCCATCCAATATCCATTAGCTTTGAGACGTGATCCTGTTTGACAACTGAGTGAACGTCTGTCTGTGGATCCCTGGACCGCCCAGTGTACAGACGGACTTCACGCCTGCTGGGTTCAGATAATCTCCACCCTTACTGGGCTTTTAATCCAACACTAGCACTGGATTTAAGGCCTGGCCAAATGACCTATTTACGACTATTGGCACCACAGCAGCAGACAGAGCATGACATATCTCACGACACAAGGTCTCTGACATATATCATGTGGTGACCTCATTTTCACAAACCGAAGCTTCCACTGAAGCGCAAAGAAACTGACTGAATGAAACAAAGAAGGGAGACTTTGATATGTACAAACGGATTTAGTTAAATGTCAAATGGATTGACAAAGTCAACATGTAATCAAACTTATCCAATTCATTTTCTCAATGCACGTTCCTGGTCTTATTGTGCATGATTAATCGATGCACATAATTAAAAAAAATGCCTTGATGATCATTTATCAAAATGTAATAGCTCTTTAATTTTCAGATCACTTTTCTACCTATTTTTCTTTCCCAATATCATGAATTATTATGCTTTTGAAGAGTCGCACCAAATTAAATTTAACAACCTTTTCTAACTTGACTTGTCATTAAAAATATCAGATATTTTGAGAGACTTTTTGACTTTCATGTGTGTCTGAAGTGATGATATCCAGTGGTGGATGAAGTACACAAATCAAGCACTTGACTAAAAGTACAGATACCCTAATCTAAACATATATAAAATACAAATAAAATGCACTATAAATACTCATTTTCAATTTTACTAGATGTAGAAAAGTAGCCCTATAGGAGCTCATAAGTTTAACATAGGCATATCCACCAGAGATTCTCAAAATGTCAACTCAGTATTCATCCATAATACCCGTCAAGGTCATTTTCTTTTAAAATAACTTGATAGATCAAAAATAGCATCAATTTACTAACAATATTCAAAATCCTGTCCCTCAAATTACCATTGACTTCAATGTGGTCAAAAATAACATTGCTTTTTGTTTGGTTAGCATGAGCGTAAACTATTCCAAAGAACCAGGGCAAGGTGTTGGGTTTCTTACAACAAGTTAAAAAAAAGGAGTGTCTATTTACACTTAAAGCAAATAGGCCGCCTTGTTGGCAGAGGTTATTTACATTAACCCCGCCCACCACTGTCTGAGCCAGAAAAAAATGACAAAAAAACACATCTGATTACGGGATCAATAGTGTGGAGAGTAAGGCTGGTGACGTTTGCTGTTGACTCAACTAAATCCGTCTTTTTCCGAACTCATTTTGCCATTGCATATCAGTTTAGAGAGGAGTATACTTCAAATAAAAATTCTGAAATATTTGAAAAGTGGAAATAAAATGCCAAATTGGTATTTAATAGTGGGAATAGTGTTGAACAGGTAGGGTTATAGTTGGTGTAGTGGTGGGGTCTCTAAGCATCTATTTACACTTAGTGCAAAGAAAATACTACTATTAGTTAATTAGTTATTAGTGCAAATAGCTGGCTGCTGCCTTAAAAAGAAATGTAAAAAATCCAAACCCATCATGATTTTAAACTGGTTAAACCGGCTTAAGATATACACCTGAAGGCGATGCCTTCATATTAGCGTTGTTAGGTCAGACTGAAGTTTGAACCTAAAGGTTCGCAAGTGTGCTAAATGGAGATCAGGGTGGTATTTTTGGGCCCTCACATGGGAAAAGTCTAAAAACATTGGCTTCCCACTGAGTCTCTTTAAATAGACTGACAGCATGGCCCCTGCACTCTCAGCTCCATTAATGATGTGTTCTGCCTCGCGGGCGGGCATGACCAATAACAAGGTCACTCAGAACTAGCTTGTACCTTCATCCTGGGGGCTGACAGAGCTCACTCTGACTTTCTTGTCTGAGAAGCAGCAATTATGTTCCTTGAGAGGCTTGATTAGGTGCTATTCAGGGATACAGTCGCTAAAGGAACTGAGCAAATGTTGTTCTCGAAGGCCAGGGTAACCCCTGAATGCCACAGAATATATATTCTTAAAGGGATAGTTTACCGCAAAATGAAAGTTTTGTCATTATTTACTCACACTCAAGTTGTTCCAAACCTGTATCGATCTTTCAAATCTTTCTTCTGCTAAACACAAAACAAGACATTTTGAAGAATGGGTGTAACCAAACAGTTGAGAGGTCCGTTGGCTACAACAGTATTGGAGTAAGTCAATGGGGTTTGTAATTATATTCTTCAAAATATTATTATTTTTTTTATTATTTTGTGTTCAGCAGAAGAAAGAAATTCATACAGGTTTGAAACAACTTGAGGATGAGTAAATGATGATAGCATTTTCATTTCTAGGTGAACTTAAGAGGTTTTAAAGCCAGGTTTTAAAATGGAAACAAAGCCAGGTTTTAAAATTATTACTGTCAGGGTTCTGTCAGAAACGATTCTGAAGAGAAAACGCAAAAGTGGCGTTGCGTTATCACTTTTTAGTCTGCGTTTAGACGAGCGTTTTGTGTTGTAAATCCGCGTGCATGGTGACGCAAAACTGTGTAAAATTCAATGTAGTATGCACTCCAGGCGGCTAAGAGTGCATACTACAACAACACCAAGCCCGCGCGCCTGTGTACAACCTTCTCTTTCAAGCAGACTTTTGCGTTTTTACCATTTACACAGTAACGCGGCGGTGGAGCGTTTTAAAGATTTCCACTCTGGAGGGTGGTTTCACTTTTTTGCGTTTTTAAGCCACAAAAACGCCGTCGCCGTGTAAACGAAAGGCACATCTGATAAAATATTTTTACGTTTTCACCCGCGAGCGTTCTCATGTAAACAGGGCCTAATACTTAAAGGGTTAGTTCACCCAAAAATGAAAATTAAGTCATTAATTACTCACCCCCATGCTGTTCCAACCCCGTAAGACCTTCGTTCATCTTCGGAACACAAATAAAGATATTTTTGATTAAATTTGAGAGCTGTATCACTCTTCCATAGGCTTCCTAAGAGACTGGCTCTTGACGGCCCATAAAGTCGTTAAAGAAAAGGTTTAAATATCCCATGTGTCTACAGCGGCTCAATTATAAGTTTATCAAGCGACGAGACTACTTTTTGTGCGAAAAAAACATAAATAACGACTTTATTCCACTATTCCATTACTTCCTTATGGGCGCATGCGCGAGAACTGAGACGAGGACGTTCTCATTCGTCTACTTCTTGTTACCGGCTGCTCACCGCTTAGGAGTTTTACCGCCACCTACCGTATAAAATGATGATCCATATAAAAGGCGTTCCGGATTATAAGGAACACTGTCGTTTTTTGAGAAGATTAAAGGCTTTTAAGTGCACCTTATAGTGCGGAAAATACGCAAACTGAAAAGAGTATGTACAGCGCGCATCTTTCTCTGCTTGTAAACAGAAAGTTTTGCGCTTCCAGCTATATCAGCACATCATCTTATACGGTAGGTAGCGGTAAAACTCCTAAGCGGTGAGCAGCCGGTAACAAGTAGACGAATGAGAACGTCCTCGTCTCAGTTCTCGCTCATGCGCCCATAAGAAAGTAATAGAATAGTCGAATAAAGTCGTTATTTATGTTTTTTTCGCACAAAAGTATTCTCGTCGCTTGATAAACTTATAATTGAGCCGCTGTAGGCACATGGGATATTTAAACCTTTTCTTTAATGACTTTATGGGCTGTCAAGAGCCAGTCCCTTAGGCAGTCTATGTAGGACTGATCCAGCTCTCAGATTCAATCAAAAATATCTTTATTTGTGTTCCGAAGATGAACGAAGGTCTTACGGGGTTGATACAGCATGGGGGTGAGTAATTAATGACTTAATTTTCATTTTTGGCTGAACCAACCCTTTAACTGCAGGAAAAATGGGTTTTTAATCCTACTATCTCAACCCCACACCTGACAATTATAGGAATAGTTCAATTAATGTCTGATTCTTACAACCTGTCATTAATTACTCGCCTTCAAATGTTTCAAACTAGTTGTTTTTTGTTTTTTCTTTGATTTGATTTTCAAGTTTGTTAAAGTCTAAGGCCCTGTTTACATTAGAACGCTCGCGGGTGAAAACGTAAAAATATTTTATCGGATGTGCCCTTCGTTTACACGGCGACAGCGTTTTTGAGGCTAAAAAGTGAAACCACTTTTTCCAGAGTGGAAATCTTAAACACGCTCCACCGCCGCGTTACCGTGTAAACGGTAAAAAAGCAAAAGTCTGCTTGACAGAGAAGGTTGTACTCAGGTGCGTGGACTTGGTGTTGTTGTAGTATGCACTCCTAGCCGCCTGAAGTGCATACTACATTGAATTTCACACACGTTTGCGTCACCATTTACACGCGGATTTCTCACACAAAACGCTCGTCTAAACTCAGAATAAAAAGTGATGACGCAACGCCACTTTTGCGTTTTCTCTTCAGAATCGTTTCCGTGTAAACATAGCCTAAATACTGAATGAATCATTCAGGCTGTTTCTGTAAACCAGATCAAATGATTCATTGAACAGAACTGACTCAAAAAATGAGACATTACAACTAGATTTTCAGTGAATAACTTAAATTTCTGTCTTCTCACACAAACTTATCACACACCTTCAAAAGACTAAAAATATAGACATTACTACTTTTAAGATACGTTTTGAAGCCTGAAAGCTCCAGTCCCCATTCATTCTAACTGCATGGACCAGTACATTTCTCTTTTTGTGATCTTCAGAATGAAGTTTAGGGTAACATTTTTGGATTGATATGAGGGGGAGTAAATAATGGCTCTACAGTCTAGAATGCAGGCTCTTATGAAACTAGGATTATTGTGTCCACTTTAGTGTAGAGCTTTAGTCTGAGTTTTATTTATTCATTGGCATGTGATGCATTAGAGCCCAGCTAATGGTGCCACGCATGAACCTCAGCACTTTTTTTTTAGCAGGTTGTGTCTTTCCATCATAACCCTATCACATCACACACTCCATTTAACACAGACTTTAATGTGTCTTATGTAGGTCAAAGCAAATGAAAGAGAATTCAAAGATTTCAGTAAAAGATCTCCCTCCCTCTGCTACCACCCCACATAGCCTAATTTCTGCAGTTTTTTGAGGTTTCCGAAATTAAACCTTGTTTCTTATCCTTCCCATTTGCATTCCAATCAGCACTAACTGCAATCAAGGACAGCACTAAACATAATCAACATCTTATTTCCAAACGTCAGGATTATAGAGCCGAATACCCTTCAAATATCCAGACCAATTCAGAGTGTTTTAGGGTAAGTTTACACGCCAACAATGTACTGAATACAGAAGAGTTGTTCCTTTTGCGTTTTTCCCGTACAGATTATCAACATTATCAAAATGATTAGCGTTCACATGAATTCGTGAAAACAACAAAAACACTGTATTCATGCCAGGCCAGTAGATGGCAATGTCACTTTGTAAAGAAACACTTTGTGCCTATCCACCTGTTTCTAGGGGGCGCTACTGTAAAAATTAAAGTGGGTGCAACTTCCTGTCAGGCGGCGGAAGTACCATACCAATGGTATTTTGTGTGATTTAGCGAAGTGGTTAGGTGTTTTTCCGATGTTTTACTATTTAAACTAAGTCGCAAACCTTGCAAACATGTGCTGTTCGCGGTTGTACATATAACCGGACTAAACCGATTCAGTGGCAAATTTTATTATCCAACAATCTAAGACTAAAGATTTTAACATATTCAGAACATGAATGACACACAGTAAATATTTCATAGTATATATACAGTAATTTAATATATAGGCTATATTTATTTCTCAGGTCTGTGAGGCAAGCAGACGCTGAGTTTCGGTTCATTTATGAGACGAGCTGCAGTTCAGGCGCCAGCGCCTCTGTGTCTTGATTATTATCAGTGATATTTAATTATTATTTATTAAATCCAGGTAATTTGTTGATGAAACATTGATTACAATTAAAGGGGTAGTTCATCCAAAAATGAAAATTCTGTCAGTATTTATTCGCTCTCATGTTGTTCCAACCCCGTAAGACCTTTGTTCATCTTCGGAACACAAATTAAGATATTTTTGATGAAATCTGGGAGCTGGATCACTCCTCCATACTAGTCCACAGGCTTCTTGAGGGATTGAAACTTGCCGGCCTTGAAAAGTTATTAAAGACATTGTTAAAATAGTCCAAGTGACTACAGTGGCTCAATCTTAACTTTATCAAGCGACGAGAACACTTTTTCTAAAACAAACAAAAATAACGACTTTACTTCAACTATTAACTTTCTTCTATGGGCTTCAAGTCAGTTAACGTAGTGTGATAGCATAGAGCTACGTCACACGTAGGCTCACTATTGGCCGACGCTGGTCATGTGTGTGATGCGTGTGACGTACAATAACAGAATAACTTACGTTATTAAACTAGTAACCTGACTCGAGGCAGAGAGAGAAGTAAATGAATAGTTGAAATAAAGTCGTTATTTTTGTTTGTTTTTGCGCACAAAAAGTGTTCTCGTCGTTTGATAAACTTAAGAATGAGCCACTGTCGTCACTTGGACTATTTTAACGATGACTTCAATAACTTTTCAAGGCCGGCAAGTTTCAATTCCTCAAGAAGCCTATGGACTAGTATGCAAGATTGATCCAGCTCTCAGATTTCATCAAAAATATCTTAATTTCCTGTTCCGAAGATGAACGAAGGTCTTACAGGATTTTCATTTTGGGGTGAACTAACCCTTTAAGATACAATTAATACAAAACAAAATTAACTTTAAATAAAGCCTCAGTGCTTTCTGTTTGAGGTCTCTGTGAAAGTTAACACAGTCTTTTAGCGCTGCTTTCAGGGAACTGTCACGTCCGTAACATTGTTTTTTCCTCATAAATCTGAGCATGAAAAATGAAATAAAATGAATATTTTATGTTCTGTTCATAACCAACCCTTCTTCATCCGGTCGGTAGTATTACTTTGGTTTGAGCAGTGTAATTCACACATTACACAGAATAACAAAAAAAATATTTTGCCACCTAAAAGTTAAAGTTTTTTTGTGGCACGTTACGTGCATGTGTATTTCCCTCATATTAAATATAAAATGCATGTGTTATATTTTTATAATGTCTGGACTCCTTTATTATTGAAATAAAATATATAAACAGAATTTTCAATAGTCTAAATGCATTTTCTGAGAATTTGTAGGCCTATTTCAGGTTTTGACTGCAAATGTCACGTCCATGATGCTGGAATTGCCCAATTTTAAATAATTTATCCTCAACTAGTTTTGTGGTGTAGGTTTACAAGTTCCAGAGCACCGCGGCGCATATCTTCAAGTTTAGCCATAACCGAACGTCCAGTTTAACTGCCACAAGTTGATCTTCCTGTAATAAAGAACTCATCGTGCAAAAACACGCTGTATTTTTGTATTTTCATTGCATTTTTTACTGATAAAAATTTAAACAAATTAAATACATTTTAGTAAAAATATTAATGATTAATCGAAAGTCAAATGAATGAGTGAGTGTCACGTCTCGCTTGTTTACTTGGAACCAGAAGATGCGCCCACTGTTGACGCAAGGCATGGGACGTAGAAGACTTGTTGATAGACTGAACATGTAATATGCATGCACATGCACTTTGAAACTTTGTTTTCAAAAGTTTGTGTTTTTAGGCCCCCAAACCTCAGCTAAACCTGCATATTTAAACATTTACAACAGCATAAATATAAGGTACAACTAATACTTAAACACTTTTCATTTAAATAACATAACTCTTTCACATTAATATGATGTTTTTCATATTACAGTAATGAGAACTGTGCCTAATTGTGATCAATTAAAGTAATCAAATGATGCCTCAAACAATGTTAATAAAAAAATTAATAAAATCCTATTTCTTTCTTTTGGTTTCGGGATGAAATATGGCCAGGACACGCGCCTATCCGCTTACACACACAAAATTCCAGATTTTCCAAGAGAAAAAGAACAGTCTTTTGCCGCATTAGATTAATATATATATATATATATATTTTTTTTTTTCCACATGTTAAAGTGCTGATAAAATAATACAGCAAATAGCAGCTTAACAGTAAAAGCAGAGTTTGGATTAACAAAAATGTGATGATTTATAATCTGACCTGAAAGAAGACAAATGCTAATGGATGCGATCACTGATGGCTATCTTTAACATGATGGAAAAAAAAACATCAAGATTTTGACCTTTAATGCCCTTTTCCCAGAGAGCCATAGGACTATTTCTGTCCTGATGTCCTCTGAGGTTATTGACTGAACGATGGTCAATGAAAACCAGCTCTGGACTGCAATAATTAACACATGGTCATTTGGTTTCAGAGAATGCTAACGTAGTTGAAGTGTGGATAGAACCAAACGCATGTATTGTGGACAAACACTCAATTAAAATAGGAAAAGAGGTAGAATTATAAACCATACACATTTAATAATCAGCTCTGGTCATCATTGCGTGGTTTGGCATTGTTTGAACCCGATCCAACCTCCTTTAAGGTCAAACGGACAGTCGCAGTCAGGGGTTTAATGATCCAACCAATGAGTTGCATCACTCATTGTTGGCTTGAAAACTCAGAAGCCAGAAATGCTTGATCGCAACAATGCTGATAATGACTAGGGGGTGCTTCCCCCCCATTTCCTACTATCACACATCACCAAAGTACAGTCATTAAAGTATTACTTTGCTCAAATAATAGCTCACTATACCAATGAGTCAACTCAGTAAAGGCCATCATTAACCAAGTCAACCCAGTAGAGGCCTTTTTAGTAGTTATGATTCAATATGAGTTTCTCGCAATGTAAAGTTTGCGTAAGAAATTATCTAAGAATATCAGTTTGGAAATCTGGGATATTAAAAGAGATACAGACCTCTTATTAATTAAAGGGATAGTTCTTCCAAAAATAGCTCATTAGGCTTGCTGTGATAGTCTTTGTAACATCACTTGCGGCACCTCCATTTAGATTTTTTATAGTAAAAAAAAAAAACATTTAGTTCAGTTAGAGAGTTAGAGAACTGCCCAATTCAGGGTGACCCTATAGAATTGCAGGATGAGTCATATTTCATTCATCACAAGAGTGAGGCGAGCTGATTGACAAGACGATGGCAGAAGATTTGGTTTCAAAGCGAAATTTAAAAGCATCTATTTGGCAATATTTTGGATCTAAACCCAATGCTAAGAAACCTGCAAACATTAACGAGTCTTATCATCAATAAGTGGTGCGTTTTACTATTTTGTTGTTGCAGAAGACAGAAGAAAATATTTTGAACAATGTTCACAAACAATAAAAATAAATGTGTCTTTTGGACTTTTATTGCGTGGACATTTTTCAAAACATCTTTTTTTGTGTGTGTGTTCCATGGAAGAAACTCAAACGACATGAGGGTGAGTAAATGATCAACACTAAAAAAAAAATCACAAGGCAACAGCCCTGTCTACTAACCTATCACAAAGTTATTCTTAGTCTTTTAAAGTCAACTCCATGAAACCTTGACCACGTACTATAACATTTTGTAAACATAACACAAATCACGCTTTCTCGGTCAATGATTATAGATGCCCCATTTAGGCAAGGCAAGGCAAGGCAAGTTTATTTATATAGCACATTTCATACACAATGGCAATTCAAAGTGCTTTACATAGAAGAAATTTAAATAATCAAAAGAAATCAGAATAATTAAAACAGTTTAGAATAAAAAATAAGAAATAATGAAAAAAAATTATAATAAAAATAAAATACAGTAAATTAAAACTATTTAGAATAAAATGAAGTGCAGTAACAGTCGGACGAACAGTGGCACAGTGCTCATTCAGTAAATGCACAGCTAAACAGATGTGTTTTGAGTCTGGATTTGAATGTGACTACTGTAGGAGCACACCTGATCTCTTGTAAATCATCTGATTTACAAACCAAACCAAACAACCAAAACTCTCTCGGTTGACAGTAAATGGACTCAAAAAGTGTTCAAGTTTTAACTACGCTTGGATTGATTCAGCTTATGTTTCCCCTTCTGAATTCCTTCAAAATGTGCTCATGAGAAAACAATAACAGCAAAAAACGATCGGTGCGGTAAGCTTCATTTTAAAATGTGCCAGATAAAATCATCTGTAGAGAAAATCAGAAGCATTTCTCATTCCTGTGAGCCTTATACAAAAACACAGAGGGGAAACGCAGCTGTCGGCACCCTCTTATTCCTCTGATAGGCTGAAATGGCGTCTGGTGATATGCTCTCACTCAGCGAGCTCAAAAGCAGAATTGACCTCATGTCTCTCTTCAACTTTAAAAAAAAAACAGTTCCCGTCTGCATAAATGCAAGCGTGATACTTGAGTGCAACTTAAAGTCCCCGTGAAATCAAAATTGAACCTATTTACTTTGTTAGCGCATATAACTAGTCTTGTGGTGAACAATTAATCCGTGCAAGTAAAAATATATTTAAAAAATGTTTTACCTTGGTAATCTTTAATCAAAATCTGAAAAGTTACTTCCGGTCTGGAACGGTTTCTTTTTCTGATGACGTAGGTTTCACAGTTTGGGTGGGGAAACGCTTAACCACTCCCCTCAAACCGTTAGTTTGCTATGAGCGAGAGATGGAGAGGAGGAGCGCTAGAGTAAAACCCTGCCCCTGTTCAATATTCCGTTTCACTTGGAAATACGTCACAGCACTGGACAAAAATCGTTTGCAACTTCCGGTTCACGGGGACTTTAAAGGAGTAGTTCACTTTAAAAAAAAAAAAAAACTTTTGCTGATAATTTACTCACCCCATGTCATCCAAGATGTCCATGTCTTTCAGTCGAAAAGAAATTTAAGGTTTTTGATGAAAACATTCCAGGATTTTTCTCCATATAATGGACTTCAATGGGAACCAAACGGTTCAAGGTCCAAAAGACCGTTTCAGTACAAACTGCAAACTGCTCAAAGGGCTTTAAACGATTCCAAACGATGAATAAGGGTCTTATCAAGCAAAATGATCGCTCATTTAATAAATAAATAACAAAGTTTAAGTTTTATAAGCTCAAATGGTCGCCTTGCTCTGTTCTGTAATGCGCGTTTGTGACTCTCCTGTTCGAACTCGTTCATCAAGATGAACAAATCTTTTTCCGAGTCAATTCGTTCGTTAAATGAACCAAATGACACAAATTTTCAAATGTTCTCATGCAAAATATCAAATTGTATCAAATTGATCTAACATGTAACATCCAGAACGTTTTATCTGGAATCATGTAACAACTCAATATATATAATCAACCATAGTTATTTAGGATTCTTTGCTTTTATTTTATTAGAGAGACAAAAAATATTCTAATATAATAATATAAAATGTAAACAATAAGTTTGATCTTACTACAACAACAAAGTAGATAAAACTTTGTAGAGCCAGGATGCCCATAATCACAATAAGCGTTCTCTGATGAAATGATGGTTTGTGGGAAAACACAGCTGACCCGTCTCTGTATGTCAACTCCCCATGGGCCGTTACTATACTCAGCCCCCGCCAACCACACACACACACTGCCGCTACAGAGGTGCACCACTGGCCTGTTTGTTTACACTCTGCGTCGGTTGCCAAGGTAAACATAAGCGGGGAGGCCTGGTGAGCACAGGGGTGCGTGAAATCCGTCTCTCGCCCCCCTGCATGTGTTCAATGTCATATGAGATCACTGTATGGAGTACCGTTACTTTCAAAGAAAAGACTTTGGCAACGAGCCCTTCTTCAAACCTAAAAGAGAGCCTGTGGCAAAAAAGTACAGATGGTGATACCAAAATACTATAATACTAAAATAAAATGAAAATTATAATGCTTCAAAAATGTACCCTCATTTCATTTAAAGCCCATCTGCTGTTATATATTGATACTGGGTTCCACAGAAAAAAAGATAACAGTTTGGAACAGCGTGAGGGCGAGTAAATAATCACAAAATTGGCATTTTTAGCAGATATATTTCCTCATCTGATGATCTTTAAAGGGACACCCTGCAGGAATTCCGTTTTTGTCAAACAGCGACCCCTAGAGTCGCTTGTGTTTAACGGTAATGACGTAAACACCACTTACATAAGCCCCCTTCACACAGCGCATTGATCCCGGGAAATAGCCAGAACACCTTCTGTGTGAACGCAAACACGACCCGGGATTGATACCGGCATCAATGCCGGGTTGGGGACCTAGTAACAGTCCCGGAACGCGCGCTGTGTGAACAAAAGCCAGGACCAATGCCGTAAGGGGTGTGTCATAGTGATGACGCTCGTGCCATCGCACGACTCTGTTGCTCTTAGAAGGAAGTTTGTGTTCGTCATCAACAAAGAAAGGACGAACAAATGTCTGCAAACTGGAACGAAGCAGAGACGAGGAACTCCTCACTATCCGCACTGAGGCGGAGATCGTTCAACAGCTTTGTGAACGGTATGCGCGTGTACATGTTTGACACGTACGTTACACGTCTCATGACGTCATGTGTCTTTCCGGGATCTTTCCGGGTTGTGTGTGAACGCACTCACATATCCCGGCAAATCACTGGCAGTGTGAATGAACCGAAACCAAACAATCCCGGGACAAATGCCGGGTCACATTATCCATGTATTTTACGGAATCTATGTGTGAAAGGGGCTATAGTATACAATAGTACATTGTATTTAATTTGCCGTTTAATGAGATCTAATATATGTTGTTAGTGGTGAGAATGTTCATGTGATTAAATATATAGATCCGACAATTATCCCCATGAACTTTAATGGTCCAGTGGCAGAACTTTTGTCAAGTGTGTCATCGGCACTACCCAGATAGCAAACTGACATTGAATCAACGTGGAAACGACGTCTCTCATGACATTGAAACAGCGTTGATTTGCTCATCGAATTAACGTTGAACCAACGTCAGACGCGGCATTCTTCAAAGCTAAATGAAATCGAAAATTGGTTTGCTTTCATAACGTTGAAACAACGCGTTGATTTCAAGTTGATTTTCCGTTAGTTTTGAAAGAATGACGCATCTGACGTTGGTTCAACGTAAATTCGATGAGCAAAACAATGTCAGATCAACGTTGTTTCGATGTCATATTTCCACGTTGATTCAATGTCAGTTTGCTATCTGGGTAGTGGTATACCCAGACAGCAAACTGACATTGAATCAACGTGGAAACGACGTCTCTCATGACATTGAAACAACGTTGATTTTGCTCATCGAATTAACGTTGAACCAACGTCAGACGCGGCATTCTTCAAAGCTAAATGAAAATCGAAAATTGGTTTGCTTTCATAACGTTGAAACAACGTTGATTTCAAGTTGATTTTCCGTTAGTTTTGAAGAATGACGCGTCTGACGTTGGTTCAACGTTAATTCGATGAGCAAAACAATGTCAGATCAACGTTGTTTCGATGTCATGTTTCCAAGTTGATTCAATGTCAGTTTGCTATCTGGGATAGTTTATTTTCCTCATCAAAACCGATTGTTTATTAGTGGTTGTATATCAAGCAGGGACACGTTTTTTGTGCTTTAGGTTTTGTGATTTCACCGTAACAAATATAGAGAGTCTCAGTCTCCGCAACGGATTGAAGCGCATGTCCTTTTGAAGACCGTGAGACGGCCATTATTCAACCCGAAAGAAGTCATATAACCATTTCAATATCTCCGAAGCTGTTCAGTTAAGCTAAAAAAAACTGAATAGCATCCCTTTAATCGTACCACTTGACACTGTTGTAGCCATTTTATAACTTGTCTACATGATTTTTGGATATGAGCTGGGAAGAACTTGGCACATCCCTGCCTGGATTTCTTCCTCCTCACAATTCACCTCTTGTATGTTTATATTGTCTTTCTTCCCTAAGCGTTCTTCCGACATAAGAAGGAGAACAGACTTGTTTACTCTTCATGAAGCACAGTCAGGCGTTAAGTACAGACTTGATTGGAGTGTTTATGTACCTTGGATGGAACATCTAGAGGGGCCAATTACACCTCAGGATGGCCCAATCTCTGAGGAAGCGTTCTCCGCCACTGCACAAAGATCTGCGTTTCCAGATGGCATAACATGAAGGGAACACTGTGATCCATTTCGTTTCTTCGAATCTGTGACCAATTCTGGATCACGCTCAGATTCAATGTTCACTCCTTTGAAATATTATTGACTAGGTCGTATTTATAAACAATTAAAGCTTAAAGGCCAACTGAAGTGCCTTGAAACACGCAGCGTTATTCAGTGTGTTGATGTAAGGTCCACTGAAACAGGATAATAGGGTGGGACATACTGTATCAAGCAACTCCTACCCCTTTTTAAATTGCCAAAAGAGTTTTGTTTTTATCACAGCACTCCCGTAAGACATAATACTTAAATTTGGATTTCATTGCGACTTTAATAGACCTTTCTCACAACTTCCGTATTTGTGACCGGAAATACGCAATTGTCGTGGTAATCTTCTTCCGCTCCATTCATAACAGATAGCGCCGAAGGCAACTAGTGAGAGTTGTTGCGTACCGATCTTTTTGGTTATTCCCAAAAGCAGCCATACCTGTCGTTTTCATTCCTTCCCTCGTCAGTTACCTGTCGATGAAGTTCGAAGGAACTGGATTCAGGCAATCTGGCGGGATGTTATTGATCCTGTGATCTTCTGTACTTCTCATGTCACCATTTACTAATAAGCCGTCATTGTTTGTTTATTTTTTATGTTTTGTGTATTTTTGAAGTAACGTTAGTTCATGTTCAACTTTATTAAGATATTTGTATCCAGCGGAATAAGCACATAAAAATATACACCACAATATAAAACAAGATAAATAAGAACACACAACAGTGGGCTACATATAAATTAAAAATATTAATATATACCATCTGAGTATTTAACAATCTGAGTGTACAAGGGATAAATTAATATTTGTATAATTTTTCTTCATCTTTGATCGTTCTATAGCAACAGCAGTGCAAAAAATTCAGGATAACTGTTGAATAAAACTGACAGACTTCTTTCTGGTATTCACATCAAAATGCAGTTTTTTTTGTAAATAATACTCCCTAAATATGAATAACTTTCCACACACTCCACCTTCTTACCTTTAATGAACGTATATTGGGAAGAATGAGCTTCAGTTCTGAAATCAATAGTCATATCTTTGGTCTTAGATACATCAGCTGCAGACAAGCATCACCACAGCATTTTACAAAGTCATCAACAACTGGACCATGGCAACTTTACATTTTTTCGAAGTTTTGAAGACTCTCTGATCAATTTTCTCCTCCCAGAGTAGGTTTTTCTAATGTGTCGACAGTTGACGGGAACTCCGTTTCCACAATGATTACGTATTTCCGGTTTTTGTGAAAAAGGTCTATACTGCTTGCTACTGTAGCATGAAACACTAGCATGAAGCTAATAGGAAATAGGCTAATTTTACAACTCCTAACTTAAATTACAACTTAAATTAAATTAATTGTCGACAAGTATTTACTCGATTAAGTTAAATTAACTGTCGGCTAATTGAACATTGAGAACGTGACACGAGATGCTCACGTGAGAGAGCCGACACAAACTAAAACAAAAACGCTAACCTCGAAAATCCAGCCATTCTAATGATAACTTAGCCCTTAATGATCAACACTCCCGTTTTCCCCAGGTTTCTCCCATTTTTAACCCTATCTTCCGGTGTGTTATTTTTCCCAGGAAACTAATCTAACTGTCTGTCACACGTTCATGGGGTGTTCGCATAGACAGCAAAAGGGTGTTCGAGGCGCACGGCACATGCGTACGCAGCTCTTAAAGGGGCCACACCTTATTTCCACTCGTTACAAGTTGTATATTTTGCTGTACATATTTTATGTATTTTTTTAAACTACATAAATGCCATTATCCGTGACGTATCCCAACTCTTACAATAAAACATCAATTGAGCAATATAACATGCGTTTTTATTCAGTATATAAGCAATATTTTGCTTTTTATGTTAAATTGATACCATGAGAAATTTACATTCCCAGGAAAATAGGCGCGTATCAGTTAATCGTTAAACGATCGATAAGGTTGATCAACTAATGATTAATTAATTAATCGATAATTTGCATCCCTAATTCAGCCGATTTTCTGATATTTAGAAGAATATCAGTAACCAGACAGTTTCTGCTCCCATTGACTTTCATAGTATATACTTTTTCAATGGGACCAGAAACTGTCTGGTTACTGATATTCTTCAAAATATCAGAAAATCGGCTGAATGGATTCAAAAATGGTAAAACCCAACTGTTTAACTCTGAGGGAGTTGTAAAATGAGCCTATTTCCAAAAAAAAGTGGAGTATCCCTTTAACCAGAACTACTTGCATAAAACATGTTATGGTCATAAATGAATCCGGTGTGTTACAGAGCGACATTAAAAATATGCAGAGTGGGGTAACTGAGAACCGCTGGTCTAGTGCACGAATTTTCCAAGGTTAATATGTCATCCAACATCGGCTTCTGATAGCCCCGCCCCCTCTGCTACATACGGAAAGCTGCGACTGTTAAGTGCATTAAGTGTCTAACATTCCACACATGTTTTTGACCCACTTAATTAAGTGCATCATCTAGGTATTTGAAGTACACTTTTTCTTTCTGGAATTTTCAGTGTGAACACATTACTCGCACCGAATGCTACAAAAATACCTGTAGAATTTATGGGGTCTAATTTAGCCATTTCAAAAGCTAAATTAACACCTACACATTGTGATCTTTGTGACAGATATAGAGTGCTTATATGCAGATATAGAGCCTAAATGGCTAGCTAGCATGAAGCGTTATGTTTACTTTTGTAAAATATGCTGTGGGCGTTGGATAATGGACTAGCAGTTAATGTACATGTTAAATGTTATTAATAATAATTTATTGGGTCTAATTTAGCAATTTCACTAAAATTAACTTCTAGTCTTTGTAGTTTTTATGTCTATGGTTGTGCATGCGGATACAGAAGCTAAAACTAGCATTGAAACATTTGTTTACACACTGCCATAAATTTTGTTGTGGACTTTACTGTAATGGACTAGCAGGTAGCACACACACTCTAAAATGTTAAGTTGCGGAGCTCATGGGTGGTAATTTATGATATTTTCCAGTTCCATCATTATATTCTCTTTCCACTATAGATCTAAAATGCCCTACATAGTTTCCCCATCTTTCTCTGCACTTTGCTGTGTCATTCTAAGCCAGAATAGCACACACTCTTTTAACATAGTCACACTGCAGTCTCGAAGGAGAAAAACTGGGGCAGGATGTCTTCCACTGCTTCAAACGTTGAACGTCAGGGCTGGGAGAACTTAAACAGCAGCCTGGAGCATCTGATGCCATATACACTTTATGAGGGAGGAAGAGAGAGATAATCTAGAAGCTTCCTCTGTATTCATGGCTTTATAAATCAGGTAAAATGGATAAATGAGACAACGAAAATAGGCAAGAGAAAAGAAACCCCTTAGGCTAGACCATTGTTATGATAAATGATTTAAGGGACTGCTAGATGATGACAAATGCAGCATGAACAATAACCTATTATGAGCAGATTTATTGAATTTTGACAGACATGGGGTACACAACACATAGTGTATCCATAGTATTTACGATAATCATGCACCAAGCGGCCAATGTTTGACTAGTTAGCATTAGCAGTTAGCACCTGCTAGCACCATTCTAGGCCCGAAAAGTATATTTCTCCTTTGACAATCATTTCTGTGGTCCCATGAGCAAAGATGGCAGATTCAAATCTCGTAATTCTGGGGCTTAAACTGCATTGTAAAAGTAAAATCAAATCATGGTTCGTAAAGGAAGGAAAAGAAGGATGTTTGGTTTTGTGCACATACACGCTATGCAAACATGCCATGAGCTACCCCAGCCGGCATTTCAACGTTGATTCAACGTTGAAACAACGTCAGGTACCATGGTTGGATCAACGGTGAATTACCTTTCGATTTTGCAAAACGGATCAACGTTGATATTGTGACGTCGTTTCACCGAGGAAGAAACAACGTTGATTCACCGTTGAAATCGCGACGTCGTTTCACTCTTACCTTTCAAGTTATGGTCTACTGTCGACGTTGAATCACCTTTCGATTGAATCCGCGTTGATATTTTAATCCTGTACCCGCGTAGCCTTCCTGTAATTTTGGTTAAAGGTCAACACTGAACTGTTAACTTTTTTTTCGGACCATATTTAGTATTTTCAGCAACTAATAAAACTTAATTTGCATGATTTGCAATTGGACAGCATAAAAACGTTGTAACAATTAGATGTTCATATATCTACAGTGCAGGGATGAGATGCTTCATTTTTTAAAGAAAAAGTTTAATAATTAAACCAAATGGAAAAATACATTTCCTTAGAATCTAAATATACATCTATATTGTACATTTTACACTTTCACATAATGTATTGAAAAAAAATCTCATTCAACAACAAAGCATTTTCTTAAGGGTTTAATGATTTCAGACTGCAGAGGGAAAAAGCTTTTCATTCAAATTTCATACACACTGCAATCATTCACAGAATAGCTTATAAAAATAATTACAAATATCGTTAGGAAACTTGATTAAGTCTTTGACCAAAAATACATAAACCGTAACACTGACAAACCATAAATGTTAAAATTGAGAAGGACATGACTTTCTCTCAACATAATTTTCTCTGGGTACTGTGAACATACTTTCAGAAGCCTAGACTCAAGACCGAAATACCACCACAAAATTCTGTGCATCAACATGGCGAGGAGTCCCCAAAAGTGTTCTGGCATCCTTAGGCAGGCAATGTCTCAGCACAGAAAGGAGCTCATCTACAGATGTCCGTGTTGTTTTATTCCGAACCGCCCATTTTGCCAAATCACTCCATAACTCTCTGATTTCATCTGAAGAGGAGCCTGTTTCAGTGTCATCACTTTCACTGCTGTGCTGTTGGTCATCCAGATCAAGATTCTCAAGATTACTGTCAGCAATACTTCCTGCACAATCTTCTCTCAGAAGGTTTTCAGAACTGATGGTTGCACAAACACCAGCCTGGGCAGAAACAAAAAAATGATCCTCTGAGTCACTACTAGAAAGCGTCATTGCAAGCATTTTGCCGTCTCCATTTTTTTTATGGTTCGCCATCTATAAAAATTAAGTATGAATTTCATATGCCATAACTAGAAAGTACAGGACACTGATAAAACTATTTTGAAAATTGTCTAAAAATATATATATAATATTTTGGGCTGATTGGGCTGGGTCTTTCCCACAGTGGGAATGGGATTGTAAAAAAAAAAAAACGGTCGATTAAAATTTAATTACTTCTAGTTTTGTCAAAGTCTGTGTAAAGTAAAATTTGAAAATTTGTGAATTGTAAACACATAAATGTTAGAAATGCATTGTTTAAACATGTTACAAAGACTGTGAAATACATAATATTTGATGGTGGAGTTATACTGTTAAACAGTTTTTCACCATTTTTTTATGAGCAAGATTTATTGGGCAGGGGATCAAAAATCACTAAAAGTTTAGTTAGAAAGCCAGATTCAGACACATGCCTTTTGATTCAACTAAAACAAAAATATGGATATGATGCTTTGAGTGACAGCATGAGCTCCGCAGTTTGCAGTAACAGTTAAAAAAGATAAATAATGCAATTTTCATCGTCTTTTTAAAGGGATACTCCACCGTTTTTTCATATTAAACTATGTTATTCCTTAACTAAGGCGAGTTGATACATACCTCACTCGTCTCAGTGCGTGCGCTCAAACGCTCTGGTGCACGAGACACTGTGATCGCACTTAACTGGCCCAGGTCATCCAATAGGGTCCAAGCAGAGAAGCGACCAAACAACTCTGCGTTTTCCCTCAGCGCAGTAATATCATCACTCCGGATAGGGAGAGAGGACTTTTCATGAGTGATGATGATATGATATTACTGCGCCATAGATAGTCCATAGATATATATGCGCCGAGTCGAAGTGCTCCCAAGCACTTGCTGTGGTATTCCGCCATACATTATAGCTATCCACTTTACACGATTAGAAAAGCGCAACGTTTTATTTTGTGTCACCATCCTAGGTCGAGTTACTCTACTCGTATAACTGTATTTAAATAGGGAAAACGTGGAGGTGTTTGGTCTCTGCTTGGCCCCTATTGAATGAACTGCGCTGAACTATGTGCTATCAAAGTGTCTCGCGTGCACGCACTGAGACGAGAGAGGTATGCATCAACTCGTCTTGGTTAAGGGAATAACAGTTTAATAAGAAAAAAAAACAAAAAACAGTGGAGTATCCCTTTAAGAAAATTATGCAAAATAGATGTGCACGGCCAGTGAAAAATAATTCTGGACCCCATAAACAAACCTTATTTTTTAATTCCGACTAATAGCGGTTTCATGCTGTAAAATGCAGGACTCACTGTGAGTTGGCTGGTTTCTCTGAGAAAACTCTGAGCACGAAGTCTCCCTCTTTGCTGGGCTTGAAAGTGGACAACACGATGTCCTCTCCGGCCAGCAAACGAAAGCGTGAGCTCACCTCCCGCAGGTTGATGAAGAGCTCAGAGCGAGCGCTGGACACGTGACTGAGGAAGAAATCTCGCTTCAGGTGTATGGCCGACCTGCCCGAGAAACACACACAGCATCAACTGAGGGTTGAAATCCTGAGGGTCAAAACTCTGAAATATCTCACAATCTAAAATTCAGTCATTCAAACGGCCTCTCATCGTACCTCATTTATTGACGCAAGGGAGCCACCGAGCACTGCCCCGACTGCTTAGGGAAGAAATAATACAAATTAAAAATAAAAAACTTTGTACCTTTTATAGTTAACAGATTAGATAGCAGAACATTACAATCTAAAATTGCTCTTTAAAGCATTAAAAATCACACAATTAAAAGTTAAAATAACTAAAGTAAAAGTACATTTTAGTTGCTATGAGACACACATTAACTTAGAAATTAGGACTAATTTGCTTACAGTATTTTATTAGCAGTAACTAACGTTAACCCCTTTACAGTTACTAATATTATAAAAATACATGTAACGTTAGGTTTAAAAATCTACAAAAGGCACATAATCTGTGCAACATAGTCTAATTAAACAATTATTTGCTCAGAAAACTTGCAAAACAGTAAAACTAACATGAAAAAGAATCGTGATAATATTGTGAATCATATTTAAGACATAAAATAAACTCGATTGGATATTGTTTTCCATATCGCCCATCTCGTTCATTCTCCTTCCCTTGGCTGAATCTCGCGATATTACTGTGAATGGACAGTAATGACGACGACTACTAAACAGAAAAAATAGCTTATCGAACGTTAAGCTTTTGTTTCCTGATTTTTTTTTATCTGTGTAACTTACACACGTATAATATCTTCTCCCTGAAAATCGACGTAGCAACCGCAAAAACACAAAAAGACAATGAAGCGGCACAAGTAACGTTACCTCAATCGACATTTGTAAAAGTAGGCCTCCGCGACACAAATTAATGTGGAAAAGCATTTCCTGAATATCGAGTTAAGAAATTCATTCAACAAACTGCATTTTTCCAAGCACTGACATGCATTAAGTCTAAGTCATGACCTTGCGTATATTTGTGAAATCAGACTTACCTTTAGGTCCGCGGCCGCAGATCACTTTCTATCGTGCTCTTCTCTTGGTCAGTCTCGCAATCAGAAAGACGGTCAGGATAACGGTCATATTTTCAAAATGAAATAGGCGCGCACCGTTTCATTGGCCAGTTTCATGAATGACAGAAAGATTAACCAATCATAATCATGAAAGCAAATAAGGTTAAAACCAATAGGAATTGTTTTATACCGGTAATATTTATATTAGAAGGTTCATGATAAAAATGTAAAATGATTATAAAATAATAATAATAATGATCTTAATAATAATTTAAAAGGAAGAAATAATTTATTCTGTACATACATTAATTGATTCAACATAGATCTTAAAAAAAATATCAAAGTTGATTTATAAGTGTTTTTTTGACCCTGTTTCAACCATTTAGCATTAAACATTATTTCAACGTAGTTTCAACATTGAAAAAAACAACTGGCATTATTTCAACCATATTTCAACGTTGAAGGTTGGTCATGTTTTCAACCATTTAACATCAAACGTTGTATCAACGTTGTTTCAACGTTGAAACAACAACTGACATTATTTCAACCAAATTTCAACGTTGAAGGTTGGTCATGTACTGGTTGTTTTTCAACCATTTAACATTAAACGTTGTATCAACGTTGTTTCAACGTTGAAACAACAACTGACGTTATTTCAACCATATTTCAACGTTGAAGGTCGGTCGTGTGCCGGCTCTACTTTACTCAATGGAAGACAAATACAGCATGGCTGATATTAAACTCCTAAAGGCAGAGATTAGCAACTAAAGCTCACAACATAGATGTGTTTATTACATTGCGTTTCTGTACCTTTTCTGAAAAGCACATATATATATAAAACATTGCAAAAATCAGCCAACCGCCCCTGGACAGATGAAAACAGCTGCTGCGCTTTCTCTTTTTTAAATATTTCATGCTGGTACTGAGCTGATTTTTTCTGAAAGGAAGCTGGAAAAATTGCGCCATATCAACGGATTTAGTAAGAGATGAATGAAGGATGACAGAGGCAGAAAACTATTATCTTTGGATTCTAAGTGTGGGAGAAAGTCGGATTCACATCTGCCCACTTACAATGCATAACACAGTAGGGTGACCTTTTGCTTCTTCAAAAACTTTCCAGAGCAATGCAACATCTAGAGTAAATCACATTCAATTTGAATATCAAACAGGCTTGTTGTGACCATATGTTTGGATGCTAGACAGTAGATAACTAGATAGCCTCAAGTAGTGGACTTCCATGGCCTGTAAATATTGGACCACTGATACACTTTGTAAACTATTGGTATAAGAGACTGACATATATTTAAACAAAAAAACATTCTTCATTCTCCATTGCCAAGCAATACTCTTTGTATTTTCCTAACAAAGCAGACAGTATT
Organism: Pimephales promelas; assembly: GCF_988280905.1. Classification (NCBI taxonomy): domain Eukaryota; kingdom Metazoa; phylum Chordata; class Actinopteri; order Cypriniformes; family Leuciscidae; genus Pimephales; species Pimephales promelas. The sequence goes on from NC_142793.1 coordinate 10,142,218, forward strand.
GGATTAGGTGAAGCGGATGCTTTTAAGGAAATAAGGCCGGCAGTTCCACAACAAACATCTTCACAGATTTTCAAATGCCTCTTGGATGTTGTCAAACAGAAAACTTAAGGACATTATATTGCGCTACAATAACAACACAACAGTCCAAACAATGCTATAAATCTTGAGATAATCCTTTAGCATTAGCATTTTCCTAACATTTAAAAACTTAGTAGGGATGCACAACATCAGCACGTTTTGCCTTGTCAATAAGCTAACCTGGTGATGCGCCTGCGATATCTCATGTGTCAATGAGTGTGTGAGTGTGCGACAATGCTCCACACCTGAGTAACACTGGTTTTGAGTGTCATTGTTTGTCTGGAGCAAACTTGTTTGTGTTTACTCTTGTGTATGTATGTTCATTTTTTTCTGGTTCCTTGTTGTTCGTTCATCTCATCATTTTCGCTTTATTTTCGTGAAGCATTATTTTGTAATAATGAATAGACATCCACTCTAGAATGCAGTGTTTACTGTTTAGCGTCTTTGTTAGTGCACTCGCTTCACACTCCAGCGATCGGGGTTCGAGACCGCCTCGGAGCAGGGTGCTTACGATTTGGTGGGTGAGCTTTGGAGGCGGAGCAATAAAGAGAAAGCTGCGTTTGTTTGAGTTGATTTCAAATATCAATGATGCTCAGTAACGACTTTGATAAATAACACACTGCACCTTTAAAGAGTGCCAGAACAACATTTATTGTTTGAATTTCTCAATATTGACAGACAAGCGTTTCGCGACTACAGTATAACAGGCGCACAACGAATGTTTAGTGAGGTTTTGTTCATGCATCAACAGTAGCACAGACTAAAAGATTTTATATTTAAAAATCCATATCATTACGATTAAAATTGAGAAATGAATATGTTTAAATGTTGTAGCTTATCCACGTTGTGTGCATGGAACAGATACTGAACACGCCATCGGAGAACCGCTAATTAAACGTCTGTTAAGCCCGGAAGCCAACCAAGCCAGCGGTCGGCCGTCGGGCAGTTTTTGTGCGTCGGCCGACTAAGTTTCCTAGGTGTGTTCCGCACTGTTCCGTGCCGTCGGCTGAAAATAGTCCTCGTCGGCTTTGTTTCGCCCGATTCGACATGTTGAATCGGCGCCGGGCCGTTGGGGAAAGAGAGAACTCTGATTGGCTGAAAGAGTCGGTGCACGAGAATAAATGCAAAACAGCAAGCAAAGAAGTCAAAACGGTAAAGATAGAAGGCTGTTCTTATGTTACGTCTTCTTACCTGAGAGTTCCTTGGCGAATATTTCAATTTTAACGTGAGTGGAGTGGAATAAAGAAAGTGTTTAGCAGGACTGATATTCAAAACGGTAAGCACGCGCTGCTTTGTTTACGTTATGTGTGTCTGCAGCCGGCAGCGTCGGTTTTCCTTTTTGAATGACGAATATAGACTAATATATCCGCAGAAATAGACAGTTGGCTCATTACACGCAGGCGCAGAACGCACATTCTAGCTGACAGTCGGTTGTAGTTCTCTCGGTGTGTTCAAGTGCAGCTTTTTACCCCGATGATAGCGGACGAGAGGCGACAACACAGTCGGCTTTCATTAGCGCTGGTTCGTCGGCGTCGGCTTGGTGTGTTCCGGGCTTTACAGCCACTGATTTCGGCCCTCTAAAACCACTTCGGATCAAAACCAAATTTTCAGTATCTGAAATTTCGGTGCATTGACTGCATTCCTATAAGTGTATTGATTAAAATGATCAAAACTTGGTCTAAAATACACATTTAAAATTGAGTCTTTTGGAAAAAAGAGATCAAATTACTGATGACTCATCCTGTACTCATGGGTGTGTCCAAATTTTTGTCCAATCACATGCTCTCCAGAATGAAAATCTTCCTTACCTTTACACCACCTGACATACATGAAATGGCAAATTATGGTGCACCGCAGTACCAAAAGTCTCACCCGATAATACGAAATAATAGTACAGTGCATCTGTCACAATATTGGTCTATAAATGTGTTCACTTGTGTCAGCTGTCAATACCTGATTAGCAAATCTAGATTTTTGCCCATCAATTTACATATGGGCTACGTCTCTCAAAAACATTCTACGCCAAATTAGATCGAAGTTCAGTTCTAAACCCAGTTCAGTAAAAATAGCTTTCAAAGTCACCACGAAATCAAATTGGTCAATTAAAAAAAAAAAAATTAAAATTAAAATAAATAAAAAATGAACATTGCAGGGTTTTTTTTTTTATAAATTATTTAACCATGAACGTCTTTGTGTATTTTAATTCATGTAAAATTACAAAAAAAAATTCTCATTCGAGAAGCAGTTACACTTGCATCACAATAGGGAAGAAAAGAAGACCGCAACTTCCATTTCATGCCGACTTTAAGGTTTACATGCCAATTAATAAGTGGATAATGCAAAGTTTTCTTTGCACTTAATGTTAAAACATAATAACACACATTTTGTAACCTGAGAAATAAAAATAAGCATCTAGTAATTATCATAATAAAAAAATATATAATAAAAAATCTAGTATTATCAGCCATCATTTCTACATCAATGCATCCCTAAGTGCAACATCAACGGTTTATAAACGGTTAACAACGTTTAAAAAAAAAAAAATCATAGCCCACTCACATGTAAAAACACAACTTGGCCATATTTCAAGGCTTCAAGCATGAGCCAAGCATGAGTAATCAGCAGTTCCTATTGGACCGTGGTACTTGTGGACGAGAGGCTAAATATGAAGAGTTTAGCACTACAGGAATGTTGCAGCTCCAACCTAATTAACATAGAGCTCTGTTAAAATCTTTGTCATGATGCTAAAATAAATAATGCGACAATCTTTGGAACCCACATTTCCAAACCTTTTTATCTTCACAACATGACATAGGCTATTTCCAAGGGAAACAGGATATATTCAACAAAGAAACCATGTAGGTTGGGACTTTTTATTTATTATTTAAATTTGGTCTTGTTCATTTTATCCACCAGGAATTGAAGTGTTCACGGAGTACACAATTCAACTGCCATTGGTCGAAACAACAAATAGCCCCACCCCAAACTGACCCTATTGGCCAATATTGTACTCCAAAACTATAATATGTGATAGTACTACAAAGCCACAGTGTTTATTCTTTTCGGGAGAATTGACTTATTAATTAATTTTTGGTATGTTTTAGCTTACCTCAAGGGCATCCAAGATGTAGACATCTTTGTTTCCACAGTATTTTCAATTTTGATATTTTTAGGTCAAACTGTTCTTGTCTGTCAGTCATATAATGGAGGTCTATGGTCACCACCTCAAAGAGCATGCACAGAGAAGTCCAAATTAAACATAATTTAATGACTCGTAAATGTAAGTACACATTGATGGCCTAAGACATGAAACGAGAAAACGAATTCGTTTGTGTACGAAAATGAATAGTATTTATATTGTTTTTACCTCTTGTAACCACAGCCACATCCAAGTGATCTGAAGGCACAGGGTCTTAAAAAAAAATAAAAAATCAGCGTTGTCTGTTGATATATCGAAATCATCTTCCATTTTAATTTCCTGTATATCTAAATATGTTTAGATCTTTACAGTGACGGATAACACTTCTGAAATCTCTGTGTTAACAATGAGTGACGTACACGCGCGAGAGATCACTTCCGGGGCTTTGGTTGCTCAAAGCGCCCTCGCCCTCAGAATATAATGGACGTGGCTGTGATTACAAGAGGTAAAAACGATATAAATACTGTTTGTTTTCTCACACAAACCGCTCGTTTCGTGTCTTAGACCATCAATGTGTACTTACATTTACGAGTCATTAAATCATGTTTAATTTGGACTTCTCTGTGCATGCTCTTTGAGGTGGTGACCATAAACATCCATTATATGACTTACAGACAACAACGGGTTAACCTAAAAATATCAAAATTGAAAATACTGTGGAAACAAAGACACCTACATCTTGGATGCCCTTGAGGTAAGCTGAAACATACCAAAAATTAATTTCAAAGTGAACTATCCCTTTAAAAGGAATAGTCTGTGCATTTTAAGTTGTGTTTTTTTCCCCTGTTAAAATACAAAAACAGCTCTACAGCATTAGTTATCAGAAACATTGTAAATAGCTCAGCTGAAAATACAGGAAGTGCAGACTGACCAGTCAATGACCCCCTAACACAGAAGTCAGCTGTCTGGGATTCTCACAAAGAGCGATCGGCGAGAAAATCGACACAGTTGGAACGGGAGGGTACGAATAAATTAAAAAGAACAAACACTGGGCTGTTAGGGCAGCTTGATTCTTGGTTTGCTCTTCCCAACATGTCACTGGAGAATGTCAACTAGTGGACGGCCGTTTGATTGATCAGGGTTTAACTGCAATGTGCTATATCCTATATCCAGATATATTTATCCAAGAAACATCAGCAAACTCATATTAGGTCACCACAATATTTACACCCCACTGCTGTTGGGAATGGAATAATTCTGGCTGATGTCAACAGGGTCATGGGTAAATTATGTATCAAATACACATTTCTAATGTGCAAAAAGAGTGATGCATTAATACACTGTAAAAAAATATTGTTGGTTTAACTTAAAAAATGAGGTAACCTGGCTGCCTTAAAAATTTAAGTTCATTGAAATGGAAAAATTGAGTTAATACAATGAAGGTTATTGATTTAATCATCAGAAACTTAAAATATTATGTTATCCGAACTACTTAAATTATTTAAGTTGATTTGACAAAAGAAATAATGTTGTGATAACATATGAAGAGTTCAGATGCAAAAGCCTCTAAGTGCCATTTGAAGTTTTCTTCTAGAATGATCATTTTTATCAAGCTTGTATATTTAAGTTCAGTAATTTCACGTAAATTGCAATGAGGATTACCTATTAATTGTCATTTAAGTGAAATTACTGAACTTGAAAATATAAGCTTGATAAAAATGATCATTTTAGAAGAAAATTTCCAATGGCACTTAGAGGCTTTTGCATCTGAACTCTTCATATCATGAAAATATTTTACAATTAACAATAAGACTACATTTTCAATATACCATAATACAATAGTATTGCTTCATAATTTATTATTTGTCACATTATTCTTTATTTATTATTATTAAACTGGACAGCAAAGTATTCACCCTCCAGTAGAGTCACTTATTGCTTAATTATTATTTTTTATTAAAAAAAACCCAATTCATTATCATTGTATTAACACATTTTTATATTATAGAGGTATATATTGCTAAATGTAATTATATATGAAACTATCCTCTCTAAAGCGACCTGCATTCAAAAAAGGCGAAATATAAACAACTTTTTATAATATTACTGTTGTTGTTATTTTAAAGTTAAAATATGAAAAAAAAATGTATTACCAATTTAGAGATTGTTTAACAATATTAATATTAAAATATGAATATTTAATGTAATACAAAATTAATTCCATATTTTGAATGTCTGACAAGTGTGTGTGTTTTTTTTTTTGGCTAATAGGATTCTGTTCAATAGTGTCTAAATAAGGGAGGGGACGGATGGACAATAGGCGACTTTAAATAACACATCAACCGCAGAGAAGAAAAATATAACGGAATAATTCAGCGCCAGAACATTTAAAGGGATTCGTGCTGGTTAGGGATGGATGTATGGATGCCGGAGAGGAAATCAATAATCATAGTCCCATCCAAATGCAAATAATAAGTGATGCTCGAATGTGGTTATTTATGCTAAACAGCCCATCGTTCCATCCCGATTCAAAGCCTCAGCTGTAATAAAGTCATATTAGGCTATCATATTATCGCAGATTTATCTTACCTCTGTTGCAGGCGCAACTTCACCCCTCGAAGATAGAAACGTGGCAGGAGATCTAGTCGTATCCGAATGACTTCATTTCGGATCGAGAACGGGTCGGTTTGGGTTTGATTGGGTTCCTATCACTTCAACAACCGTCAGTTATTCAGGATATTGCATGGAATGGAACTGTGAGACGCACGCGTTTGTCCCGAAACAAAGTAACACTCGCGCCTTGTGCCGTCTCAAAATGTGGAAAGGCCGCTCGAAACGCTGATTTCCAAACGCGATACAGTTGGAAGTTGAAAGTTAACCGCGCACACCTGCATCCTCAAGAGATAGAAGATGGTGGAGAGATAAAATAGCGGTCCATAGTGTGCCATAACCGCTGGCGTACAGCTGTATTCTGGGAGCGCGGACGGAAGGAAATGCCTTTGAAGGAAAGGAGGCGCTTAACCAGCCAGAGTGCTGGATCTAACCCTCATGAAGCCTGACGTCATTCTGCACAGCAGAACTTTTCACATTCGTGTTCTGCTTCTCTTTAGTATTGAAGAAAGGCATATTAAGATCTGTTCTATTGAGGTTGAGTCTATTCAATATTTATATGATGCCTCTTTTATCCATCATATAAACAAGCATCAACTTAACATGACATCAAAAAAAAAAAAAAAATCAAAATGGGCATGCAAATACACCAAATTTTATTACTTTTTTGGTTTACAAAACAGTTAAGATGTGATGTAAAAGGATGCATGTTTCATTACTTTAACAAATGATTGCATGCATTTGATATTCAGAGCAACTTTATTCTGAATGAACATGGTATTTTTATTATGTGTATTTAGTATTTATAACACAATATGATGTTTCATTAAAATTGTATTAATTCATTTCCCCCTTTGTTTTTATTTTTTATTTTATTTAAATAGTAAAGTGAAAATGAAGTATGGACACACTTTTACATAATCTGATAAACTGAACAACTGTTATGAAGATAGTTTAGGATGGATAGATGGATGGATGGATTTTTTCTGGAACTAAATCAGTGGTTGATTTATCAGCATTATTAATAATCACTCACTGTCATTTGATGTGAATTAACTCAAAAGGTGTCAATATTTTTAGCACAATAATGCATAATTCAGGAAGTCAACGGGGAAAAGGTCAAGCTGAGTTTCCTGGTAAAACCCAGTGTGTAAAAATGTCTGTTTGATATTTCTGATTACTTTACTCATATGTGTAATGACAGGAAAAGTGCTTGGCTGCCCTCTAGTGACGTGCAATGAATGTGCAAGAAACATGCATGAAAAAAAAAACAATAAAGATAAGAAATAAAATTATAAATATATACAAGCAAAACTTCAATAATTAGACAAGAAGTAGGCTAAAGACGGTAGTAAAGAATTTCTCACGGCACAACAGCACGCTCGCTTACCAGGTCAACTGACATTGGTTTAGGGCTCCCATTTAAAGCCCAAGCTCCTCCCCTTTGAATAAACCATCTATGTACATATTTACAATAAGGCATAAATATACATACAACAACAACTAGTATATAACAGCATATAGTATATTACAGCATATAGTATATATAAATATATATATAAAGTATTTAGTCACTGAACCACTGATTGTGATGATGAGAGAGAGAGGTCTGAAATTTTCATCATAGGTACACTTCATATGAGAGACAAAATGAAAAAAAAAAAAATCCAGGTAATCACACTGTAGGATTTTTAAAGAATTTATTTGTAAATTATGGTGGAAAATAAGTGTTTGGTCAATAACAAAAGTTCAACTCAATACTTTGTAACATAATCTTTGTTGGCAATGACAGAGGTCAAACGTTTCCTGTAATTCTTCCCCAGGTTTGCACACACTGTAGCTGGTATTTTGGCCCATTCCTCCATGCAGATCTCCTCTAGAGCTGTGATGTTTCGGGACAATACAGACTTTCAACTCCCTCCACACATTTTCTATGGGGTTAAGGTCTGGAGACTGGCTAGGCCACTCCAGGACCATGAAATGCTTTTTATTGAGCCACTCCTTCGTTGTCCGGGTGGCGTGTTTGGGATCATTGTCATGCTGGAAGATCCAACCACATTTCATCTTCAAGGCTCTCCCTGATGGAAGGAGGTTTAGGCTTAAAATCTCACGATACATGGCCCTGTTCATTCGTCCCTCAACACGGATCAGTTTTCCTGTCCCCTTTGCAGAAAACAGCCCCAAAGCATGATGTTTCCTCCCCCATGCTTCACAGTAGGTATGTAACTCTGCATTCTTTTCCCTAAAAACATGACGAGTTGAGTTTTTAACAAAAAGTTCCATTTTGGTTTCATCTGACCACACGATATTCTCCCAATCCTCTTCTGGATCATCCATATGCTCCCTGGCAAACTTCAAATGGGTCTGCACATGTACTGCCTTAAGCAGGGGGACACGCCTGGCACTGCAGGATTAGAGTCCCTCTCGGTGTAGTGTGTTACTTATGGTAGCCTTTGTTACTTTAGTCCCAGCTCTGCAGGTCATTCATCAGGTCCCTCCGTGCAGTTCTGGGATTTTTTGCTCACTGTTCTCATGATGATTTTGACCCCACAGGATGAGATCTTGTGTGGAGCCCCAGATCGAGGGAGATTATCAGTGGTCTTGTATGTCTACCATTTTCTTACAATTGCTCCGACAGTTGATTTTTTCACTCTTCCCAGTCTGGTGCAGGTCTACAATTTTCTTCCTGGTGTCCTTCGACAACTCTTTGGTCTTGGCCATGGTTGAGTTTGGAGTGGGACTGTTTGAGGCTGTGGGTAGCTGTCTTTTATACAGATAACGGGTCAAACAGGTGCCAATAATACAGGTAACAAGTGGAGGACAGAAGAGCTTCTTAAAGAAGAAGTTACAAGTGTGTGAGAGCCAGAAATGTTGCTGGTTTGTGGGTGACCAAATACTTATTTTCCAACATAATTTACAAATAAATTCTTTAAAAATCCTACAATGTGATTTCCTGGATTTTTTTTTCCTCATTTTGTCTCTCATAGTTGAAGTGTACCTACGATGAAAATTACAGACCTCTCTCATCATTCTAAGTAGGAGAACTTGCACAATCAGTGGCTGACTAAATACTTTTTGGCCCCACTGTATATATACTATAAAATAAATGTAACCCACTCGAAAATAGCTTACTAGCAGTTCATTACATTTTTAGTTTAGTATCTGATTTCTTGATTGCTTTAGTTGTGTTTTCCCTGCACACCATATTCGTCCAGTAGGTGGCAGTGGTGGCACTGCATAGAGAGGAAAGCTGATACACCGACTCTCGGAGAAGAAGACAGAAACCGCGAACAGCAGGACGATAGAGCTGAAGCCCTCTTTCCATTTTGGAATAATAGTTAAAAGAAAAGAATATTTAAAAGTTAAAAGTGTTTTTCCCACCAAACCTACTTTTAAGGCGGAAATAACTGAGCAAAGGGTCGAAATTACAACGAGTTTACCTACTTTTGTGATTTTTCTCCGGTGAGTGTATACATGCTCGTCATTTGTGTTACTAGCAGACATGGCGTGATAGATACGATTAATGAGTTAAGCATGTAAAAGTTGTTTTTATTTTTTCTAGTTTGCTGTAACTCAGTTGTTTAATGCATTGTGTGAAAATGTATTGATGAGATATGTACTCTAAGCTAAACAAATACCAATCGGAGTTGAACATGAGTTATTTCATACTATGTTGAAGCCATGTTATCACGTGATATGCTAGTGCTTGAGTTTCATCAATGTAGTGAATGTACAAATTGAAAATAAGGATTTGAACTACTAGAGTTCATGAATATGAGTTCTATTTCCAGAACTAGTTAATTTACAAATTATTGAGAGAATAATTGAATGTTGCCCTGCTATGCAGGTTGGTTTTTGTTGGATGCATGCTTTGAGAGGGAGTTCCATTGGACGATTCACCATCGGACACGTGAGGTAGAAGAGCAGAGGGCGCGAAGGATCATCTTGCCTGCATCACGAACTGCTTCTACTCATCTTTTCCGCATTGCATCGTGCAGATAAGAGATTTCACTCCACTAAAAACAAAAAACACACTACCCGGGTAGATGGACTTTATTTTCTTTTCTTTTTGAGGTTATTCAGAGCTCTGAGGTTTTTTTTTTTATTCTCAACTTGTGTAGGCCTAAGAGACAAACAAAAAGTTGAGAACTAAGAGAAACACTGATTTTTAGGGATGCACCGAAATGAAAATTCTTGGCCGAAACCGAAAACCGAAAAAGAGGAAACCAAGGCCGAAAACCGAAACACCGAAAGAATTATTAGTATCATTGCATTTATGGCTATGACTGTGTACAAACTTTACTAAAATCAAGGCATTGCAATTGCATATTAATATCACATTTTCAAAGAATAAATCAATTACAAATTATGCAAATATTTATTTAGCACAATGCACAGTATAAAATAAAATTCAAACTAAAATGTTTAACTTGACCCCACTCATGTGTACACTAAATAATAATCTACTGGCCTGCAGAAAGGTTTTAAAATGAAATGTTCTCTCAAAAACAAAGCCGAGCGCAAACTTCTCATCAAACCAACCAGCACCCAGTTTGCATGTCTAAATTAGTTAAATTTAGCATACAATAGCATAAAAAGCCTTTTTAAATGAACAATGGTCCATGTTTAATACAAATGTACATGAAACGTAATGAAACATGTCTAGTGAATGTATTTAAATATTTAAGAGAGCATTAATTTAGTTCTATACATACATATACATAGTTCCCAATCCCATATACATATTTTTTTGTAATGGCACAAGTAATAATCTCAAAGTTTACTGAGTTTTACATGATTATTTTTGTATTGGTGGTGGAATAGCCTACTAAAAAAATAAGCATTGTCATGTGTTTATCTTTCTTCTTCTCACCGATTCCTGATGGTTAGAGGACGGTTACTTGAGTCGTCCCAAGGAATAGTACAACGGCGAGCGGGTCAAGTATAAACGCCTCGACCGTTTGGAGCGGTGCGCGCGCTGTCTGTGGAGACTCGCGCTGCCTTGTTTACTTTCGCCTGCCTCCGCAGCGCGAGTCTCCACAGACAGCGCGCGGTTCAGATACACTGAAATACGTCCACACCGCAGACATGTTGCTTCAGACAAGCACGTGCAGGTCGCGGTTTCTGTTTGCGTCATCACAACATTTCGGCCGTATTGTTTCGGTGATAAAAGTCTTTTCGGCGGCCGAATATTCGGTGCATCCCTACTGATTTTTACAACTAAAAGGACATTACAAAGAAAAGATAAACAAGGTCATACTGGTTGATGTTTGATGTTCAATAAATGCCGGCTATATGTTCTGAGTAAACTATTTGGTACTTTCATTTGTCTACTCCTCCTGTGAAAAGTTCCTTAGAAAGGTAGCACTTCACTTTACATTATAATAAGTGACCCTTACATAAATATAAATGTACAAAAATAGTCAAAAATAAACAGAACGATAACTTACAATTTCTGACATCCACTGATAAGACAAACAATAGACTCATCACTGGGTGGCGCTTGTGTTTTGCCGGCCGATGGAAAACACAACGTGGAAAACAGTATGCTAACCGAGTTGTATATCCGAATAGATAGTATAGAGGGAATGCGCGTGACGTCACCGTCGGCCGGCGTGCCTGCAGTTCCTCACAGTGAGTGGCAAAAAGACTGAGCGGCTGTATATGTGTTCAGCGTGAATGCCGCGAAAAACAAACACAACACACACAAATAAAGTGGGAAAGAGCTTTGCGATTGACTGTAGGCCTACAACTAGATTTGACAAAACATCTGAGGTATATTTGTACAGACTGCTATGGAAAGACTAAAGAGGAGCAAATGGATCGCTGCAATTCACAAAAACAGCTGGACTCCAGTCAGCGAAAGGTGGATTTGCAGTTATCATTTTGTGTCAATATGCTGAATTTAGCTATAAAACCCTACCCATATATTTTGTATTGTTATATACATTAACAGCATATCAATTAAATATTTATCATTGCATATTCTGCATTATTGGATGTTTTTTTTAATAAACACTGACCAAAAAACGTATAAAGTTTTAGGGCTGGACGATATGATATATATATATATATATATATATATATATATATATATAGGCTATATAACACTGATATAAGTGATCACCCGAATTTAGACCTACCCATATTATATTTATATAAAATGTTCACAGGCAAATTTGCTTTATGTTTAGGTCTTGCTTTTATTTCCCCTGTGTCGAAATCAGGCAAACATAAACGTCAGGCAACACGATTCCCGGCTGCATGTCAATATCCATGGATCACTGGATCTTTAGTAAGTTGTAAGGAACACTATATTGAGTCCAACATTTAGTTTAAATTGATAAAATTGTTCGATTTAGTCGCATTTCCGCAGTTTTCCCCTATTAAATCCAGTCAAGCAGCAGATCTTTTGCCACTCGGTCAGGCTGAGGGGGGTTGTCACGCGGGAAAGTCACGTGTCAATGCATTCCCTCTATTCCCTGGATGACAAGTCCCCGAATGACCTACTACTTCTGCCGAGATTCTGAAATGTACATACCATACAGTAAAAGAAATGGACACAGCGACCCCATAGATTTCAACAGAGAAAAGTGAAGTCAATTTGAAGCACTCACTTCCTGATGACCGAGTGAACTGCACAGGCTCAAACTGAGCTTGACGACGAAGATGTGACGCGAGTAACCTGTCTGACAGTTGTAAGTCTTCTAGTAGCTGTCCCAAGAGGAACCTAAAAGCAGGTGAAGGTCTGCTACAATGGCAGCCCTCAAGGGAAGCTTATTGGTGGAGAGGAGACAGTGATGAAACCAATCAGTAAATGGGGATGATTAGGAGGCCATGATGGACAGAGGCCAAGGGGCAAATTTGGCCAGGATGCCGGGGTCACACCCCTAACTCTTTTTCGAAGGACATCCTGGGATTTTTAATGACCACAGAGAGTCAGGACCTCGGTTTAATGTCTCATCCGAAGGACGGAACGTTTGTTGGCTGAACGCTTGATGCATATGCCACACTTTTCTGGAAAAAACTTCAGGAGTTTCAAGATGGAGACGTGTTTGTCATGTTCCTGTCCGCCTGGAACAAAACGAACTGTGATTGTAAGCATCAGTGGAACTGAAGGTGTGAGAATAAATATGAAACTCACGTGATTGTTGTCATGTGGTGAATCTGGCGAATTGTGAAACCGCTGCTTTTGAATCGCTCTCAGCGTACTTTGATGGCATACGTCTCAGTCATGTGGCGTTTGCGCTGTCTCAAGATGGATACAATTATTTTTTTTTTTTTGGTTCAAGTCAGCTGCCGATCAGTCTGCGCAGAGCTGCATGAAGTTGGACAAGCCTGTTGCCACAGGAGATGGAGAACCATGTAAAGCTCGAAGAGCCCACGCAAACTGCTGGCACTGGAGACCAATTTGGAGGACCAACATCCCGAGGTGGAACTTCCTGAAGACTGAGGCGGAGGGAATGAGGACGCAGGTGGAGCCGGGGGGAAAGACTGAGCTGAAGGTGCAGGATGATCCTGACCAAGTAAGAGCCTGTGGGATGAGGGAGACCGGTGGAGCCACGAGGATGATGGTTTCTGATGGAGCCGAGGGTTAATAATTTAGATATGGAAACCATGGACATAGGGCCCCTACCTCAAGCCCATTATATCTGTCACAGTGTCTGGTTGTGTTTCCCTTGTTTGTCACTAGAAGTCCTCGTTATCACAGTGTCTTTCACATTTGACTTCTCCATAATCATTGTTCCCAGCTGTTCATTGTTAGTCTTGTTAGAACTGTGTATATATTCCAAGTCTGTGGCCCTGTTTACACGAGAACGCTCGCGGGTGAAAACGTAAAAATATTTTATCGGATGTGCCTTTCATTTACACGGCGACTGCGTTTTTGAGGCTTAAAAACGCCAAAAAGTGAAACCACCCTCCAGAGTGGAAATCTTAAAAACGCTCCACCGCCGCGTTCCCGTGTAAAGGGTAACACCGTGTCCTAACTACACGCGACGCCGCGGCACGCGATAAAAGGTATCTTTTCCATGTTAATCAGAGTTTTTGTCCTAACCAGACGCGACGGCGACACGCAAAGTTTCTAATTTAGAAACGGTTCCTATTTCTGCGACGTCGCGGCTGACAGAATGAAGAAATTACACTGGTTATGAATACACATTATTTATTTTTAGTTAAAAATAGGTCACTGTGCCACAACCGATAACTAATAATTTACCTCAGATTTTGAAAGCATGTAATATAGCGTTCAAAATGAATTCTATGCAAACATACAACTGTACTTCATAACAAAATTAGTCAATGAGTATATTTTGTTAATGTTTAGATTTTTTAATAATGTTATTTCTTTATTTGATTATGTCCATACCCATTTCCAATGCGAGTGCGGGCCAACAGTGTGCTTTCACAGAGACGCTGCTTACACGCTATTCTGAATGTGTGGCGTCAGTCGCGTCGCGTCTAGTGTGGACAGACGCACTTGCTGTCGCTGGAATTTTATCGCGTCGCGTGTAGTTAGGACATGGTGTAAAAACGCAAAAGTCTGCTTGACAGTGAAGGTTGTACGCAGGCTCGTGGACTTGGTGTTGTTGTAGTATGCACTCCTAGCCGCCTGGAGTGCATACTAGCCTACATTGAATTTTACACACTTTTGCGTCACCATGCACGTGGATTTCCAACACAAAACGCTCGTTCAAAACGCTCGTCTAAACGCACCATAAAAAGTGATGACGCAACGCCACTTTTGCGTTTTCTCTTCAGAATCGTTTCCGTGTAAACATAGCCTGTGTCAGTATGTGTACGATGTCGTTCCCAGACAGCAAACTGACATTGAATCAACGTGGAAACGACGTCTCTCATGACATTGAAACAACATTGATTTTGCTCATCGAATTAACGTTGAACCAACGTCAGACGCGGCATTCTTCAAAGCTGAATGAAAATCGAAAATTGGTTTGCTTTCATAACGTTGAAACAACGCGTTGATTTCAAGTTGATTTTCCGTTAGTTTTGAAAGAAAGACGCGTCTGACGTTGGTTCAACGTTAATTCGATGAGCAAATAAATGTCAGATCAACGTTGTTTCTATGTCATATTTCCACGTTGATTCAATGTCAGTTTGCTATCTGGGGTTGTTTTCTGTGACCTCACTTGCAAGTCTGTATATGCCCGTTTCTTGTTTTTGTCTTGTGTTTTGGATTGCCTTATTGGATTTTGACCCCTGCCTGGATGACTACGAGTTTGGATTGCCCCTTAATTAAAAACTTTGGATCTTCGGTGTGTGTTCTTGACAATATCCATATGGGCCCATATCATATCACTTACATTCCACACATTTATTACAATATACTATAAACCTTATGAAATGTCAGGAAGAGTGCTTGGGTGCCATTTAATGGAATAAGGAGAAAAATGTTCTGCCATATTTTTTAAAATAAATGTAGCCTACAAATGCAAGAAAAATGCTCAGAACACTTTAATTAAGACAGAATCAATTCCATTTAATAATCACAGAACGTTTGATATTTTTAAAAATGCATTTATTTGTCATTTATTTTGTGGTCATTGTTTTCGGCATGTATCTGATTCATTATCTATTATCATTAGTTAAAACCAAAATTAGATAAAGACACTGTATGCAAGTCTTCATAAATAACGTCCATACACACAAATATGTTCACAAAGGATATAAAAGCAAGAGACAAATGAAAGTATTTTTGCTTGAAGGGACCAGTGGGAAATGTAAGTGGGCCACAGAGATTCTAGTGCAACTATTGTTCAAAAACAAAACAATTGCAAGTGTTGATCATAGAAAGGTATAAACAATAAAAATGGCTTAAACAATGCTTTATAAAATATATTTAAGCAATATCACACAAGTAAGAGTGTGGGTAATCACAGCTGCTAAGTTTAATAACATTACAGTTGCGGTGTAATCACTTTTCATTCAACAAAGTGCAGTAAATATAGCATAATATAATATAGAGTTACTTACATTTCAGACATAATTTGGGAGTTTGTATAGCTGCACTTGTATACCAAATATTAGCGCTCTAGGAATGCTGCTTGTCTAATCAAATTAGAAGTTGAAACTACAGTATCTATAACATAAATGACAAATCTCAAGCAAATGCTCATATCCAGTACAGCAGGTTGAACTTTGGGCACACAGCTACACCCTTAAACAACAACAACACCATAATAATAACAACAAAAATTTCATACTTTCTTACTTTCTATACTTACTTTCTCTCTATAACAAAACAAACACATTCACATTTCATGTGCATTGACAGGTTGAGAGTGCATCTTGGGGAGGGGAGAAGAAAAATCATTTTGTTACTGCTCTAAATGGTTATATACTGTAAGATACTGTATGTTCCTTTAAATAACATTGAAGAGATAGAAATTTTATAAACCATGGGATCTCATGGATGCCTCAATGAGCAGATACAATCCTGTCAGTACTAACATGTACAGGTTTTTGATATTACAGAAAATATATCATGTAAAATATTCAAATAATCCTTTTGGACATTTCACAGTAAAAAAATAAAGATCTCTTGATTGAAATATAAATACAATTACTTCCACGTTATTTGCTGTTTACTCCAAAATTAACATAGAACATGTTGCATTCTTTCCAGTGTAATCTCATATATATATTTCTTTAAAATTGGCTTTTGTGCAAGAAAATAAATTACAGTCGAACTACTGTAAATGCAAAGTGTGAATTTCATTATTTTTAAAGTAAATTTAAAAATGCTCTTTTAAATACGCCCTGAGGGCCATCTTCAGGCTGTATACAGTTACAGTTTTAAACATTTTACATTCTGATAGATATTTAGTGCTTCGTTGTTCTGGTAAATTAAGTCCACGTTGGTTCCGGTTCTTGATCGAATGATGTCGTGCGCACACTGATGGAGGTAAACATACTGCTCCTGTTGTAGAAGAACAGAAGGAAAAAGAAAACAGTGTAAAAGTATAAGTCTACTTTACTGTAATCTACAGTTTCTTTGTGGAAGTCACATTCTATCAGCTCCAATTTCTATAGTAATGTTTTCTGGGTTCAGTTAAGGTCAATCAACAACCTTTGTTGCAAAATGTTCATTACTGGTTCATTACATATCCTTACCCATTAACCATCGATTTACCTACATTACCAATGTCATCTACATTCACCTAAAGGATTATTAGGAACACCATACTAATTCTCTGTTTGACCCCCTTTCACCTTCAGAACTGCCTTAATTCTACGTGGCATTGATTCAACAGCATTCTTTAGTAATGTTGGCCCATATTTATAGGATAGCATCTTGCAGTTGATGGAGATTTGTGGGATGCACATCCAGGGCACGAAGCTCCCGTTCCACCACATCCCAAAGATGCTCTATTGGGTTGAGATCTGGTGACTGTGGGGGCCATTTTAGTACAGTGAACTCATTGTCATGTTCAAGAAACCAATTTGAAATGATTTGAGCTTTGTGACATGGTGCATTATCCTGCTGGAAGTAGCCATCAGAGGATGGGGACATGGTGGCCATAAAGGGATGCACATTGTCAGAAACAATGCTCAGGTAGGCCGTGGCATTTAAACGATGCCCAATTGGCACTAAGGGGCCTAAAGTGTGCCAAGAAAACATCCCCCACACCATTACACCACCACCACCAGCCTGCACAGTGGTAACAAGGCATGATGGATCCATGTTCTCATTCTGTTTACGCCAAATTCTGACTCCATCTGAATGTCTCAACAGAAATCGAGACTCATCAGACCAGGCAACATTTTTCCAGTCTTCAACTGTCCAATTTTGGTGAGCTCTTGCAAATTGTAGCCTCTTTTTCTTATTTGTAGTGGAGATGAGTGGTACCCGGTGGGGTCTTCTGCTGTTGTAGCCCATCCGCCTCAAGGTGGTGTGTGTTGTGGCTTCACAAATGCTTTTCTGCATACCTCGGTTGTAACGAGTGGTTATTTCAGTCAAAGTTGCTCTTCTATCAGCTTGAATCAGTCGGCCCATTCTCATCTGACCTCTAGCATCAACAAGGCATTTTCGCCCACAGGACTGCCGCATACTGGATTTGTTTCCCTTTTCACGCCATTTTTTGTAAACCCTAGAAATGGTTGTGTGTGAAAATCCCAGTAACTGAGCAGATTGTGAAATACTCAGACTCATCACTCAAAATTGCTTAAATCATCTTTCTTTCCCATTCTGACATTCAGTTTGGAGTTCAGGAGATTGTCTTGTCCAGGACCACACCCCTTAATGCATTGAAGCAAATGCCATGTGATTGGTTGATTAGATAATTGCATTAATGAAAAATTGAACAGGTGTCCCTAATGATCAATTAGGTGAGTGTACATCTGTCACTTTTATAAAATTATAAGCTTCGCATTTCTGCTTTCAAATCCTCTAAAAACTGACCGCATATACTTCATTGTAAGTGCCCTACTGTTGCATTCATTTTATTTATTTATTTTAAAGGAAAGAAGGTAGTTGAGGTTAAAGTTATTTTGGTTTTGATAAACATTATGCCACACATGTTGTTGACTGAGCTTAACTTTAAATGTTCCTCTACGTTCCTTTACCTCAGTCTGGACCATAAGAGCCCTGTGCATGCGCATATCATTAACAATTCCGAAGATGTCCACCATGCTTTCTCTTTCAATCTGGAAAATCAGTTGGTCAATGGCAATGAAGGTCCCTGTTCTTCCCACACCAGCACTGAAAAATTCACAAGGTCATATAATGAGATGAAGGTTTAATCAAACAAATGGCAGGTTTAATATTTGATGTTTGCATTGTAATATAAATTCATGAATGTTTTGTTTATAGGAATCTAATTTACCTGCAATGCACCACAGTTGGAGAATTGCGTGAGTACTGGTCCATGTGTTCCCTCACCAGGTGTCTGAAATCAATGAGGACTTCAGTGGTCTCTGGAACTCCATGATCCGGCCACGCTGTGAAGTGGAACTGGCGTACGTTGCGAATTTCTGCCGTTTTCACCTACAGTGATCAATCATATTATTGTAAAATATTACAGATTTAAAAACAACACAATTGACTCCTGTATGCGACTGGAAGTGAAAATGGAGGTATTCGAATTCTTCACATTTTTGATACTGAAGTCTCTTATGGTCCAGCTGTCCAGTGATATATCCGAGGTGGTCGTCACTGAGATGTTATGATAATGATTCGTCTCGGATGGCCAGTACTTCTCACATTTCACCTGGAGAAAAATGACGCGTATTGCTGGTTTGCTTTAACCTGCATATACATTTTCATCACTTTTCAAAGTGACTAATAATATTTCAATAATGTTCAATTTTGAACTCACCCGTCCCTGCTCGTTGCATCTGGTCAGCATCACTATGCTGTAGACGTTCTTCTCCCAGATCATTCTCCAGAATTCATTCACTGTGACGGGCAACGGACCCTGTGCCGCTATAAACTCTTTTCTTGAATTGTAGCCCTAACCAAAAATAAATCAATATGTTGATTAGTGAAAAATGTATGCAACATATCGAGAAGTCATATGACCTGCTGAAAATTCCCTTTTGTATATGCACTCACTGGAATGTAGTTGGCATTGATGTAGTCATCAAAGGGGTTGCCACACATTGATAATCTCACTCTTGAAGAATCATCTGAAGAAGGAAATCATGATCCAATTAGTTTCATTCATTCATTAGGAACTAAAATGATGCATCTAGTATAAGTATATTTAGTATATTTATCTAGTATATTTTAGTATAAATTCACACTGTATCTGTATATCTGTCGTTCCCTTTCCGTCGCTAACCAAGACGTTCTGTTATATTCCAAGGGCTCTTATTTTTTTATATTATTTTTTCTCTGTTCCTGCGGTGTCTAGTTTAGTTAAAGGAATAGTTCACTTAAAAATTAAAATTCTGTCATCATTTACTCACCCTCAAGTTATTTCAAACCTGTATGAATTTCTTTCTTCTGCTGAACACAAAGGAAGATGTTTTGAAGAATGTCGATAACCTAGACAGTTGATGGACCCCATTGACATACTATGGGAGTCAATGGGGTCCATCAACTGTTTGGTTGATGACATTCTTCAAAATATCCTGTTTTGTGTTCTTCTTTTGTGTTCCTTGCATCCAATTAGATCCATGGAATCTTTAACAGTAGCAAACATCAACTGTTCACTTCATTCTGAGACTTTTAGGAGAGGGAAAAATTTGAGATTTATGATACTAAACTAAAGCTACATTTGCACTGCAGTTGAATGTGGGGCAATGTTTTTGAATGAAATTGAAATGACTAAAACAAAACACTGAACTGTCCATTTTAATTTGAAATCTTAGCCACGTCCATACAAGGAAATGAACTAATAAATGTATCTGCTTTTCTGCAATGTGACTTCTGTGTGAATAGTCCAGGGTCAATTCATGCAATTTTATTTTAAACTCAAAATTTCCTATAATTCGGCACTAATGGAATTATTTGCAGAAATGGAAATCTGCACAAAAAACACAGTGAAAATGATGGCATTTTCATTGTGCATTCCACAAAATTGCACAATATGCAACAGTCAGTCAGTCTACTTACAAGGTAAAACATTTGTGTAACGATTCTTTGCCTTGTTTTCAATAGACAGAGCGGCGTTCTTTGACTGCGCAGTTCCAACAGATTTCAAATCCTGCAACAACAGAGCACTTCTTTAGACCTAGACTTTGAAAACCCTATTATAATTCATATATATATATATATATATATATATATATATATATATATATGTTTGTGTTTATATGCGTTTCCCATATGTACCTCATACTCTTCAGCAAAACCACAGTTGGAATCTGCATGTTTCCGCTTAAAATACTCTTCATAATCTTCTATTCTTATACCACAATTACTGTGTATGATAAAACAAAGAAATCATTGAGGACGAAAACCTACACAAATTTAATGAACTGTTTTTTTTACAACTTTCAAAATAAATACAAGTATGTGAGTTAATAATAAAAAGTTACTTATATTTTATCTCTTCAAATAGTTAAGAAGAGTTAAAAAGAATTCATTTACACTTTTAAGTTTTTTCAAAAGAATAAATCTATAAAATATATATAAAAAAAAAGTTACCTAGTGTTGTGTAGAGGGATGTCAGGACATTGTTTTTTTGTTTGTCTGGAATAGAGAGTAATAGAGAAATGTTAATAAAATGAATCTGGTTGACTACTGGAGCTCTGTCCAATCTTCATTTCTCTGATGATACTGGTAACTCACCTTCTTGAATAGAAGAAGACAAGGAGAGTGATAATCAAGAGAATGCAGATTAGTCCAAAAACTAAGCCAACAATCAGACCAGTATGAGAGGGTTCTTCCAATGAAAAAAAAAAAAAAAAAAAAAAAGTCAAATATGTTTCCAATAAAGAAACTGCAGTTCAAATGCCACTTACATTGTTATAACTAGTCCCATATTATTACTGGGTCAGAGAGGAGTTCACTTTGTAATGTGTTTAAAAATGTTAAAGAAGAAAGCCATTATGGATTATATAAACCTTATCAGATAATTTAATGATACTGACACTTGAATATACTAAGATGCAAAGTTCAACCTTAAAGAGCCCCTATCATGGATTTTTGAAAATGACTGTCCATATGGTGTGGAATATAGCTCTAAGGGAATGAAAACATCCTGCAAAGATTTATATCTGAAAGTGCACCGTTTATAAAGTTATTGTCTTTCAAAAGTGAGAGTCGACTCTGAGTCTATGAAATGAATTGTTTTTGAAATGAGTCATTAGCTGGTTCGTCGTGACGTAGATACATACTGGCCGCACGCAGTAGACGGAAGTGTAAACTTGAAGTCTACACATTCAAATACTTTATCATAGCATCATGTCGAGAAGACACTGTGTTCTACAATACAAAGATAGTTCAGCCACGTTGTTTTCATTTACCAGGGACGGACATGTGAAGAATAGGTGGTTAGAGTTCATATTTGCAACAATACCACAACAGTATAGCCCGATTGTGTTCTCATTTTAATGACGAATCGTTCAAAAACATACGTAAATGAATTCAAATGTGGATTCGCAAGCGGTTGTTCCTAAAGGAGGACTCAGTAACTTACTCACCCAGTGTATATGGATCAGCTTCCTCCTATGAATCACAACCTGTAAGTATTATTAATAATTGTTGCGATTATGGGTTTTGAACGGTTTTGTAGCGTCGGGGCGCGGGGAGGGAAGGCGCAATAAGTATGTGTGTGTACGCGTGTGTGTGTGTAAGGTAGGCTCAGCGCAGCTTCTAGGTCTCCAATGTCAATTTTTTTTAAATATGTGAAATGTTTGTCGCTGTTATAGGAGTTGTCATAAAGAATAGAGCGTCTTGTAGTACTGCAGTGCTTTATCCATATGTTTATGCGTTATGCTAACAAACAATAACTGACGGGGTCATCTGACCAATCACCGCCGATTAGCGTCACGCAAAGGAGTGGTTTGGAAAAATGAGTCGTTGTACGAATCATTTGGGAGTCGGTGAGCAAATCAGTTAAAAATAAATGCATATTATAAGACAAATAGAGTGTTTTTTATCCTTGCATCCATGTTAAACTGTTTTTGGGAACTCCTAAAACAAAAATAGGAACATTTCAAATGCTATGATAGGGGCTCTTTAAAAAACATTATCTATTTGATATATATTTAGAGAATGTTATACTGAATAGTCAAACCATTATTTTAATATTTAGTCTGCAAAGCTTCAGTCAGGGCTTTGGATGATGATCAGATGTCTTCAAAGAGGAACGTTTTTAAAAAAATCGACATTTAAATATTTACTCAAAGTAAAAATAAATGTTATAATCCTAAAAGTTACTTGAGTAAGAGTAAAAAAGTATCCATTGAAAAAACTACTCAAGTAGTTAGTTACTTTGGATTGCAGAGACTTATATGTACTGTATATATATATGTATATAAAACATGATATTATTTAGCTATTATCATCATAATTAGATAAGCTATCTTTGCAACAAAAACAGAAGAGACAAACATTATTTCTGTATATTTGTATATTATAGGCTATCTGTAGCCCAAAAACCATTGCCTGTCACCGTACCTATCAAAATTTCTGCACCAAGCAATTACAATTACAATGCCCAGAAAAAAAAGAGAGCACACGCTTAGAATAAACTACGCTTTTAACAACATATTGCATTCACATTAAGTAACGAGAGGAACGTCGCCCAATGTAACAAAGTAAAAGTAATTTTACTAGTAATTTTAAGAGAAAAACACATATTATGTGCTGGTGAAAGGGGGAATTAAAACAGATGTATGTATATATATATATATATATATATATATATATATATATATATATATATATATACTGAACAAAATTACAAATGCAACACTTTAGTTTTGCCCCCAAGATCTAAGGCTTTTTCTGTACACAAAGGGCCTATTTCTCTCAAATATTGTTCACAAATCTGTCTAAATCTGTGTTAGTGAGCACTTCTCCTTCACCAAGATAATCCATCCACCTCACAGGTGTGGCATATCAAGATTATTGCACAGGTGTGCCTTAGGCTAGGTTAGGTATCTTGTAGTTTCCTGGTCTGTGAAGTCACCTGCCTGACGTCTCGCCACCGCATTGGATTGATTCTACATATGCTTCATTAAGCAATCCCACGCAACATCTCGATAAAGCTCGAGTTCCCTTGAAAGGGAACAGGTAAATCACGTATAAGTGGCATTCAATTTCATTCAAATTATACCGGTGAATAAGTGCTATAATGTAGGCCTGCCGCCCTGCCTACAAACATAGCTATCTATTTGAGTCTATTTGAGTTCCCCTCACTCCACAACAAATCCTTTAAATGTAACACTATTGAGAACAGAAGAAGAATGGAAAAAATATAAGTAATAAATAAGCCAAAATGAAATCATTTAAAGCAAAACTGAAAGTATCTGGTGTTGGACTGAAAGTATCTGGTGTTGGGCTCACGTAGCCTATAACTCTCTCGTTCGAATCCAAATGTTTCATATTCGCGATGTATTTGAATGCTAAACTATTATTTATCATAGGCTTTGTACTTCATTTCACTCGTGTCCCAATATCAACAGAAAAAAATCCTCGGAAAGGATGTGCTCTCTTTCGTCTCGGTTTCCTTTCCGTCAACTTGTTCGTGGAGCGTTGCGCCTCACAAAAATGAATCAAACTCAGCAGGATACTGTCGCACGTTTTTTATTTTGTTTTATTAATCTGTTAATTATTTAAGTCAAATATATTTTGTGTATGTATTCCTTTTAGATAGGTATATATACTATGTTTATATTAAAACAATAGGTAACACTTTGTTTTGATGGTCCCTTTTGAATGTGCTGTTGACTAATCTATAAGTAACTTTGCAACTATATGTCAAGATGTAGGTGTCTTTGTTTCCACAGTATTTTCAATTTGGACATTTTTCAGTCAAACCGTTGTTGTCTATCAGTCTGGAGGCTAAGGGGGTCCACCAAAAAGCATGCACAGAGGAGTCAAAATTAAACATGATTTAATGACTCGTAAATGTAAGTACACATTGATGGCCTAAGACACGAAACAAGCGTTTTTTGTGAGAAAACTAACAGTATTTATATCGTTTTTACCTCGTGTAATCAAAGTGATCTGAATCAGTTGTGCAATGTCCAACTGAACCGAACTGAATCAGTTCAATGTTACGCCGGAAGTGATCGCTTGCGTGTGACGTCACTCAATATTTACACGGAGATTTCGGAAGTTTTACCTTTTACTAAACATATTTAGATATACCGAAATCGTCTTCCATTGCGGTTTCCCGTATATCTAAATATGTTTAGTAAAAGGTAAAACTTCCGAAATCTCTGTATAAACAAAGAGTGATGTAGGCTAGGCACGCAAGCGATCACTTCCGGCGCATGTGCAGACCGAAGCGCCCGTGCCGTCAGATCATTTTGTCATGGCTATGATTACAAGACGTAAAACGATATAAATACTGTTCGTTTTCTTACACAAACCGCTCGTTTCGTGTCTTAGGCCATCAACGTGAACTTACATTTACGAGTCATTAAATCATGTTTAATTTTGACTTCTCTGTGCATGCTCTTTGAGGTGAACCGATTGAGGACCCCCTTCACCTCCAGTGTATGACTGACAGACAACAACGGTTTGACCAAAAAATGTCAAAATTGAAAACGCTGTGGAAACAAAGACATCTACATCTTGGATCCCCTTGAGGTAAGCTAAAACATATCAAAAATTAATTTCAAAGTGAACTATCCCTTTTAATGTTACATATATTTAAGCAGATTGAACACAATCAAATTAAATTTGGACAAAATGTATAGCAATGGGCTATATGCACGCATAAATTCCGCATTTGACGCAACGATGCTCGTCCATTTCCGGTTGTGGAGATTAAAGCGGAGGAAAACCGAGGAAAACGGGATTATGGCAGAGTCTTCAAAATTTACTGTCCTCCCGTCTTTGAAAAGAAACGTACATACGTTTTGATGTAATTTTATATATAGTTATGTTTATTTAATATAATTTTAAAAAGAAGCATAAACACAACGAGGGGTGTCTGTTTTATCCGTTTTTGTGATTAACGTTTCTTTAGTATAACCATGGAGTATAACATTCAATATAAATTCTCGGTATTGCATTGGACTCTACGATCGGCGGAAGTTATCGAGCATGCTTACACCTTCACCGGAAATACCTCCGTGCATAGAGCCCACGTAATCGTTAGGCTATTTTTTTTTTCAAAAAACTGTTTCTATGAGGCCATAACGTAAGATACAAGGTAATGCAGCCTTTTATACATTGTCGTGTGTCTTTAGAAATAAACAATGGACAAATGGAGTCTTTAAATGCCACATATGTAAAGTTATTCGTTGTCAAAGTAACGCAAAAACAAATGGGAGTCAATGGAATGCTAACAGCAGGTGAAGGCTTGCTAGCCAATGGCGGCCCCCAGTTTAGCTTCTGGTGGATTACCCCCTTGCTCCAAACAGAGCAGCACAAACCAATTATGCACATCACAGGTTAAGCCGCCTTTCCACTGCAAAAGACATTTACATTCGATTGTTGCTTTCGCTTCCTAGCGGCAGTCACACACAATTTTGAAATTGGCAGTGAAGCAACTGTGACTTTACCTCGCTTATTCAGCATGGTAAAATAATTTTAGTCAATAATGCATGTACATGAATATATCCACACAAAACAAATGACCATCAATAGGGTACATCTAAAATAAGAACATAGTAGATTTTATAGAGCTAATCAACATAAATAGGCTATTGATTTGATCATTATAAAATATTTATTTCTGCCATATATCATTTTACCGTGCTAAAAGTCGTAACAGAATGCTGCCATTATTGGACAAACTGATTAATCCAGGTGTGTCTGACCTCAGTAGTCACAACAACAATAATCAGGCACACCTGAATGAATCAAGTTTGTCCAATAATGGAAGACAGGAAACACGGTGCATAAAGCTAATTAGACAATATTTAATTATCCTGACAGGACTACAGGAAGGTTCTGTTGTTTGACACAATTATCATAATGAAACGTCATTAGTAATTAAACAATATAAAATACAGCTATTAGTTTACACAGTTGTCCATAAACAGTACTCACTTGTAGGTGTAGGTGTTTGTGAGTCAGGTGAAGAAATGGTTGAATTGACAGGGGATGCTGACATGGATGAATAAAGAAATAAAAACATTTATGAAATAGTACAAGCTAACAATGGCATTTGTTCATACAATTAAGTTTTGTATTACAATCAGTGTATTAACATCAATCAATGTAAACATTTTAACTGGTAGGCACGATGTTTGACACGCAGGAAGTGACATGAAATAAGTACAATTGGTATTCAAGTTTTTTTTATATTTATTGACATGTCTAAAAAGACTATTTTTTGCATGCAAAGGAATTCTGCATTTCAGAAAAGTGCACATTGTTTTCACTTAAAGTGACACTCAGGATGTGATTTGAAATACTGAAGTAGTCCTCACTTCACTGTGTCATCAGCTGCGCTCAAAGAATCTGCCCTTATGTTGTTAAAAGGGTGATGAACTGAGAAATCAAATTTTCCTTGAGCTTTTAATATCTAAGAGGTTATCATATTACTGTATAAGAATATCCTGTAAGTTTCAGAACTGAAAACGTCCTTGTTAGTCCAATAAAAGTTTTTATTTACACCAGCCTCTGAAAACGTCTCGTTTTGAAAAGTGGGAAACTATGACGTCGAAGGGGTTAAAACACCACCCCCGCAGAAGAAGATCTCACCTACTTCAACACGCCCGGTTTAGCCCCGCCCACCGATTCGCGCATTACACGCATAGCTAAGTATCCTAACTTACATGCCTACCTCGTGATGAAACCGGATCGTTCTACCGAGCAATACAGAATATTTTGCAGTGCCTGGTTGTGAAAGAAGACAGTCGCTGCATAAGCTTCCTCTGGATTCCAATAGGACTTCATGAATAAACTTTGTTTTTAATGACGTTCCAGCTGATGAGGGTAAAACATCGTCGTCTGTTCGCTTCATTTCACTGAGGATTGTTTTGTAAACAAGACTGGATTTGCAGACCGATTAAGAGTAAAGAACGGTGCTGTGCCGTCTATATTGGATCTGACAGGAATTGTGCAACACACGGACTCTGGGTCGAACATGTATGGGCGAATCCGGTTGCCATTTGACAACATTGGACGTTTTCCCCCACATACACCGACGGGTGAGTGAAACTCATTATAATATGCAAAACTGTTATCCACTCACAGCAGTGGGCGTTTATTTCCAAGTCTTCAGCGCGACACGCCCATAAAAACCGACCGTATTTCAGGAAGGCTCACAACTTGGGTACAAAATAGCCTATTACTTATTCATTTTGATGTTTTTGAATGCAAAAACCAAGCGAACGTCTTAAGTTGACCTCAGATAACAATATAATAACATTTTAAAAGCCAGTTCATGACCCCTTTAAAGTTTAATTATTTACGAAATTAATCAATAATAAAGATATAGCAAAATGCCATTTTGTGTGATATGATTTATTTAAACTAAAAAGGTAAATAAAAAATAAAAAATATTGTGACAGAATTTACACATGCATCAAGTTTCTCGACAAGAAAGACTTCCACAAAGGGTACACCTGTGCATCGTACACCTCGCTCATAGCTTCTCAGGAAGCTTCCTCACTCCTCGTTCCTCGCAGTGCAATTAGAGAATTTAGATGTCCTTCAAGATGGCTGAGCTTGTTTGGTTTCCAGGTCATTGGATGAAGATAGGAGGACCATAAAAATGAGGAGGGATATTGAGAAGCACCACTGGAATGTCAGACCCATTACCCGACTGCTCAATGATAACTTTTTTTGGACAGAATTTAATTGTTTTACTTTTAATGTTAAAAAAACTATTTCTCCTGCACAGTTTTGGTCCTTTAGGGAGGTTGTATGGATTTTGTAGAGTTAGAGTTTGCAAAGAGTGGTTCCTTTTTCACCATAGGTGAGGTGGAGGAAGACTATGATTTAGGGATGCACCGATACCGATACCGGTATCTGGTATCGGCCTCGATACCACATTTTCTAAAGTACTCGTACTCGTTAAAAGTCCCCCGATACCGGGGACCGATACCATGTTCTGAGAAATGGGTTAATCACAGGCGCCGAGTGCCCACCCCCAGGCTCCGGCTGCAGCTCAGAGCGGGGAGATGGGGAGACATGTCAGCCGTGTGGAACAGTGATGCGCGGGTCAATGTATAAACAACCCGCACACTACCAACGTTTTCAACTACCCGCCCGCTACTCGGACCGCAAAAAAAGTAAGAAAATATTGTACCCGACCCTCTTCCTGACCGTATTTTTTAAAAAGTAACGTTAGTACATGCTCATCGTAGCGTCATTGGGCCATAAACGTGTAACAACACAGCATCGCAAGAAGACGTAGCCTACATATAACAAAGGCAGCACTTTGGTCATCATCTTTCATTATTTCGGTAAATGTCTCCCACACTTACTCTTTCTATTTGTGTATTTGCGGAGCTTCCACTCCCCAGTCTTCACCTTTTCTCTTGCCGCCTCCATCTCTCTGCAGACTAGTGATCATAGACATGGCCGGTTCGTGAACGAATCGGTTCTTTTTAATGAACCGGTCGAACCAGTACGCTAAATCGAACTGAATCATTCGCATCAGTTCACGTCTTGCGTCAGTGCTGATCCACAAGTTACTACAGTTACTCACTTTCAGACATGCCTGACAGTCCCTCCGAGTTGAAATAAACCAATATCCCGAATTATATTTTACTCCAGTAACTCTAACAGTTCACTGAACTGAGACATGTTGTTGATACTGCTGATACTGCGCATCCGCGTAGTAACGAGCGCAGAGGTACAGCGGTTCTCGGATCACACCAGTACAGAACTGAGAACTGTTTAGACTGAGCTTGTGTGTCATCTTCGTGCCAGTTATTCAGCCAATAAATAAATTCGGCCTATATATTTCATAGAAAATTCTATCTAGTACTATATAAATACAAATGTTTAATTTGCATTTTTTTCCAAACGACCTGACCGACCGCGACCCGAATATCATTAAAAATATTTTTGGATGACCCGTAACTGCGGGTACCCAGGCACCCGCTCATTTTGGATCAACCCGTGCATCACTGGTGTGGAACAATTTCAAAGTGAATGGCTTTGGATTAGGAGAATAAGTTTACTTGTAGTCGCCAAGTTACTTATAGTCAGTTGAATGTCTGTTGGGGGACCAAATAAATAAAGTGTTATCAGATATTAAGCTGATCGTACTAATACTCTAGTCTACTAATACTCTAATGACAGATAGTTGACATGTAATTGAAAAG
Organism: Pimephales promelas; assembly: GCF_988280905.1. NCBI lineage: Eukaryota > Metazoa > Chordata > Actinopteri > Cypriniformes > Leuciscidae > Pimephales > Pimephales promelas. Next base: position 10,171,919 of record NC_142793.1, read on the forward strand.
TTACTTATAGTTAGTAAAGTGGACTATCGAAATAAAGTGTTACCCAAGTAATTTAATCAAGGACCTAAAAACCCGTAGCCTATATAAAAATATTTAAATCATGTTTTTTTTGTTTTTTTATTAAGTACTCGGTATCGGTATCGGCGAGTACTGAAATGCAGGCTCTGCTCATTTGCCTGGCTTGCCTCATCTTCCCGAGACACCGACTCTACCTCTGGCTATGCTGCATCCTTCAGCCTTTTGCTCAACTGGCTACTCCATCCCCCTGACTTCTCCTTTTTCCTTACTCCAACTCCCTCCAGCTCTGTCTTCTGAGCCCATATCTCAACCTCAGTCCTCTGACTCTTCGGTTCCGCCTTGGACCCCAGTGCCTGCGGTGCCAATTTAGCCAATCTGCCCCTTGGTAACCAACACACCTTACTCCACTTTGGTCTTCAATTCCCACGGCTCCGCCCCGGTCAAAACTGGTCCTGGTCCTTGTCCTTACTTGTTCCGCCCGGCTCCCTGGTTCCTTCATTTCTGCTGGTCCTGCCTAGCTCCTTCGTCTCCACCGGTACTACACGGCTCTGTGGCTCGTTCGTCTTCGCTTGTCCTACCCAGCTCTCTGGTTCCACCCCCTCTGCAGCCTCAATTCAGTTTTCTGGCTCCGCCTCCTCTTCTGGCTTCATTGGCTTCTCTGGCTCAACCCCCTCTTCTAGTTTCGGCTGGGTCCGGCTGGCTCCGTCCCTCCGACAACTCCTTTGTCCTCACTCTTACTGGCTCTGTCTTCTGAGCCTTCATCGCCACCTTACTCCTCTTACCGTCTGGTTCCCTTTAGACCCCTGTGCTTGGTATTGATTTGGTCTTTTATCCCTCCATCTGCACCTTGGTATCAAGCCCTCTAACTCCACTTTGGTCTTCAGTTCCCATGGCTCTGCCCTGGTGTAAAATGCAGAGGGCAACACTGTGGACCTTCAGCCATACAGCATTGTCAGGAGAAGTGGATTCACTGGTCTCACAAGCCCCTTTTCCACCAAAGCATTTTGAGAGCCGGTTCGGAGCCGGTGCCTGCCCGCGAACCAGTTCTTTGTGTTTCGACAGCCAAAGAACCGGTTCTCTGCCGGGAAAACTGGTTCCAAAGTGGCACCAACTCTTTGCTGGACTAGAACCGTCCTTTTACCACGTCATGCTTACGTCGGGGGCTGGGGCGAGTTTAGATGCGTTCTAAACATCTTTTCTGACCATAATAAAGGATCGCAAAGCCAGGACAAAGTTCGCGTTTGTAATTGTTATGCTTGAAGTTGGTGCAAGCATTTCTGAGCGTTTTTTTTTTTTTTGAAAACATTATAAGCAAAGAAGAAACTGTCACAATATAGAACAAATAAATGGAAAGAAAAAAAGACACAAGACAGGGGTACACAAATTATCAGAAAAGATTACATATTAAATGAAAAGATTAAAAGACATATTTCAATTGTTTTTAAAGCCTTCTTGGTACATAGGGATAATCCCAAAGTAATGTTGTACTTGCAAGCGTTTCTAGCTAAGACGTATGGCAATGTACACAGTGATGTAACGACGTCGTTCCCTAGGTGCTTTAGTCAGTGGAAATACAAACAGATTCTGAACAGGTTCGCAAGTTGAACCAACTCCGAACCAACTTTGAACCAGCACCAGTTCCGAACCAGTTCTTTTTTGGTGGAAAAGGGGTAACAGAGGCCTCTTCCTCCTACTGCTCCGTGGTTCCTTCGTCCACCAGCCACACCTTTTTTTTCACTTTCCACCGGTCCCTCCATGGACTCTAGGTGTCTTGAACCTTCTTCCCACCTGAATGGATTATACCTTCCGTTCCAACCTCCTCAGGGGTGGGCAGGATGATGTTACATCTAAGCTCAGTTAGTTTGTTTCCTTGGTTCACCTGGAAATCATTGTGTTCACCTGTGTCTTGTTTAGATTCTGTTTATCCTGTGTCATTCTGGGTGCTTTTTAAGTCTTGTGAATTGTTCACTTCCTAGTCTAGTTTTGTTATTGTTATGATTATTAACATTTACCACATTAACACTAAAATGAATGAACTACTGAAATCATTTTTCTATTAATTTGTTTACTCAACTGTCCATAAATAAAAATACTCACATGATATAGTTGGTGGTGTTGAGTCAGTTGAAGTACTTCTTGTAGTGGCAGGGGGTGCTAAAATATTTAGATGTATGAATAGAAACATTATGCAAGTAATATTCGTTGACATACTAAAAATGACATCACTGCATAAAATTAAATTCTGTTTTGCAAAAACTTTTAATAAAAGATAATATGACAGCATCTGTAAACTGTGTTAACACAATTTTTTCAACTGAAATGTCATAATTGTCTATCTATATGAATTACATCTTGTGGGAGAAACTGTTAGACGCAATTATCATACAACTTCATTGGTAATAAAAAATTATAAAATACAGCTAATAGTTTTCACAGTTGTCCATGAAAAGCACTCACTTGTAGAAGGAGTAAGTGTAGGTGTCTCACTTGTAGAAGAAGTTGATGAAATGGTTGTAGTGACAGTGGATGCTGTGATATATGGACATATTGAGAGAAAAAAATTATGAAATATTACTTAGAAGCTAACAATGACATATGTTCATACAATTAATTTTATGTATTACAATCAAAGTATCATTGTTAGAAGAATAACTTATATTCAATTATAAACATTTTAACTGGTAGTGGATCCACACCCCTCACTGGCTCTGCTCATTTGCACGGTTTGCCTCATCTTTCCTGAGACACAAGCTCTGCCTCTGGCAATGCCTCATCCCTCCAGCCATTTGGCTCTACTTGCTACTCCGCCCCTTTGGCTTCTCCTTTGTCCTCTCTCCAACTGCCTCCAGCTCTGTCTTCCAAGCCCTCATCTCCACCTCAGTCCTCTGACTCTTCGGTTCTGCCTTGGACCCCAGTGCCTGCGGTGCCAATTTGGTTCTTCATCCCTCCATTTGACCCTTGGTATCCAGCACACCTTACTCCACTTTGGTCTTCAGTTCCCACGGCTCCGCCCAGGTCAAAACTGGAGAGGGAACCGCCGTGGACCTTCAGCCCTCCAGAATCATCAGCAGAAGTGGATTCACTGGTGTCGCAAGGAGTCTTCCCCATCTACTTGTATGTGGTTACTTTGTCCACAAGCCACTCCTTGGTTTCTCTCTCCACTGGTCCCTGCATGGACTTTTTTGCCTGGGTATCTTGGCACACCTGGCCACCCCAGTATGGATTATACCTCCCCCTCCCTCAGGGGTGTGGGGGGAGGGGGAAGGGGGTTATGTCACGTCTAAGCTTACTTAGTTTGCTCTCTTGGTTACCGAATGTGTTCAACTGTGTCTTGTTTAGTTTCTCATTATCATGCGTGTATTTTAAGTCATGTGTTTGGTTCAGTTCATTGTCCTGTGTAGTTATTGTAGTTATTGTAATAATTTGTATTATTTAGCACATTACATGCTTACTCAATTGTCCATAATTAGAAAAATTACTCCCTATAAAGAGCTGATGTTTGAGACTCAGTTCTATTCCAGTTGGAATATTGGACTCGACGTTTCCTATTGTTCTCAAGCCCTTCCTCCTCCATTAATTCCTTTGTCCTTACTTGTTCCGCCCGGCTCCCTGGTTCCTTCATTATGGCTGGTCCTGCCTAGCTCCTTTATCTCCACCGGTACTACACGGCTCTGTGGCTCGTTCGTCTTCGTTTGTCCTACCCAGCTCTCTGGTTCCACCCCCTCTGCAGCCTCAATTCAGTTTTCTGGCTTCGCCTCCTCTTCTGGCTTCTCTGGCTCAACCCCCTCCTAGAGCTTCGGCTGGGTCCGGCTGGCACCATTCCTCTGACAACTCCTTTGTCCTCACTCTTACTGGCTCTGTCTTCTGAGCCTTCATCGCCACCTTACTCCTCTTACCGTCTGGTTCCCTTTAAACCCCTGTGCTTGGTATTGATTTGGTCTTTTATCCCTCCATCTGCACCTTGGTATCAAGCCCTCTAACTCCACTTTGGTCTTCAGTTCCCATGGCTCCGCCCTGGTGTAAAATGCAGAGGGCAACACTAAGGACCTTCAGCCATACAGCATTGTCAGGAGAAGTGGATTCACTGGTCTCACAAGCCCCTTTTCCATCTAAGCATTTTTAGAGCCGGTTCGGAGCCGGTGCCTGCCCGCGAACCAGTTCTTTGTGTTTCGACAGCCAAAGAACCGGTTCTCTGCCGGGAAAACTGGTTCCAAAGTGGCACCAACTCTTTGCTGGACTAGAACCGTTCTTTTACCACGTCATGCTTACGTCGGGGCTGGGGCGAGTTTAGATGCGTTCTAAACATCTTTTCTGACCATAATAAAGGATCGCAAAGCCAGGACAAAGTCCGCCTTTGTAATTGTTATGCTTGAAGTTGGTGCAAGCATTTCTAAGCGTTTTTTTTTTGTTGAAAACATTATAAGCAAAGAAGAAACAGTCACAATATAGAACGAATAAATGGAAAGAAAAAAAGACACAAGACAGGGGTACACAACTTATCAGAAAAGATTACATATCAAATGACAAGATTAAAAGACTTACATATTTCAATTGTTTTTAAAGCCTTCTTGGTACACGAGTTAGGGACAATCCCAAAGTAATGTTGTACTTGCAAGCGTTTCTAGCTAAGACGTATGGCGACGTACACAGTGACGTAACGACGTCGTTCCCTGGGCGCTTTAGTCAGTGGAAATACAAACAGGTTCTGAACGTGTTCGCAAGTTGAACCAACTCCGAACCAACTTTGAACCAGCACCAGTTCGGAACCAGTTCTTTTTTGGTGGAAAAGGGGTAACAGAGGCCTCCTCCTCCTACTGTTCCGTGGTTCCTTCGTCCACCAGCCACACCGTTTTTTCTCTTTCCATCGGTCCCTCCATGGACTCTAGGTGTCTTGAACCTTCTTCCCACCTGAATGGATTATACGTTCCGTTCCAACCTCCTCAGGGGTGGGCAGGATGATGTTACATCTAAGCTCAGTTAGTTTGTTTCCTTGGTTAATCATTGTGTTCACCTGTGTCCTTTTTTAGATTCTGATTATCCTGTGTCATTCTGGGTGCTTTTTAAGTCTTGTGAATTGTTCACTTCCTAGTCTAGTTTTGTTATTGTTATGATTATTAACATTTACCACATTAACACTAAAATGAATGAACTACTGAAATAATTTTTCTATTAACTTGTTTACTCAACTGTCTATAAATAAAAATACTCACATGATATAGTTGGTGGTGTTGAGTCAGTTAAAGTACTTCTTGTAGTGGCAGGGGGTGCTAAAATATTTAGATGTATGAATAGAAACATTATGCAAGTAATATTCGTTGACATACTTAAAATGACATCACTGCATAAAATTAAATTCTGTATTGCAAAAACTTTTAATAAAAGATAATATGACAGCATCTGTAAACTGTGTTAACACAGTTTTTTCAACTGAAATGTCATAATTGTCTGTCTATATGAATTACATCTTGTAGGAGAAACTGTTAGACACAATTATCATAATACAACTTCATTGGTAATAAAAAATTATAAAATACAGCTAATAGTTTACACATTTGTCCATGAAAAGTACTCACTTGTAGAAGGAGTAGGTGTAGGTGTCTCACTTGTAGAAGCAGTTGATGAAATGGTTGTAGTGACAGTGGATGCTGTGATATATGGACATATAGAAAAAAAATCACGAAATATTACTTAGAAGTTATCAATGACATATGTTCATACAATTCATTTTATGTATTGCAATCAAAGTATCATTGTTAGAAGAATAACTTATATTCAATTATAAACATTTTAACTGGTAGTGGATCCACACCCTTCACTGGCTCTGCTCATTTGCCTGGTTTGCCTCATCTTTCCTGAGACACAAGCTCTGCCTCTGGCAATGCCTCATCCCTCCAGCCATTTGGCTCTACTGCTACTCCACCCCTTTGGCTTCTCCTTTGTCCTCACTCCAACTGCCTCCAGCTCTGTCTTGCGAGCCCTCTTCTCCACCACAGTCCTCTGACTCTTCGGTTCCGCCTTGGACCCCAGTGCCTGCGGTGCCAATTTGGTTCTTCATCCCTCCATTTGACCCTTGGTATCCAGCACACCTTACTCCACTTTGGTCTTCAGTTCCCACGGCTCCGCCCAGGTCAAAACTGGGGAGGGAACCGCCGTGGACCTTCAGCCCTCCAGAATCATCAGCAGAAGTGGATACACTAGTGTCGCAAGGAGTCTTCCCCATCTACTTGTCTGTGGTTCCTTCGTCCACAAGCCACTCCTTGGTTTCTCTCTCCACTGGTCCCTGCATGGACTTTTTTGCCTGGGTATCTTGGCCCACCTGGCCACCCCATTATGGATTATACCCCCCCCTCCCTCAGGGGTGTGGGGGGAGGGGGAAGGGGGTTATGTCACGTCTAAGCTCACTTAGTTTGTTCTCTTGGTTACCGAATGTGTTCAACTGTGTCTTGTTTAGTTTCTCATTATCATGTGAGTATTTTAAGTCATGTGTTTGGTTCAGTTCATTGTCCTGTGTAGTTATGTTCATTGTCCTGTGTAGTTATTGTAGTTATTGTAATAATTTGTATTATTTAGCACATTAACACTAAAATGAGTTAACTACTAATCTAATTTTCATAATAACATGCTTACTCAATTGTCCATGATTAGAAAAATTACTCCCTATAAAAAGCTGATGTTTGAGACTCAGTTCTATTCCAGTTGGAATATTGGATTCGACGTTTCCTATTGTTGTCAAGCCCTTCCTCCTCCATTAATTCCTTTGTCCTTACTTGTTCCGCCCGGCTCCCTGGTTCCTTCATTTCTGCTGGTCCTGCCTAGCTCCTTTATCTCCACCGGTACTACACGGCTCTGTGGCTCGTTCGTCTTCGTTTGTCCTACCCAGCTCTCTGGTTCCACCCCCTCTGCAGCCTTAATTCAGTTTTCTGGCTTCACCTCCTCTTCTGGCTTCATTGGCTTCTCTGGCTCAACCCCCTCCTCGAGCTTCGGCTGGGTCCGGCTGGCTCCATCCCTCCGACAACTCCTTTGTCCTCACTCTTACTGGCTCTGTCTTCTGAGCCTTCATCGCCACCTCACTCCTCTTACCGTCTTTTTCCCTTTAGACCCCTGTGCTTGGTATTGATTTGGTCTTTTATCCCTCCATCAGCACATTGGTATCAAGCCCCCTAACTTCACTTTGGTCTTCAGTTCCCATGGCTCCGCCCTGGTGTAAAATGCAGAGGGCAACACTAAGGACCTTCAGCCATACAGCATTGTCAGGAGAAGTGGATTCACTGATCTCACAAGCCCCTTTTCCATCTAAGCATTTTTAGAGCCGGTTCGGAGCCGGTGCCTGCCCGCGAACCAGTTCTTTGTGTTTCGACAGCCAAAGAACCGGTTCTCAGCCGGGAAAACTGGTTCCAAAGTGGCACCAACTCTTTGCTGGACTAGAACTGTTCTTTTACCACGTCATGCTTACGTCGGGGGCTGGGGCGAGTTTAGATGCATTCTAAACATCTTTTCTGACCATAATAAAGGATCGCAAAGCCAGGACAAAGTCCGCCTTTGTAATTGTTATGCTTGAAGTTGGTGCAAGCATTTCTAAGCGTTTTTTTTTTTTTTTGAAAACATTATAAGCAAAGAAGAAACAGTCACAATATAGAACGAATAAATGGAAAGAAAAAAAGACACAAGACAGGGGTACACAACTTATCAGAAAAGATTACATATCAAATGAAAAGATTAAAATACTTGCATATTTCAATTGTTTTTAAAGCCTTCTTGGTACACGAGTTAGGGATAATCCCAAAGTAATGTTGTACTTGCAAGCGTTTCTAGCTAAGACGTGTGGCGATGTACACAGTGACGTAACGACGTCGTTCCCTTGACGCTTTAGTCAGTGGAAATACAAACAGGTTCTGAACGTGTTCGCAAGTTGAACCAACTCCGAACCAACTTTGAACCAGCACCAGTTCGGAACCAGTTCTTTTTTGGTGGAAAAGGGGTAACAGAGGCCTCCTCCTCCTACTGTTCTGTGGTTCCTTCGTCCACCAGCCACACCTTTTTTTTCTCTTTCCATCGGTCCCTCCATGGACTCTAGGTGTCTTGAACCTTCTTCCCACCTGAATGGATTATACGTTCCGTTCCAACCTCCTCAGGGGTGGGCAGGATGATGTTACATCTAAGCTCAGTTAGTTTGTTTCCTTGGTTAATCATTGTGTTCACCTGTGTCTTGTTTAGATTCTGATTATCCTGTGTCATTCTGGGTGCTTTTTAAGTCTTGTGAATTGTTCACTTCCTAGTCTAGTTTTGTTATTGTTATGATTATTAACATTTACCACATTAACACTAAAATGAATGAACTACTGAAATAATTTTTCTATTAACTTGTTTACTCAACTGTCTATAAATAAAAATACTCACATGATATAGTTGGTGGTGTTGAGTCAGTTGAAGTACTTCTTGTAGTGGCAGGGGGTGCTAAAATATTTAGATGTATGAATAGAAACATTATGCAAGTAATATTCGTTGACATACTTAAAATGACATCACTGCATAAAATTAAATTCTGTTTTGCAAAAACTTTTAATAAAAGATAATATGACAGCATCTGTAAACTGTGTTAACACAGTTTTTTCAACTGAAATGTCATAATTGTCTGTCTATATGAATTACATCTTGTAGGAGAAACTGTTAGACACAATTATCATAATACAACTTCATTGGTAATAAAAAATTATAAAATACAGCTAATAGTTTACACATTTGTCCATGAAAAGTACTCACTTGTAGAAGGAGTAGGTGTAGGTGTCTCACTTGTAGAAGCAGTTGATGAAATGGTTGTAGTGACAGTGGATGCTGTGATATATGGACATATAGAAAAAAAATCACGAAATATTACTTAGAAGCTAAAAATGACATATGTGCATACAATTCATTTTATGTATTACAATCAAAGTATCATTGTTAGAAGAATAACTTATATTCAATTATAAACATTTTAACTGGTAGTGGATCCACACCCTTCACTGGCTCTGCTCATTTGCCTGGTTTGCCTCATCTTTCCTGAGACACCAGCTCTGCCTCTGGCAATGCCTCATCCCTCCAGCCATTTGGCTCTACTTGCTACTCCACCCCTTTGGCTTCTCCTTTGTCCTCACTCCAACTGCCTCCAGCTCTGTCTTGCGAGCCCTCATCTCCACCTCAGTCCTCTGACTCTTCGGTTCCGCCTTGGACCCCAGTGCCTGCGGTGCCAATTTGGTTCTTCATCCCTCCATTTGACCCTTGGTATCCAGCACACCTTACTCCACTTTGGTCTTCAGTTCCCACGGCTCCGCCCAGGTCAAAACTGGGGAGGGAACCGCCGTGGACCTTCAGCCCTCCAGAATCATCAGCAGAAGTGGATTCACTGGTGTCGCAAGGAGTCTTCCCCATCTACTTGTCTGTGGTTCCTTCGTCCACAAGCCACTCCTTGGTTTCTCTCTCCATTGGTCCCTGCATGGACTTTTTTGCCTGGGTATCTTGGCCCACCTGGCCACCCCATTATGGATTATACCTCCCCCTCCCTCGGGGGTGTGGGGGGAGGGGGAAGGGGGTTATGTCACGTCTAAGCTCACTTAGTTTGTTCTCTTGGTTACCGAATGTGTTCAACTGTGTCTTGTTTAGTTTCTCATTATCATGTGCGTATTTTAAGTCATGTGTTTGGTACAGTTCATTGTCCTGTGTAGTTATTGTAGTTATTGTAATAATTTGTATTATTTAGCACATTAACACTAAAATGAGTTAACTACTAATGTAATTTTCATAATAACATGCTTACTCAATTGTCCATGATTAGAAAAATTACTCCCTATAAAAAGCTGATGTTTGAGACTCAGTTCTATTCCAGTTGGAATATTGGATTCGACGTTTCCTATTGTTCTCAAGCCCTTCCTCCTCCATTAATTCCTTTGTCCTTACTTGTTCCGCCCAGCTCCCTAATTCCTTCATTTCTGCTGGTCCTGCCTAGCTCCTTTATCTCCACCGGTACTACACGGCTCTGTGGCTCGTTCGTCTTCGTTTGTCCTACCCAGCTCTCTGGTTCCACCCCCTCTGCAGCCTCAATTCAGTTTTCTGGCTTCGCCTCCTCTTCTGGCTTCATTGGCTTCTCTGGCTCAACCCCCTCCTCGAGCTTCGGCTGGGTCCGGCTGGCTCCATCCCTCCGACAACTCCTTTGTCCTCACTCTTACTGCCTCTGTCTTCTGAGCCTTCATCGCCACCTCACTCCTCTTACCGTCTGGTTCCCTTTAGACCCCTGTGCTTGGTATTGATTCGGTCTTTTATCCCTCCATCTGCACATTGGTATCAAGCCCCCTAACTCCACTTTGGTCTTCAGTTCCCATGGCTCCGCCCTGGTGTAAAATGCAGAGGGCAACACTAAGGACCTTCAGCCATACAGCATTGTCAGGAGAAGTGGATTCACTGGTCTCACAAGCCCCTTTTCCATCAAAGCATTTTTAGAGCCGGTTCGGAGCCGGTGCCTGCCCGCGAACCAGTTCTTTGTGTTTCGACAGCCAAAGAACCGGTTCTCTGCCGGGAAAACTGGTTCCAAAGTGGCACCAACTCTTTGCTGGACTAGAACCGTTCTTTTACCACGTCATGCTTACGTCGGGGGCTGGGGCGAGTTTAGATGCGTTCTAAACATCTTTTCTGACCATAATAAAGGATCGCAAAGCCAGGACAAAGTCCGCCTTTGTTATTGTTATGCTTGAAGTTGCTGCAAGCATTTCTAAGCGTTTTTTTTTTTTGAAAACATTATAAGCAAAGAAGAAACAGTCACAATATAGAACGAATAAATGGAAAGAAAAAAAGACACAAGACAGGGGTACACAACTTATCAGAAAAGATTACATATCAAATGAAAAGATTAAAAGACTTACATATTTCAATTGTTTTTAAAGCCTTCTTGGTACACGAGTTAGGGATAATCCCAAAGAAATGTTGTACTTACAAGCGTTTCTAGCTAAGACGTATGGCGACGTACACAGTGACGTAACGACGTCGTTCCCTGGGCGCTTTAGTCAGTGGAAATACAAACAGGTTCTGAACGTGTTCGCAAGTTGAACCAACTCCGAACCAACTTTGAACCAGCACCAGTTCGGAACCAGTTCTTTTTTGGTGGAAAAGGGGTAACAGAGGCCTCCTCCTCCTACTGTTCCGTGGTTCCTTCGTCCACCAGCCACACCTTTTTTTTCTCTTTCCATCGGTCCCTCCATGGACTCTAGGTGTCTTGAACCTTCTTCCCACCTGAATGGATTATACGTTCCGTTCCAACCTCCTCGGAGGTGGGCAGGATGATGTTACATCTAAGCTCAGTTAGTTTGTTTCCTTGGTTAATCATTGTGTTCACCTGTGTCTTGTTTAGATTCTGATTATCCTGTGTCATTCTGGGTGCTTTTTAAGTCTTGTGAATTGTTCACTTCCTAGTCTAGTTTTGTTATTGTTATGATTATTAACATTTACCACATTAACACTAAAATGAATGAACTACTGAAATAATTTTTCTATTAACTTGTTTACTCAACTGTCTATAAATAAAAATACTCACATGATATAGTTGGTGGTGTTGAGTCAGTTGAAGTACTTCTTGTAGTGGCAGGGGGTGCTAAAATATTTAGATGTATGAATAGAAACATTATGCAAGTAATATTCGTTGACATACTTAAAATGACATCACTGCAAAAATTTAATTCTGTTTTGCAAAAACTTTTAATAAAAGATAATATGACAGCATCTGTAAACTGTGTTAACACAGTTTTTTCAACTGAAATGTCATAATTGTCTCTCTATATGAATTACATCTTGTAGGCGAAACTGTTAGACACAATTATCCTAATACATCTTCATTGGTAATAAAAAATTATAAAATACAGCTAATAGTTTACACATTTGTCCATGAAAAGTACTCACTTGTAGAAGCAGTAGGTGTAGGTGTCTCACTTGTAGAAGCAGTTGATGAAATGGTTGCAGTGACAGTGGATGCTGTGATATATGGACATATAGAAAAAAAAAATCACGAAATATTACTTAGAAGCTAACAATGACATATGTTCATACAATTCATTTTATGTATTACAATCAAAGTATCATTGTTAGAAGAATAACTTATATTCAATTATAAACATTTTAACTGGTAGTGGATCCACACCCTTCACTGGCTCTGCTCATTTGCACGGTTTGCCTCATCTTTCCTGAGACACAAGCTCTGCCTCTGGCAATGCCTCATCCCTCCAGCCATTTGGCTCTACTTGCTACTCCGCCCCTTTGGCTTCTCCTTTGTCCTCACTCCAACTGCCTCCAGCTCTGTCTTGCGAGCCCTCATCTCCACCTCAGTCCTCTGACTCTTCGGTTCCGCCTTGGAACCCAGTGTCTGCGGTGCCAATTTGGTTCTTCATCCCTCCATTTGACCCTTTGTATCCATCACACCTTACTCCACTTTGGTCTTCAGTTCCCACGGCTCCGCCCAGGTCAAAACTGGGGAGGGAACCGCCGTGGACCTTCAGCCCTCCAGAATCATCAGCAGAAGTGGATACACTGGTGTCGCAAGGAGTCTTCCCCATCTACTTGTCTGTGGTTCCTTCGTCCACAAGCCACTCCTTGGTTTCTCTCTCCATTGGTCCCTGCATGGACTTTTTTGCCTGGGTATCTTGGCCCACCTGGCCACCCCATTATGGATTATACCTCCCCCTCCCTCGGGGGTGTGGGGGGAGGGGGAAGGGGGTTATGTCACGTCTAAGCTCACTTAGTTTGTTCTCTTGGTTACCGAATGTGTTCAACTGTGTCTTGTTTAGTTTCTCATTATCATGTGCGTATTTTAAGTCATGTGTTTGGTACAGTTCATTGTCCTGTGTAGTTATTGTAGTTATTGTAATAATTTGTATTATTTAGCACATTAACACTAAAATGAGTTAACTACTAATGTAATTTTCATAATAACATGCTTACTCAATTGTCCATGATTAGAAAAATTACTCCCTATAAAAAGCTGATGTTTGAGACTCAGTTCTATTCCAGTTGGAATATTGGATTCGACGTTTCCTATTGTTCTCAAGCCCTTCCTCCTCCATTAATTCCTTTGTCCTTACTTGTTCCGCCCAGCTCCCTAATTCCTTCATTTCTGCTGGTCCTGCCTAGCTCCTTTATCTCCACCGGTACTACACGGCTCTGTGGCTCGTTCGTCTTCGTTTGTCCTACCCAGCTCTCTGGTTCCACCCCCTCTGCAGCCTCAATTCAGTTTTCTGGCTTCGCCTCCTCTTCTGGCTTCATTGGCTTCTCTGGCTCAACCCCCTCCTCGAGCTTCGGCTGGGTCCGGCTGGCTCCATCCCTCCGACAACTCCTTTGTCCTCACTCTTACTGCCTCTGTCTTCTGAGCCTTCATCGCCACCTCACTCCTCTTACCGTCTGGTTCCCTTTAGACCCCTGTGCTTGGTATTGATTCGGTCTTTTATCCCTCCATCTGCACATTGGTATCAAGCCCCCTAACTCCACTTTGGTCTTCAGTTCCCATGGCTCCGCCCTGGTGTAAAATGCAGAGGGCAACACTAAGGACCTTCAGCCATACAGCATTGTCAGGAGAAGTGGATTCACTGGTCTCACAAGCCCCTTTTCCATCAAAGCATTTTTAGAGCCGGTTCGGAGCCGGTGCCTGCCCGCGAACCAGTTCTTTGTGTTTCGACAGCCAAAGAACCGGTTCTCTGCCGGGAAAACTGGTTCCAAAGTGGCACCAACTCTTTGCTGGACTAGAACCGTTCTTTTACCACGTCATGCTTACGTCGGGGGCTGGGGCGAGTTTAGATGCGTTCTAAACATCTTTTCTGACCATAATAAAGGATCGCAAAGCCAGGACAAAGTCCGCCTTTGTTATTGTTATGCTTGAAGTTGCTGCAAGCATTTCTAAGCGTTTTTTTTTTTTTTTTTGAAAACATTATAAGCAAAGAAGAAACAGTCACAATATAGAACGAATAAATGGAAAGAAAAAAAGACACAAGACAGGGGTACACAACTTATCAGAAAAGATTACATATCAAATGAAAAGATTAAAAGACTTACATATTTCAATTGTTTTTAAAGCCTTCTTGGTACACGAGTTAGGGATAATCCCAAAGAAATGTTGTACTTACAAGCGTTTCTAGCTAAGACGTATGGCGACGTACACAGTGACGTAACGACGTCGTTCCCTGGGCGCTTTAGTCAGTGGAAATACAAACAGGTTCTGAACGTGTTCGCAAGTTGAACCAACTCCGAACCAACTTTGAACCAGCACCAGTTCGGAACCAGTTCTTTTTTGGTGGAAAAAGGGTAACAGAGGCCTCCTCCTCCTACTGTTCCGTGGTTCCTTCGTCCACCAGCCACACCTTTTTTTTCTCTTTCCATCGGTCCCTCCATGGACTCTAGGTGTCTTGAACCTTCTTCCCACCTGAATGGATTATACGTTCCGTTCCAACCTCCTCGGGGGTGGGCAGGATGATGTTACATCTAAGCTCAGTTAGTTTGTTTCCTTAGTTAATCATTGTGTTCACCTGTGTCTTGTTTAGATTCTGATTATCCTGTGTCATTCTGGGTGCTTTTTAAGTCTTGTGAATTGTTCACTTCCTAGTCTAGTTTTGTTATTGTTATGATTATTAACATTTACCACATTAACACTAAAATGAATGAACTACTGAAATAATTTTTCTATTAACTTGTTTACTCAACTGTCTATAAATAAAAATACTCACATGATATAGTTGGTGGTGTTGAGTCAGTTGAAGTACTTCTTGTAGTGGCAGGGGGTGCTAAAATATTTAGATGTATGAATAGAAACATTATGCAAGTAATATTCGTTGACATACTTAAAATGACATCACTGCAAAAATTTAATTCTGTTTTGCAAAAACTTTTAATAAAAGATAATATGACAGCATCTGTAAACTGTGTTAACACAGTTTTTTCAACTGAAATGTCATAATTGTCTCTCTATATGAATTACATCTTGTAGGCGAAACTGTTAGACACAATTATCCTAATACATCTTCATTGGTAATAAAAAAATATAAAATACAGCTAATAGTTTACACATTTGTCCATGAAAAGTACTCACTTGTAGAAGCAGTAGGTGTAGGTGTCTCACTTGTAGAAGCAGTTGATGAAATGGTTGCAGTGACAGTGGATGCTGTGATATATGGACATATAGAAAAAAAAAATCACGAAATATTACTTAGAAGCTAACAATGACATATGTTCATACAATTCATTTTATGTATTACAATCAAAGTATCATTGTTAGAAGAATAACTTATATTCAATTATAAACATTTTAACTGGTAGTGGATCCACACCCTTCACTGGCTCTGCTCATTTGCACGGTTTGCCTCATCTTTCCTGAGACACAAGCTCTGCCTCTGGCAATGCCTCATCCCTCCAGCCATTTGGCTCTACTTGCTACTCCGCCCCTTTGGCTTCTCCTTTGTCCTCACTCCAACTGCCTCCAGCTCTGTCTTGCGAGCCCTCATCTCCACCTCAGTCCTCTGACTCTTCGGTTCCGCCTTGGAACCCAGTGTCTGCGGTGCCAATTTGGTTCTTCATCCCTCCATTTGACCCTTTGTATCCATCACACCTTACTCCACTTTGGTCTTCAGTTCCCACGGCTCCGCCCAGGTCAAAACTGGGGAGGGAACCGCCGTGGACCTTCAGCCCTCCAGAATCATCAGCAGAAGTGGATACACTGGTGTCGCAAGGAGTCTTCCCCATCTACTTGTCTGTGGTTCCTTCGTCCACAAGCCACTCCTTGGTTTCTCTCTCCACTGGTCCCTGCATGGACTTTTTTGCCTGGGTATCTTGGCCCACCTGGCCACCCCATTATGGATTATACCTCCCCCTCCCTCAGGGGTGTGGGGGGAGGGGGAAGGGGGTTATGTCACGTCTAAGCTCACTTAGTTTGTTCTCTTGGTTACCGAATGTGTTCAACTGTGTCTTGTTTAGTTTCTCATTATCATGTGCGTATTTTAAGTCATGTGTTTGGTTCAGTTCATTGTCCTTTGTAGTTAGTGTAGTTATTGTAATAATTTGTATTATTTAGCACATTAACACTAAAATGAGTTAACTACTAATCTAATTTTCATAATAACATGCTTACTCAATTGTCCATGATTAGAAAAATTACTCCCTATAAAAAGCTGATGTTTGAGACTCAGTTCTATTCCAGTTGGAATATTGGATTCAACGTTTCCTATTGTTCTCAAGCCCTTCCTCCTCCATTAATTCCTTTGTCCTTACTTGTTCCGCCCGTCTCCTTGGTTCCTTCATTTCTGCTGGTCCTGCCTAGCTCCTTTATCTCCACCGGTACTACACGGCTCTGTGGCTCGTTCGTCTTCGTTTGTTCTACCCAGCTCTCTGGTTCCACCCTCTCTGCAGCCTTAATTCAGTTTTCTGGCTTCGCCTCCTCTTCTGGCTTCATTGGCTTCTCTGGCTCAACCGCCTCCTCGAGCTTCGGCTGGGTCCGGCTGGCTCCATCCCTCCGACAACTCCTTTGTCCTCACTCTTACTGGCTCTGTCTTCTGAGCCTTCATCGCCACCTCACTCCTCTTACCGTCTTTTTCCCTTTAGACCCCTGTGCTTGGTATTGATTTGGTCTTTTATCCCTCCATCTGCACATTGGTATCAAGCCCCCTAACTCCACTTTGGTCTTCAGTTCCCATGGCTCCGCCCTGGTGTAAAATGCAGAGGGCAACACTAAGGACCTTCAGCCATACAGCATTGTCAGGAGAAGTGGATTCACTGGTCTCACAAGCCCCTTTTCCATCAAAGCATTTTTAGAGCCGGTTCGGAGCCGGTGCCTGCCCGCGAACCAGTTCTTTGTGTTTCGACAGCCAAAGAACCGGTTCTCAGCCGGGAAAACTGGTTCCAAAGTGGCACCAACTCTTTGCTGGACTAGAACCGTTCTTTTACCACGTCATGCTTACGTCGGGGGCTGGGGCGAGTTTAGATGCATTCTAAACATCTTTTCTGACCATAATAAAGGATCGCAAAGCCAGGACAAAGTCCGCCTTTGTAATTGTTATGCTTGAAGTGGGTGCAAGCATTTCTAAGCGTTTTTTTTTTTTTGAAAACATTATAAGCAAAGAAGAAACAGTCACAATATAGAACGAATAAATGGAAAGAAAAAAAGACACAAGATAGGGGTACACAACTTATCAGAAAAGATTACATATCAAATGAAAAGATTAAAATACTTACATATTTCAATTGTTTTTAAAGCCTTCTTGGTACACGAGTTAGGGATAATCCCAAAGTAATGTTGTACTTGCAAGCGTTTCTAGCTAAGACGTATGGCGATGTACACAGTGACGTAACGACGTCGTTCCCTTGACACTTTAGTCAGTGGAAATACAAACAGGTTCTGAACGTGTTCGCAAGTTGAACCAACTCCGAACCAACTTTGAACCAGCACCAGTTCGGAACCAGTTCTTTTTTGGTGGAAAAGGGGTAACAGAGGCCTCCTCCTCCTACTGTTCTGTGGTTCCTTTGTCCACCAGCCACACCTTTTTTTTCTCTTTCCATCGGTCCCTCCATGGACTCTAGGTGTCTTGAACCTTCTTCCCACCTGAATGGATTATACGTTCCGTTCCAACCTCCTCAGGGGTTGGCAGGATGATGTTACATCTAAGCTCAGTTAGTTTGTTTCCTTGGTTAATCATTGTGTTCACCTGTGTCTTGTTTAGATTCTGATTATCCTGTGTCATTCTGGGTGCTTTTTAAGTCTTGTGAATTGTTCACTTCCTAGTCTAGTTTTGTTATTGTTATGATTATTAACATTTACCACATTAACACTAAAATGAATGAACTACTGAAATAATTTGTCTATTAACTTGTTTACTCAACTGTCTATAAATAAAAATACTCACATGATATAGTTGGTGGTGTTGAGTCAGTTGAAGTACTTCTTGTAGTGGCAGGGGGTGCTAAAATATTTAGATGTTTGAATAGAAACATTATGCAAGTAATATTCGTTGACATACTTAAAATGATATCACTGCAAAATTAAATTCTGTTTTGCAAAAACTTTTAATAAAAGATAATATGACAGCATCTGTAAACTGTGTTAACACAGTTTTTTCAACTGAAATGTCATAATTGTCTATATGAATTACATCTTTTAGGAGAAACTGTTAGACACAATTATCATAATACAACTTCATTGGTAATAAAAAATTATAAAATACAGCTAATAGTTTACACATTTGTCCATGAAAAGTACTCACTTGTAGAAGGAGTAGGTGTAGGTGTCTCACTTGTAGAAGAAGTTGATGAAATGGTTGTAGTGACAGTGGATGCTGTGATATATGGACATATAGAAAAAAAATCACGAAATATTACTTAGAAGTTATCAATGACATATTCATGCAATTCATTTTATGTATTACAATCAAAGTATCATTGTTAGAAGAATAACTTATATTCAATTATAAACATTTTAACTGGTAGTGGATCCACACCCTTCACTGGCTCTGCTCATTTGCCTGGTTTGCCTCATTTTTCCTGAGACACAAGCTCTGCCTCTGGCAATGCCTCATCCCTCCAGCCATTTGACTCTACTTGCTACTCCGCCCCTTTGGCTTCTCCTTTGTCCTCACTCCAACTGCCTCCAGCTCTGTCTTGCGAGCCCTCATCTCCACCTCAGTCCCCTGACTCTTCGGTTCCGCCTTGGACCACAGTGCCTGCGGTGCCAATTCGGTTCTTCATCCCTCTATTTGACCCTTGGTATCCAGCACACCTTACTCCACTTTGGTCTTCAGTTCCCACGGTTCCGCCCAGGTCAAAACTGGAGAGGGAACCGCCGTGGACCTTTAGCCCTCCAGAATCATCAGCAGAAGTGGATACACTGGTGTCGCAAGGAGTCTTCCCCATCTACTTGTCTGTGGTTCCTTCGTCCACAAGCCACTCCTTGGTTTCTCTCTCCACTGGTCCCTGCATGGACTTTTTTGCCTGGGTATCTTGGCCCACCTGGCCACCCCAGTATGGATTATACCTCCCCCTCCCTCAGGGGTGTGGGGGGAGGGGGAAGGGGGTTATGTCACGTCTAAGCTCACTTAGTTTGTTCTCTTGGTTACCGAATGTGTTCAACTGTGTCTTGTTTAGTTTCTCATTATCATGTGCGTATTTTAAGTCATGTGTTTGGTTCAGTTCATTGTCCTGTGTAGTTATTGTAGTTATTGTAATAATTTGTATTATTTAGCACATTAAGACTAAAATGAGTTAACTACTAATCTAATTTTCATAATAACATGCTTACTCAATTGTCCATGATTAGAAAAATTACTCCCTATAAAAAGCTGATGTTTGAGACTCAGTTCTATTCCAGTTGGAATATTGGATTCGACGTTTCCTATTGTTCTCAAGCCCTTCCTCCTCCATTAATTCCTTTGTCCTT
The DNA here is from genome assembly GCF_988280905.1 of Pimephales promelas. Lineage (NCBI taxonomy): Eukaryota > Metazoa > Chordata > Actinopteri > Cypriniformes > Leuciscidae > Pimephales > Pimephales promelas. The sequence goes on from NC_142793.1 coordinate 10,191,357, forward strand.
ACTTGTTCCGCCCGGCTCCCTGGTTCCTTCATTTCTGCTGGTACTGCCTAGCTCCTATATCTCCACCGGTACTACACGGCTCTGTGGCTCGTTCGTCTTCGTTTGTCCTACCCAGCTCTCTGGTTCCACCCCCTCTGCAGCCTCAATTCAGTTTTCTGGCTTCGCCTCCTCTTCTGGCTTCATTGGCTTCTCTGGCTCAACCCCCTCCTCGAGCTTCGGCTGGGTCCGGCTGGCTCCATCCCTCCAACAACTCTTTTGTCCTCACTCTTACTGGCTCTGTCTTCTGAGCCTTCATCGCCACCTCACTCCTCTTACCGTCTGGTTCCCTTTAGACCCCTGTGCTTGGTATTGATTTGGTCTTTTATCCCTCCATCTGCACCTTGGTATCAAGCCCCCTAACTCCACTTTGGTCTTCAGTTCCCATGGCTCCTCCCTGGTGTAAAATGCAGAGGGCAACACTGTGGACCTTCAGCCATACAGCATTGTCAGCAGAAGTGGATTCACTGGTCTCACAAGCCCCTTTTCCACCGAAACATTTTGAGAGCCGGTTCGGAGCCGGTGCCTGCCCGCGAACCAGTTCTTTGTGTTTCGACAGCCAAAGAACCGGTTCTCTGCCAGGAAAACTGGTTCCAAAGTGGCACCAACTCTTTGCTGGACTAGAACCAATCTTTTACCACGTCATGCTTACGTCAGGGGCTGGGGCGAGTTTAGATGCATTCTAAACATCTTTTCTGACCATAATAAAGGATCGCAAAGCCAGGACAAAGTCCGCCTTTGTAATTGTTATGCTTGAAGTTGGTGCAAGCATTTCTAAGCGTTTTTTTTATTTTTTGAAAACATAAGCAAAGAAGAAACTGTCACAATATAGAACAAATAAATGGAAAGAAAAAAAGAAACAAGACAGGGGTACACAACTTATCAGAAAAGATTACATATCAAATGAAAAGATTAAAAGACTTACATATTTCAATTGTTTTTAAAGCCTTCTTGGTACACGAGTTAGGGATAATCCCAAAGTAATGTTGTACTTACAAGCGTTTCTAGCTAAGATGTATGGCGACGTACACAGTGACGTAACGACGTCGTTCCTTGGACGCTTTAGTCAGTGGAAATACAAACAGGTTCTGAACGGGTTCGCAAGTTGAACCAACTCCGAACCAACTTTGAACCAGCACCAGTTCCGAACCAATTCTTTTTTGGTGGAAAAGGGGTAACAGAGGCCTCCTCCTCCTACTGCTCCGTGGTTCCTTCGTCCACCAGCCACACCTTTTTTTTCTCTTTTCACCAGTCCCTCCATGGACTCTGGGTGTCTTGAACCTTCTTCCCACCTGAATGGATTATACCTTCCGTTCCAACCTCCTCAGGGGTGGGCAGGATGATGTTACATCTAAGCTCAGTTAGTTTGTTTCCTTGGTTAATCATTGTGTTCACCTGTGTCTTGTTTAGATTCTGATTATCCTGTGTCATTCTGGGTGTTTTTTAAAGGGTTAGTTCACCCTTTCAAAAATGAAATTTAAGTCATTAATTACTCACCCCCATGCTGTTCCAACCCTGTAAGACCTTCGTTCATCTTCGGAACACAAATAAAGATATTTTTGATTTAATCTGAGACCTGGATCACTCTTCCATAGGCTTCCTAAGGGACTGGCTCTTGACGGCCCATAAAGTCATTAAAGAAAATGTTTAAATGTTCCATGTGCCTACAGTGGCTCAATTATAAGTTTATCAAGCGACGAGACTACTTTTTGTGCGAAAAAAACATAAATAACGGGTTTATTCGACTATTCCATTACTTCCTTATTGGCGCATGCGCGAGAACTGAGACGAGGACGTTCTCCTCGGTTCTCCTTTGATTACTTCTTTTTACCGGCTGCTCACCGCTTAGGAGTATTACTGCCACCTACCGTATAAGATGATGATAAGGCACACTGTAATTTTTTTGAGAAGATTAAAGGCTTTTAAGTGCACCTTGTAGTGCGGAAAATACGCTAATTGAAAAGCACATGCGCCAATAAGGAAGTAAAGGAAAAGTCGAATAAAGCCGTTATTTATGTTTTTTTCGGACAAAAAGTAGTCTCGTCGCTTGATAAACTTATAATTGAGCCGCTGTAGGCACATGGAATATTTAAACATTTTCTTTAATGACTTTATGGGCCGTCAAGAGCCAGTCCCTTAGGCAATCTATAGAAGAGTGATCCAGCTCTCAGATTAAATAAAAAATATCTTTATTTGTGTTCTGAAGATGAACGAAGGTCTTACGGGGTTGGAACAGCATGGGGGTGAGTAATTAATGACTTAATTTTCATTTTTGGGTGAACTAACCCTTTAAGTCTTGTGAATTGTTCACTTCCTAGTCTAGTTTTGTTATTGTTATGATTATTAACATTTACCACATTAACACTAAAATTAATGAACTACTGAAATCATTTTTCTATTAACTTGTTTACTCAACTGTCTATAAATAAAAATACTCACATGATATAGTTGGTGGTGTTAAGTCAGTTGAAGTACTTCTTGTAGTGGCAGAGGGTGCTAAAATATTTAAATGTATGAATAGAAACATTATGCAAGTAATATTCGTTGACATACTTAAAATGACATCACTGCATAAAATTAAATTCTGTTTTGCAAAAACTTCTAATAAAAGATAATATAACAGCATTTGTAAACTGTGTTAACAGAGTTTTTTCAACTAAAATGTCATAATTGTATATCTATATGAATTACATCTTGTAGGAGAAACTGTTAGACACAATTATCATAATACAACTTCATTGGTAATAAAAAATTATAAAATACAGCTAATAGTTTACACAGTTGTCCATGAAAAGTACTCACTTGTAGAAGGAGTAAGTGTAGGTGTCTCACTTGTAGAAGCAGTTGATGAAATGGTTGTAGGGACAGTGGATGCTGTGATATATGGACATATAGAGAAAAAAAAATTACGAAATATTACTTAGAAGCTAACAATGACATATGTTCATACAATTAATTTTATGTATTACAATCAAAGTATCATTGTTAGAAGAATAACTTATACTCAATTATAAACATTTTAACTGGTAGTGGATCCACACCCTTCACTGGCTCTGCTCATTTGCCCGGTTTGCCTCATCTTTCCTGAGACACCAGCTCTGCCTCTGGCTATGCCTCATCCCTCCAGCCATTTGGCTCTACTTGCTACTCCGCCCCTTTGGCTTCTCCTTTGTCCTCACTCCAACTGCCTCCAGCTCTGTCTTCCGAGCCCTCATCTCCACCTCAGTCCTCTGACTCTTCGGTTCTGCCTTGGACCCCAGTGCCTACGGTGCCAATTTGGTTCTTCATCCCTCCATTTGACCCTTGGTATCCAGCACATCTTACTCCACCTTGGTCTTCAGTTCCCACGGCTCCGCCCAGGTCAAAACTGGGGAGGGAACCGCCGTGGACCTTCAGCCCTCCAGAATCATCAGCAGAAGTGGATTCACTGGTGTCGCAAGGAGTCTTCCCCATCTACTTGTCTGTGGTTCCTTCGTCCACAAGCCACTCATTGGTTTCTCTCTCCACTGGTCCCTGCATGGACTTTTTTGCCTGGGTATCTTGGCCCACCTGGCCACCCCAGTATGGATTATACCTCCCCCTCCCTCAGGGGTGTGGGGGGAGGGGGAAGGGGGTTATGTCACGTCTAAGCTCACTTAGTTTGTTCTCTTGGTTACCGAATGTGTTCAACAGTGTCTTGTTTAGTTTCTCATTATCATGTGCGTATTTTAAGTCATGTGTTTGGTTCAGTTCATTGTCCTGTGTAGTTATTGTAGTTATTGTAATAATTTGTATTATTTAGCACATTAACACTAAAATGAGTTAACTACTAATCTAATTTTCATAATAACATGCTTACTCAATTGCCCATAATTAGAAAAATTACTCCCTATAAAAAGCTGATGTTTGAGACTCAGTTCTATTCCAGTTGGAATATTGGATTTGACGTTTCCTATTGTTCTCAAGCCCTTCCTCCTCCATTAATTCCTTTGTCCTTACTTGTTCCGCCCGGCTGCCTGGTTCCTTCATTTCTGCTGGTCCTGCCTGGCTCCTTCATCTCCACCGGTACTACACGGCTCTGTGGCTCGTTCGTCTTCGCTTGTCCTACCCAGCTCTCTGGTTCCACCCCCTCTGCAGCCTCAATTCAGTTTTCTGGCTCCGCCTCCTCTTCTGGCTTCATTGGCTTCTCTGGCTCAACCCCCTCCTCGAGCTTCGGCTGGGATCCGGCTGGCTCCATCCCTCCGACAACTCCTTTGTCCTCACTCTTACTGGCTCTGTCTTCTGAGCCTTCATCGCCACCTCACTCCTCTTACCGTCTGGTTCCCTTTAGACCCCTGTGCTTGGTATTGATTTGGTCTTTTATCCCTCCATCTGCACCTTGGTATCAAGCCCCCTAACTCCACTTTGGTCTTCAGTTCCCATGGCTCCGCCCTGGTGTAAAATTCATAGGTCAAAACTGTGGACCTTCAGCCATACAGCATTGTTAGGAGAAGTGGATTCACTGGTCTCACAAGCCCCTTTTAAACCAAAGCATTTTGAGAGCCGGTTCGGAGCCGGTTCCTGTCCGCGAACCAGTTCTTTGTGTTTCGACAGCCAAAGAACCAGTTCTCTGCCACTTTGGAAAACTGGTTCCACTTTGGAAAACTGGTTCCAAAGTGGCACCAACTCTTTGCTGGACTAGAACCGTTCTTTTACCACGTCATGCTTACGTCGGGGGCTGGGGCGAGTTTAGATGCGTTCTAAACATCTTTTCTAACCATAATAAAGGATCGCAAAGCCAGGACAAACTCAGCCTTTGTAATTGCTATGCTTGAAGTTGGCGCAAGTATTTTTAAGCGTTTTTTTTTTTTTTGAAAACATTACAAGCAAAGAAGAAACATTCACAATATAGAACAAAAAAATGGAAAGAAAAAAAGACACAAGACAGGGGTACACAACTTATCAGAAAAGATTACATATCAAATGAAAAGATTAAAAGACTTACATATTTCAATTGTTTTTAAAGCCTTCTTGGTACACGAGTTAGGGATAATCCCAAAGTAATGTTGTACTTGCAAGCGTTTCTAGCTAAGACGTATGACGACGTACACAGTGACGTAACGACATAGTTTCCTGGGCGCTTTAGTCAGTGGAAATACAAACAGTTTCTGAACGGGTTCGCAAGTTGAACCAACTCCGAACCAACTTTGAACCAGCACCAGTTCCTAACCAATTCTTTTTTGGTGGAAAAGGGGTAACAGAGGCCTCCTCCTCCTACTGCTCCGTGGTTCCTTCATCCACCGGCAACACCTTTTTTTTTTCTTTCCATCGGTCCCTCCATGGACTCTAGGTGTCTTGAACCTTCTTCCCACCTGAATGGATTATACCTTCCGTTCCAACCTCCTCAGGGGTGGGCAGGATGATGTTACATCTAAGCTCAGTTAGTTTGTTTCCTTGGTTAATCATTGTGTTCACCTGTGTCTTGTTTAGATTCTGATTATCCTGTGTCATTCTGGGTGCTTTATAAGTCTTGTGAATTGTTCACTTCCTAGTCTAGTTTTGTTATTGTAATGATTAATAACAATTACCACATTAACACTAAAATGAACGAACTACTGAAATCATTTTTCTATTAACTTGTTTACTCAACTGTCCATAAATAAAAATACTCACATGATATAGTTGGTGGTGTTGAGTCAGTTGAAGTACTGCTTGTAGTGGCAGGGGGTGCTAAAATATTTAGATGTATGAATAGAAACATTATGCAAGTAATATTCGTTGACATACTTAAAATGACATCACTGCATAAAATTAAATTCTGTTTTGCAAAAACTTTTAATAAAAGATAATATGACAGCATCTGTAAACTGTGTTAACAGAGTTCCCTTTCGAAGGGAACTCAACAATACGTCGAATGACACAATGGGGGAACGCCTCAGGCGTGACAGGTGTCTGAAATCAAATATCAACTCACAGTAATCAGGTTGACCGGCGACAGCCCGTGCATCATCAGCTTGAATGATGAGCGCATCAATCTGGATGTATAAGAAGGGCGCCTTGAAACCGTGACAACATCTTTTCGTCTTCAGGGACTGTTTGTCTGTGTGATAGTATCAACGATTAAGCGGGCAGAGACGTGGAGAAACACTTTGCGCGAGTGTGCCGATTTGTGTCCAGATATTTGACACCGGAGGATTCACACGATCTGTGCGTGTTCTCCCTGAGAGAAGAGCATGCGCGGGAAGCTCTCGAGGGAGTTTTTTTTGCGCGAACTGAGAGTTTTCCTTTCAGAACTCTCTGCTCTCGTCTGACCCACTTCTCGAGGGAAGTGGGTGCGGCATCTGAACCCCGCGTTCCTGCTCGGGCTGAGGCTCAGTGGCGGTTGAGCTCGTGGAGCTTTCAGATGGAGCTGGCAGATTATCGGGAGAGGGGCGTTAACCTCGCGGATGATCTACCAGCTGACGAGGGTGAGTTACAGATTAATGTTGAACATCTAAGAAGAGAGAAAATGAGGGCTCTCTCTCTTTGGTGAATCTGTAACTGTTCTCTTCGGGCAGGGCAGGAGTTGGCTGTAATATATACTGTATATATACATATATATATATATATATATATATATATATATATATATATATATAGAAAAGGATGTCAGTTTGGTTGAGACCAAACCATTTCAGCCCTCCTGTCCAGTGTACGCTGAGCTGGTTGACATTATGGGGCGCGCCACAGACAGATTGCAGTTGCAGTGGAGGCGCGTCTGGGAGGAGCCCGCTTATGGTATTTTGGATGGCTGGTTCCTTCCCACCCATAAGCCACCAGCCCGGATGAGCCTTCCATTCCTTTCCGATCTCCACTCTGGGATCGAGAGGGTATGGACGAATCCGTTCTCCTCACGTCTCTATCTGCATCAGCGGGCTAGTTTCGCTGCTGTGGAGGGAGCCGTGGAGCACGGATATGTGTCGATGCCGCCAGTGGACGAGACGTTGGATAACTATCTCGCCTCTGGTTGGTCCTCTTCACTAAGAGCTCTGACCCTGTCATCCAAGCTGCTCAAGACATCTTCATGCTTGAATGACAGAGCGTACACGGCAGCAGGTCAGGCAGGTGCGGTTCTGCACACCCTTGTGGTCCTCAGGCCTACCAGACTGATCTGCTGCGGGACTCCAGGCCACCAAGCAATCTGCTGTTCCGTCGGTGCTATGGTGGCCACGGAGAGACATCTGTGGGAGCTCCCACAGACTGTGGTTGCCGGGTTACAGGCCTCACCAGGCCTTCCTGGTTATGAGCTCCCACTTATTGTGGTCGCCAGGTTACAGTCCTCACCAGGCCTTCCTGGTTATGAGCTCCCATATGCTGTGGTCGCTGGGTTACAGGCTTCACCAGGCCTTCCTGATATGAGCTCCCACATACTGTGGTCACCAGGATACGAGCTCTCATATACTGTGGTCGCCAGGTAAAAAGGCCTCACCAGGCCTTCCTGGTTATGAGCTCCCACACATTGTGGTCGCCAGGTTACAGGCTTCACCAGGCCTTCCTGGTTATGAGCTCCCACATACTGTGGTCGCCAGGTTACAGGCCTCACCAGGCCTTCCTGGTTATGAGCACCCACACATTTTGGTCACTAGGTTACAGGCCTCAAAGGGGCCTTCCTGGTTATGAGTTCCCACATACTGTGGTAGTCAGGTTAAAGGCCTCACCAGGCCTTCCTGGTTATGAGCTCCCACACATTGTGGTCGCCAGGTTACAGGCTTCACCAGGCCTTCCTGGTTATGAGCTCCCACATACTTTGGTCGCCAGGTTACAGGCCTCACCAGGCCTTCCTGGGTATGAGCTCCCACACATTGTGGTCGCTAGGTTACAGGCCTCAAAGGGGCCTTCCTGGTTATGAGTTCCCACATACTGTGGTAGTCAGTTTACAGGCCTCACCCAGCCTTCCTGAATGTGGGCTCCCACATGCTGCAGTAGCCAGACTACAGCCTCACCACCTTTCCTGAGCACTTTTGCTCCCACTCTGTGGTCACCAGGCTTCAGGCTTCATTGGCCTTCCTGGTTGTGAGTTGTCACATGTCAGGTTGCAGGCTTTACCAGGCCTTCCTGAATGTGAAACCCCCACTTACTGTGGTCGCTAAGGTGTAGTTGTGAGTCTTCACATGTCAGGCTGCAGGCCTCAGCGGCCTTCCTGAATGTGAGCTCCCCACGCATTGGGACTATCGGGTGTTAGGCCTTGTCAGGCCTTCCTGATTATGGGTTCCCACATGTTGTGGCTGCCAGGTTACAGGCCTCAAGTTCGGCCTTCCTGAATTCAGAGTGTAGTACACAAACCCATACTTCACCTATTATTGTGGTAAATCACATGACGGGATGTCTTGTGTGCTTTCTAAAATCCTTTTCTTATGGTAAGGGTCACGCACGGTATGCTTCGGTCCCTTCTTATGTGGCTCAGACCCCGGTCTTCCCTTGGGTCCCACTTTAAGAGGTCCTGTCACTTAAGTAGGCTACAGGGATGCCCTTCTCTGGCTAACTTCTGGAAGAAGTAGCTTCCACTTGGTGGAGTAAGCTCCCACAGGTTGTGGTCACCAGGCTGGGTCTCACTGACCTTCCTGAGTACGAGCTCCCACCCGATGTGGTCGCCAGGTTACGGGCCTTACCAGGCCTTCCTGGTCATGAGCTCCCACACACTGTGGTCGCCAGGTTACAGGCCTCAACAAGCCTTCCTGGTTATGAGCTCCCACATATTGTGGTTGCTGGGTTACAGGCATCACCAGGCCTTCCTGTGATGAAAATCAATTTCTTATGGTGAGGGTCATGCGCGGTATGCTTCGGTCCCTTCTTATGTGGCTCAGACCCCGGTCTTTCCTCAAGTCCCACTTTAAGAGTTCTTAAGAGCTAACTTCTGGAAGTAGCTCCCACTTGGTGTGGTGTTTACATGTACAGGCCTTATCAGGTCTTCCTGAAAGCTCCCACAGGTTGTGGTCACCAGGTTAGGTCTTACTGACCTTCCGGATTACGAGCTCGCACCCGATTTGGGCGCTAGGTCATAGGCCTTACCAGGCCTCCCTGGGTATGAGCTCCCACATACTGTGGTAGCAAGGTTACGAACTCCCACATACTGTGGTCGCCAGGTTACAGGCCTCACCAGGCCTTCCTGAATTCAGAATGAAGTACACAAACCCATACTTCACCTATTATTGTGGTAAGTCACCCGACGAGATGTCTTGTGCACTTCTTAAAATCCATTTCTTATGGTGAGGGTCACGCATGGTATGCTTCGGTCCCTTGTTATGTGGTTCAGACCCTGGTCTTTCCTCGGGTCCCACTTTAAGAGTTCTTAAGAGCTAACTTTTGGAAGTAGCTCCCACTTGTTGTGGTTTTTCAGGTACACCAGGCTGGGTCTCACTGACCTTCCTGAGTACGAGCTCCCACCTGATGTGGTCGCCAGGTTACAGGCCTCACCAGGCCTTCCTGAATTCAGAGTGAAGTACACAAACCCATACTTCACCTATTATTGTGGTAAGTCACCCGACGAGATGTCTTGTGCACTTCTTAAAATCCATTTCTTATGATGAGGGTCACTCGTGGAATGCTTCGGTCCCTTCTTATGTGGTTCAGACCCTGGTCTTTCCTCGGGTCCCACTTTAAGAGTTCTTAAGAGCTAACGTTTGGAAGTAGCTCCCACTTGGTGTGGTTTTTCAGGTACACCAGGCTGGGTCTCACTGACCTTCCTGAGTACGAGCAACCACCTGATGTGGTCGCCAGGTTACAGGCCTTACCAGGCCTTCCTGGTCACGAGCTCCCACACACTGTGGTCGCCAGGTTACAGGCCTCACTAGGCCTTCCTGCTTATGAGCTCCCACATACTGTGGTCGCCAGGTTACGAGCTCCCGCATACTGTGGTCGCCAGGTTACAGGCCTTACCAGGCCTTCCTGGCCATGAGCTCCCACACACTGTGGTCGCCAGGTTACAGGCCTCAACAGGCCTTCCTGAATTCAGAGTGAAGTACACAAACCCATACTTCACCTATTATTGTGGTAAGTCACCTGACGAGATGTCTTGTGCACTTTTTAAAATCCATTTCTTATGGTGAGGGTCACGTACGGTATGCTTCGGTCCCTTCTTATGTGGTTCAGACTCCGGTTCTTCACTTTGGGTCCCACTCTAGATGTGTCTTTGTCGCAATACATTACGACAGGCACTTCCCTTGTTCAAGCTATCTGCCACAACTGGTGGTTTTAGGTCTCATTAGACCTTTTTCGAGGTAGCCCCACATTGTGGGTCTGTCAGGTTTCTAGCCTCTGGCTTTCCTAAAGGATGAGCTTCCACATGCTGTGGTCGTTGGGTTTCAGGCCGCACGATGTACGGCCTTCCTGACATGAGCCCTCATGTTTCAGAGCTCCCCACATCAGGTCTTAGGTCTCATTGACCTTCCTGATTTTGATCCCTCTCTTACTGAGCACTGAGTGGAAACTCGTGGATTGAGTGTACGATTCCCGTTGTTTTGAGGTTGAGTCAAACTCTCCGGAGGATCCCGTCTCTGTGATCCGAAACTCGATGGTTTCTGCCAGCTTCGCGGGCCTTCAGTTTTTGGATGCCTTTCCTAGGCAATTTCCAGAGGCTCAGTCTTGGACGGACAGGCTATGGCCAGACTGTGTGTCTTATTACAGATCACCAGGCCAGCCTGGGGGCATTTCAGGAGGAGTGTTCTCCTCAATAGTGACTGGCTGGAGGTCCCTTTGGCCCCTCTAGCCACACTCCCTAGAAGAGACCCCTTCTATTTTGAAGTTGTGGTCCTAAAGCCTTTGAGCTGGCCCAGATTTACCCACGTTATTACGTTCTGGTTTTTCTTGATTCATTAGCTTGTGCTATGACCGGTAGGGAGTGTTGTCACTGACAGCCCGATGTAACATAGGGTGAGTGGTTTCAGTGTTCCTTGGAATTACTGGTTCTGACAGTTGTCACTGCCTTTTCGGCATGCACTCCCCTCAGCTTGGCGGAGTGGGTATTTCGTTCCCCATTGCGTCATTCGACGTATTGTTGAGTTCCCTTCGAAAGGGAACGTCTCAGGTTACGACTGTAACCTATGTTCCCTGAGAAAAGGGAACGAGACAATACGTCTCGTTGCCATGCCTCGGGGCCTGCCTGCAACAGTCCCTTCAGACGATAGGATGTTGTCACGGTTTCAAGGCGCCCTTCTTATACATCCAGATTGACGCGCTCATCATTCAAGCTGATGATGCAAGGGCTGTCGCTGGTCAACCTGATTACTGTGAGTTGATATTTGATTTCAGACACCTGTCACGCCTGAGGCGTTCCCCCATTGCGTCATTCGACGTATTGTATCGTTACAGTCGTAACCTGAGACGTTTTTTCAACTGAAATGTCATAATTGTCTGTCTATATGAATTACATCTTTTAGGAGAAACTGTTAGACACAATTATCATAATACAACTTCGTTGGTAATAAAAAATTATAAAATACAGCTAATAGTTTACAGAAGAGTTCCAACAATGTGGATGCTCCGAGAATACCATCTCTGAAGAAGGTCTGTGTCATGGTTTAGTCGGTCCTACAGAGGCGGCTTGTAGCAAAGCATCTAGATGTTTACTTCACCTTATTGTCGAGACCATGGGGAGAGGCCCATTGGCAGTGGGGGAAGACCCACGGACATACGGGAAAGAACGGATGACAGCTCGGAAAGACGGCACGCAATAGTGTCAGGGTTAGCACCCCGAAGCACTGCACAAAAAGCTACGAGTTTCGAACAAAGAGAATACCCCCAGGCGGACCGAGGAGGGGGGAGGATAATCTGCCATCGGACGGATCAATGGTTAAAGACCCGGACAATGGAAAAAGGACTACGAGATTGGATGCAGAAAGACAGAAGGTCGAAGCCAAAAGAAGATGCGACATCTGCGGAGGGCTTTTCAAGAACGAGCGCGGTGTTAAAATCCACCAAGGCAAGTCTAAGTGCAAAGAGCAGAGTCAGCAACGCAGAGCACCCAAGCTTACGCAGAGTAACCTCTCTGAGTTTGTTAAGGGTGTTCATCAGTCGGTGGGGGAGGACCAGGGCCAGGAGGCAAACCACAGTGCCCCAGACCTCCCTGCTCAACCTACTCAGAGCACAGAGAGAGTCGGTGAACCTGAAAGTCCAAAAGACTTTGAGAGGAAACCACGCTTGAACTTACCACCAGCAACAGACTGCCGATGGGCCCAACTGGACGACGATTTAAATATCACCCTGGAAAACACTCTGAAAGGAGACGCAGTCAAGAAGATCAAGATCATGGTGGACATTGTGTACCAGGTGTGCCATGACACTTTTGGCGAAAAAGAACGCAAGACTCCAAGGCCACCAGCAGGGCCTAGCAGGAGACAGCGGCAGATCAAAGAACTTCGAGGAGAATTAAGGACACTTAAAAGAAGGTGGCGGGAAGCAAGTGATGAGGAAAGAGTTGCCCTGGATGAGATCAGCAGAGAAAAGCGGAAAAGGTTAATCCAGCTTCGGAGAGCTGAGACCATGCGGGAGAAGCAGAGGGAGAAGCGGCGAAAGAGGAAAGCCTTTTTCAACAACCCATTCCAATTCACATTGGACCTACTAGGAAAGCCGAAGGGTGGGACCCTGGCATGTACAAAGGAGGAAATAGAAGACAGTGTGGCGGGTGCACATGGAGACTCCTCCAGAAGTATCCCTCTGGGTGAATGCCCTTTCCAACTGCCGATTCTTTCACCACACACCCCCTTTAGCATGGCGGACTTTACCATGGATGAAGTAAGTGCAGTGGTGGGAAAAGCAAGAGCCGGATCAGCGCCAGGACCATCAGGAACCACCTACAAAATCTACAAATGCTGCCCACAGCTGCTGAAAAGGCTTTCAAAGCTCCTACGGACGCTGTGGAAGAAGAAGCTGGAACCCGGGCTCTGGACCCTCGCTGAAGGTTGCTTTGTGCCAAAAGAGCTAAATTCCACAAGACTTGAACAGTTCCGGGAGATTTCCCTACTGGACGTAGAGGGGAAAATATTCTGGTCTATCATCGCGAAAAGGCTAACAACATACCTGCTCGCCAACGAGTTTATTGACCCCAGCATCCAAAAAGGTGGAATACCGGGATATTCAGGCTGCCTAGAGCACACGGCAGCGATTAGCCAGCTGATTAATGAAGCCAGGAGTAACAACAACACTCTCTCCGTTGTGTGGCTGGATCTCGCCAAAGCCTACCCAAGTGTCCCGCACCAGCTGATTCGAAAGGCAATGGACTACTACCAAGTTCCTTCAGCGGTAGTCGAGCTCATAATGACACACATGGATGCGCTGCAGATGAGGTTCACCATAGGAAGCGTCACCACTAAATGGCAAAGGCTCGAGAAGGGCATCATGGCAGGATGCACGATTTCCGTGGCCCTGTTTATAGCGGCTATGAATCTGTTGTTGAAGGCAGGAGGAATGCAGTGCAGAGGCCCGAAAGCAGTCGATGGAACGAGACACCCTGCTTGTCGAGCTTTCATGGACGATGTGACAGTGATGACTCCATCTATTCAGGGGACACAATGGATCCTGAGTGCACTGGGAAAGATGGCAGCATGGTCACGCCTGCAGTTCAAACCAGAAAAGTCAAGGAGTCTCACTATCTTGAAGGGGAAGCTAACAGGAAACATTTTCAACATCCAAGGCTCGGATATCCCAACAATCCAAGATCAAAGGATCCGATGCCTTGGAAAGCAGTACGACAGCTCCCTAAAGGACAGTGGCAACCTCACTAATACCAAGGCCCAGCTGAACATCTGGCTCAAGGCAGTCGAGCACAGCCAACTGCTCGGGAGATTCAAAGTCTGGTGCTTCCAGTATGGCATCATACCCCGGCTAAAATGGCCCTTCCTACTCTACGACTTTCCCATGTCCCAGGTGGAAGGAATGGAAAGACTGTGCAGCAAGTACTTGCGGAAATGGTTGGGAGTCCCCCCATCATTCAGCGCAGTCAACCTGTATAGCAAGACTTGTAAACTTCCCTTGCCAGTCTCGTCGGTGGCCGAGGAGTTTAAAGCCACCAAAGCAAGGGCAGTCAGTACACTGCTCTCATCTAAAGATGGGAAAGTAAGGCACGCAAGTAAGACCATTAAATGTGGCAGAAAGTGGAAGCCTCAGCAAGCCGTAATGGAAGCAGAATCCTACTGGAAACACCAGGAAATCGTAGGCGTGGTATGCCAGGGACGCCTGGGCCTTGGACACTATAGTGAGAAGAGGTGGAGCCGGGCTGATACCAGAGCCAGGAGAGGTCTCGTGGTGCAAAGAGTCCGTGAGGCAGCAGAGGAGGAGCGTCAGGTGAAGGCGATTGGACTTGCTTCTCAGGGTCGATGGACGCAGTGGGACCAGGCACAGGAGCGACCATTGTCTTGGAAGGATCTGTGGCAAATCGACCAGGGGAAGTTAAGCTTTCTCTTGCGCTCAGTGGCTGACCTGCTGCCAACACCAAGCAATATAAAGATCTGGGGCGGAGGGGAAGACCCATCTTGCAACCAATGTGGAGCAGCTTCCTGTACGCTGAACCACATTCTGGCCGGGTGTCCAAGGGCATTGGCAGAGGGCCGTTACAGATGGAGGCACGACAAAGTCCTCGCGGAAATTGCCAAATGGGTGGAACAGCAGCGAGTCAAAGCCAACAACAAGCAGGCCTGCCCGCCCCAAGTCACAACCTTTGTGAGGGAAGGAGACAAGGCCCATAAGACCGGCATGGTGGCCAAGAACCCACCCTCCGCCTTGCAACGAGCCTCCGACTGGGAATTAAGAGTAGACCTGAAGAAGAAGCTTGTCTTCCCACAGGACGTGGCAGCGACTTCCCTCCGACCAGATATGGTTCTGCTATCCAGGAGCACGAAATCCATCATAGTTGCTGAGCTCACGGTGCCCTGGGAGGAAAGGCTAGCCACGTCACACCAACTAAAAAAAGCGAAGTACCAAGATCTGATTGACGAAGCCAATGTAAAGGGATGGCATGCAACCAGCTACCCCATTGAAGTCGGGTGCCGCGGGTTTCCAGCAAAATCGGTGCGCTACTTCCTCCAGAGGATGGGCCTGGAGTATAAACAGCTGAAGGAAGCTACCAGGGACATAGCCGAAGCAGCCGAGTCTAGCTCAAGATGGCTGTGGCTGAAAAGAGCCCACAGTTGGAGCCCTTCTGCAGGTGAAGGCTAGTCAGTCTTCACGGCCCCACTCAGGCGAGGTGTTGAGGTTAAGGGGCGAAACACCTGAGACCCTGAGACCCCTGCTGATGATGCAGAAGAGTTCCAACAATGTGGATGCTCCGAGAATACCATCTCTGAAGAAGGTCTGTGTCATGGTTTAGTCGGTCCTACAGAGGCGGCTTGTAGCAAAGCATCTAGATGTTTACTTCACCTTACACAGTTGTCCATGAAAAGTACTCACTTGTAGAAGGAGTAAGTGTAGGTGTCTCACTTGTAGAAGCAGTTGATGAAATGGTTGTAGTGACAGTGGATGCTGTGATATATGGACATATAGAGAAAAAAAATTACGAAATATTACTTAGAAGCCAACAATGACATATGTTCATATAATTATTTTATGTATTACAATCAAAGTATCGTTGTTAGAAGAATAACTTATATTCAATTATGAACATTTTAACTGGTAGTGGATCCACACCCTTCACTGGCTCTGCTCATTTGCCTGGTTTGCCTCATCTTTCCTGAGACACCAGCTCTGCCTCTGGCAATGCCTCATCCCTCCAGCCATTTGGCTCTACTTGCTACTCCGCCCCTTTGGCTTCTCCTTTGTCCTCACTCCAACTGCCTCCAGCTCTGTCTTCCGAGCCCTCATCTCCACCTCAGTCCTCTGACTCTTTGGTTCCGCCTTGGACCCCAGTGCCTGTGGTGCCAATTTGGTTCTTCATCCCTCCATCTGACCCTTGGTATCCAGCACACCTTACTCCACTTTGGTCTTCAGTTCCCACGGCTCCGCCCAGGTCAAAACTAGGGAGGGAACCGCCGTGGACCTTCAGCCCACCAGAATCATCAGCAGAAGTGGATTCACTGGTGTCGCAAGGAGTCTTCCCCATCTACTTGTCTGTGGTTCTTTCGTCCACAAGCCACTCCTTGGTTTCTCTCTCCACTGGTCCCTGCATGGACTTTTTTGCCTGGGTATCTTGGCCCACCTGGCCACCCCAGTAAGGATTATACCTCCCCCTCCCTCAGGGGTGTGGGGGAAGGGGGTTATGTCACGTCTAAGCTCAGTTAGTTTGTTCTCTTGGTTACCGAATGTGTTCAACTGTGTCTTGTTTAGTTTCTCATAATCATGTGCGTATTTTAAATCATGTGTTTGGTTCAGTTCATTGTCCTGTGTAGTTATTGTAATAATTTGTATTATTTAGCACATTAACACTAAAATGAGTTAACTACTAATCTAATTTTCATAATAACATGCTTACTCAATTGTCCATGATTAGAAAAATTACTCCCTATAAAAAGCTGATGTTTGAGACTCAGTTCTATTCCAGTTGGAATATTGGATTCGACGTTTCCTATTGTTCTCAAGCCCTTCCTCCTCCATTAATTCCTTTGTCCTTACTTGTTCCGCCCGGCTCCCTGGTTCCTTCATTTCTGCTGGTCCTGCCTAGCTCCTTTATCTCCACCGGTACTACACGGCTCTGTGGCTCGTTCGTCTTCGCTTGTCCTACCCAGCTCTCTGGTTCCACCCCCTCTGCAGCCTCAATTCAGTTTTCTGGCTTTGCCTCCTCTTCTGGCTTCATTGGCTTCTCTGGCTCAACCCCCTCCTCGAGCTTCGGCTGGGTCCGGCTGGCTCCATCCCTCCGACAACTCCTTTGTCCTCACTCTTACTGGCTCTGTCTTCTGAGCCTTCATCGCCACCTCACTCCTCTTACCGTCTGGTTTCCTTTAGACCCCTGTGCTTGGTATTGATTTGGTCTTTTATCCCTCCATCTGCACCTTGGTATCAAGCCCCCTAACTCCACTTTGGTCTTCAGTTCCCATGGCTCCGCCCTGGTGTAAAATGCAGAAGGCAACACTGCGGACCTTCAGCCATACAGCATTGTCAGGAGAAGTGGATTCACTGGTCTCACAAGCCCCTTTTAAACCAAAGCATTTTGAGAGCCGGTTCAGAGCCGGTGCCTGCCCGCGAACCAGTTCTTTGTGTTTCGACAGCCAAAGAACCGGTTCTCTGCCGGGAAAACTGGTTCCAAAGTCGCACCAACTCTTTGCTGGACTAGAACCGTTCTTTTACCACATCATGCTTACGTCGGGGGCTGTGGCGAGTTTAGATGCGTTCTAAACATCTTTTCTGACCATATTAAAGGATCGCAAAGCCAGGACAAAGTCCGCCTTTGTAATTGTTATGCTTGTAGTTCGTGCAAGCATTTCTAAGCGTTTTTTTTTTAAAAATTATAAGCAAAGAAGAAACAGTCACAATATAGAACAAATAAATGGAAAGAAAAAAGACACAAGACAGGGGTACACAACTTATCAGAAAAGATTACATATCAAATGAAAAGATTAAAAGACTTACATGTTTCAATTGTTTTTAAAGCCTTCTTGGTACACGAGTTAGGGATAATCCCAAAGTAATGTTGAACTTGCAAGTGTTTCTAGCTAAGACATATGGCGACGTACACAGTGACGTAACAACGTCGTTCCCTGGGCTCTTTAGTCAGTGGAAATACAAACAGGTTCTGAACAGCTTCGCAAGTTGAACCAACTCCGAACCAACTTTGAACCAGCACCAGTTCCGAACCAGTTCTTTTTTGGTAAAAAAGGGGTAACAGAGGCCTCCTCCTCCTACTGCTCCGTGGTTCCTTGATCCACCAGCCAAACCTTTTTTTTTTCTTTCCACCGGTCCCTCCATGGACTCTGGGTGTCTTGAACCTTCTTCCCACCTGAATGGATTATACGTTCCGTTCCAACCTCCTCAGGGGTGGGCAGGATGATGTTACATCTAAGCTCAGTTAGTTTGTTTCCTTGGTTAATCATTGTGTTCACCTGTGTCTTGTTTAGATTCTGATTATCCTGTGTCATTCTGGGTGCTTTTTAAGTCTTGTGAATTGTTCACTTCCTAGTCTAGTTTTGTTATTGTAATGATTATTAACAATTACCACATTAACACTAAAATGAACGAACTACTGAAATCATTTTTCTATTAACTTGTTTACTCAACTGTCCATAAATAAAAATACTCACATGATATAGTTGGTGGTGTTGAGTCAGTTGAAGTACTGCTTGTAGTGGCAGGGGGTGCTAAAATATTTAGATTTATGAATAGAAACATTATGCAAGTAATATTTGTTGACATACTTAAAATGACATCACTGCATTAAATTAAATTCTGTTTTGCAAAAACTTTTAATAAAAGATAATATGACCGCATCTGTAAACTGTGATAACAGAGTTTTTTCAACTGAAATGTCATAATTGTCTATCTATATGAATTACATCTTGTAGGAGAAACCGTTAGACACAATTATCAAAATACAACTTCATTGGTAATAAAAAATTACAAAATACAGGTAATAGTTTACAGTTGTCCATGAAAAGTACTCACTTGTAGAAGGAGTAAGTGTAGGTGTCTCACTTGTAGAAGCAGTTGATGAAATGGTTGTAGTGACAGTGGATGCTGTGATATATGGACATATAGAGAAAAAAAATTACGAAATATTACTTAGAAGATAACAATGACATATGTTCATACAATTATTTTATGTATTACAATCAAAGTATCGTTGTTAGAAGAATAACTTATATTCCATTATAAACATTTTAACTGGTAGTGGATCCACACCCTTCACTGGCTCTGCTCATTTGCACGGTTTGCCTCATCTTTCCTGAGACACCAGCTCTGCCTGTAGCAATGCCTTATCCCTCCAGCAATTTGGCTCTACTTGTTACTCCGCCCCTTTGGCTTCTCCTTTGTCCTCACTCCAACTGCCTCCAGCTCTGTCTTCCGAGCTCTCATCTCCACCTCAGTCCTCTGACTCTTCGGTTCCGCCTTGGACCCCAGTGCCTGCGGTGCCAATTTGGTTCTTCATCCCTCTATCTGACTCTTGGTATCCAGCACACCTTACTCCACTTTGGTGTTCAGTTCCCACGGCTCCACCCAGGTCAAAACTGGGGAGGGAACCGCCGTGGACCTTCAGCCCTCCAGAATCATCAGCAGAAGTGGATACACTGGTGTCGCAAGGAGTCTTCCCCATTTACTTGTCTGTGGTTCCTTCGTCCACAAGCCACTCCTTGGTTTCTCTCTCCACTGGTCCCTGCATGGACTTTTTTGCCTGGGTATCTTGGCCCACCTGGCCACCCCAGTATGGATTATACCTCCCCCTCCCTCAGGGGTGTGGGGGGAGGGGGAAGGGGGTTATGTTACGTCTAAGCTCATTTAGTTTGTTCTCTTGGTTACCGAATGTGTTCAACTGTGTCTTGTTTAGTTTCTCATTATCTTGTGCGTATTTTAAGTCATGTGTTTGGTTCAGTTCATTGTCCTGTGTAGTTATTGCAGTTATTGTAATAATTTGTATTATTTAGCACATTAACACTAAAATGAGTTTACTACTAATCTAATTTTCATAATAACATGCTTACTCAATTGTCCATAATTAGAAAAATTACTCCCTATAAAAAGCTGATGTTTGAGACTCAGTTCTATTCCAGTTGGAATATTGGACTCGCCGTTTCCTATTGTTCTCAAGCCCTTCCTCCTCCATTAATTCCTTTGTCCTTACTTGTTCCGCCCGGCTCCAAGGTTCCTTCATTTCTACTGGTCCCGCCTAGCTCCTTCGTCTCCACCGGTACTACATGGCTCTGTGGCTCGTTCATCTTCGTTTGTCCTACCCAGCTCTCTGGTTCCACCCCCTCTGCAGCCTCAATTCAGTTTTCTGGCTCTGCCTCCTCTTCTGGCTTCATTGGCTTCTCTGGCTCAACCCTCTCCTCGAGCTTCGGCTGGGTCCGGCTGGCTCCATCCCTCTGAAAACTCCTTTGTCCTCACTCTTACTGGCTCTGTCTTCTGAGCCTTCATCGCCACCTCACTCCTCTTACCGTCTGGTTCCCTTTAGACCCCTGTGCTTGGTATTGATTTGGTCTTTTATCCCTCCATCTGCACCTTGGTATCAAGCCCCCTAACTCCACTTTGGTCTTCAGTTCCAATGGCTCCGCCCTGGTGTAAAATGCAGAGGGCAACACTGTGGACCTTCAGCCATACAGCATTGTCAGGAGAAGTGGATTCACTGGTCTCACAAGCCCCTTTTCCACCAAAGCATTTTGAGAGCCGGTTCGGAGAAGGTGCCTGCCCGCGAACCGGTTCTTTGTGTTTCGACAGCCAAAGAACCGGTTCTCGGCCGGGAAAACTGGTTCTAAAGTGGCACCAACTCTTTGCTGGACTAGAACCATTCTTTTACCACGTCATGCTTACGTCGGGGGCTGGGGCGAGTTTAGATGCGTTCTAAACATCTTTTCTGACCATATTAAAGGATCGCAAAGCCAGGACAAAGTCCGCCTTTGTAATTGTTATGCTTGAAGTTGGTGCAAGCATTTCTAAGCGTTTTTTTTTTTTTTTGAAAACATTATAAGCAAAGAAGAAACAGTCACAATATAGAACAAATAAACGGAAAGAAAAAAAGACACAAGACAGGGGTACACAACTTATCAGAAAAATTACATATCAAATGAAAAGATTAAAAGACTTACATGTTTCAATTGTTTTTAAAGCCTTCTTGGTACACGAGTTAGGGATAATCCCAAAGTAATGTTGTACTTGCAAGTGTTTCTAGCTAAGACGTATGGCGACGTACACAGTGACGTAACAACGTCGTTCCCTGGGCGCTTTAGTCAGTGGAAATACAAACAGGTTCTGAACGGGTTCGCAAGTTGAACCAACTCCGAACCAACTTTGAACCAGCACCAGTTCCGAACCAGTTCTTTTTTGGTGGAAAAGGGGTAACAGAGGCCTCCTCCTCCTACTGCTCCGTGGTTCCTTGATCCACCAGCCACACCTTTTTTTTTCTCTTTCCACCGGTCCCTCCATGGACTCTGGGTGTCTTGAACCTTCTTCCCACCTGAATGGATTATACCTTCCGTTCCAACCTCCTCAGGGGTGGGCAGGATGATGTTACATCTAAGCTCAGTTAGTTTGTTTCCTTGGTTAATCATTGTGTTCACCTGTGTCTTGTTTAGATTCTGATTATCCTGTGTCATTCTGGATGCTTTATAAGTCTTGTGAATTGTTCACTTCCTAGTCTAGTTTTGTTATTGTAATGATTATTAACAATTACCACATTAACACTAAAATGAATGAACTACTGAAATCATTTTTCTATTAACTTGTTTACTCAACTGTCCATAAATAAAAATACTCACATGATATAGTTGGTGGTGTTGAGTCAGTTGAAGTACTGCTTGTAGTGGCAGGGGGTGCTAAAATATTTAGATTTATGAATAGAAACATTATGCAAGTAATATTTGTTGACATACTTAAAATGACATCACTGCATAAAATTAAATTCTGTTTTGCAAAAACTTTTAATAAAAGATAATATGACCGCATCTGTAAACTGTGATAACAGAGTTTTTTCAACTGAAATGTCATAATTGTCTGTCTATATGAATTATATCTTGTAGGAGAAACTGTTAGACACAATTATCATAATACGACTTCATCGGTAATAAAAAATTATAAAATACAGCTAATAGTTTACAGTTGTCCATGAAAAGTACTCACTTGTAGAAGGAGTAAGTGTAGGTGTCTCACTTGTAGAAGCAGTTGATGAAATGGTTGTAGTGACAGTGGATGCTGTGATACATGGACATATAGAGAAAAAAATTACGAAATATTACTTAGAAGATAACAATGACATATGTTCATACAATTATTTTATGTATTACAATCAAAGTATCATTGTTAGAAGAATAACTTATATTCCATTATAAACATTTTAACTCGTAGTGGATCTCCACCCTTCACTGGCTCTGCTCATTTGCACGGTTTGCCTCATCTTTCCTGAGACACCAGCTCTGCCTGTAGCAATGCCTTATCCCTCCAGCAATTTGGCTCTACTTGCTACTCCGCCCCTTTGGCTTCTCCTTTGTCCTCACTCCAACTGCCTCCAGCTCTGTCTTCCGAGCTCTCATCTCCACCTCAGTCCTCTGACTCTTCGGTTGCGCCTTGGACCCCAGTGCCTGCGGTGCCAATTTGGTTCTTCATCCCTCCATCTGACCATTGGTATCCAGCACACCTTACTCCACTTTGGTGTTCAGTTCCCACGGCTCCACCCAGGTCAAAACTGGGGAGGGAACCGCCGTGGATCTTCAGCCCTCCAGAATCATCAGCAGAAGTGGATTCACTGGTGTCGCAAGGAGTCTTCCCAATCTACTTGTCTGTGGTTCCTTCGTCCACAAGCCACTCCTTGGTTTCTCTCTCCACTGGTCCCTGCATGGACTTTTTTGCCTGGGTATCTTGGCCCACCTGGCCACCCCAGTATGGATTATACCTCCCCCTCCCTCAGGGGTGTGGGGGGAGGGGGAATGGGGTTATGTCACGTCTAAGCTCAGTTAGTTTGTTCTCTTGGTTACCGAATGTGTTCAACTGTGTCTTGTTTAGTTTCTCATTATCTTGTGCGTATTTTAAGTCATATGTTTGGTTCAGTTCATTGTCCTGTGTAGTTATTGCAGTTATTGTAATAATTTGTATTATTTAGCACATTAACACTAAAATGAGTTTACTACTAATCTAATTTTCATAATAACATGCTTACTAAATTGTCCATAATTAGAAAAATTACTCCCTATAAAAAGCTGATGTTTGAGACTCAGTTCTATTCCAGTTGGAATATTGGACTCGCCGTTTCCTATTCTTCTCAAGCCCTTCCTCCTCCATTAATTCCTTTGTCCTTACTTTTTCCGTCCGGCTCCCATGTTCCTTCATTTCTACTGGTCCCGCCTAGCTCCTTCGTCTCCACCGGTACTACACGGCTCTGTGGCTCGTTCGTCTTCGCTTGTCCTACCCAGCTCTCTGGTTCCACCCCCTCTGCAGCCTCAATTCAGTTTTCTGGCTCCGCCTCCTCTTCTGGCTTCATTGGCTTCTCTGGCTCAACCCTCTCCTCGAGCTTCGGCTGGGTCCGGCTGGCTCCATCCCTCCGACAACTCCTTTGTCCTCACTCTTACTGGCTCTGTCTTCTGAGCCTTCATCGCCACCTCACTCCTCTTACCGTCTGGTTCCCTTTTAGACCCCTGTGCTTGGTATTGATTTGGTCTTTTATCCCTCACTCTGCACCTTGGTATCAAGCCCCCTAACTCCACTTTGGTCTTCAGTTCCCATGGCTCCGCCCTGGTGTAAAATGCAGAGGGCAACACTGTGGACCTTCAGCCATACAGCATTGTCAGGAGAAGTGGATTCACTGGTCTCACAAGCCCCTTTTCCACCAAAGCATTTTGAGAGCCGGTTCGGAGAAGGTGCCTGCCCGCGAACCGGTTCTTTGTGTTTCGACAGCCAAAGAACCGGTTCTCGGCCGGGAAAACTGGTTCTAAAGTGGCACCAACAGTTTGCTAGAGTTTTTGCTAGACTTTGCAACTTTGCAACTCTTTGCTAGACTTTACTAGAACCGTTCTTTTACCACGTCATGCTTACGCCGGGGGCTGGGGCGAGTTTAGACGCTTACTAAGCATCTTTTCTGACAATAAAAAAGGATCGCAAAGCCAGGACAAAGTCTGCCTTTGTAATTGTTATGCTTGAAGTTGGAGCAAGCATTTCTAAAAGTTTTTTTTTTTTTTTTAATATTTTCAGAAAAAAAGAAGAAACAGTCACAATATAGAACAAATAAATGGAAAGAAAAAAAGACACAAGACAGGGGTACACAACTTATCAGAAAAGATTACATATCAAATGAAAAGATTAAAAGACTTAAATATTTCAATTGTTTTTAAAGCCTTCTTGGTACACGAGTTAAAGATAATCCCAAAGTAATGTTGTACTTGCAAGCGTTTCTAGCTAAGACATATGGCGACGTACACAGTGACGTAATGACGTCATTCCCTGGCAGCTTTAGTCAGTGGAAATACAAACAGGTTCTGAACGTGTTCGCAAGTTGAACCAACTCCGAACCAACTTTGAACCAGCACCAGTTCCGAACCATTTTTTTTTTGGTGGAAAAGGGGTAACAGAGGCCTCCTCCTCCTACTTCTCCGTGGTTCCTTCATCCACCAGCCACACCTTTTTTTCTCTCCACCGGTCCCTCCATGGAATCTGGGTGTCTTGACTCTTCTTCCCACCTGAATGGTTTATACCTTCCGTTCCAACCACCTCAGGGGTGGGGAAGATGATGTTACATCTAAGCTCAGTTAGTTTGTTTCATTGGTTAATCATTGTGTTCACCTGTGTCTTGTTTAGATTCTGATTATCCTGTGTCATTCTGGGTGCTTTTTAAGTCTTGTGAATTGTTCACTTCCTAGTCTAGTTTTGTTATTGTTATGATTATTAACATTTACCACATTAACACTAAAATGAATGAACTACTGAAATCATTTTTCTATTAACTTGTTTACTCAACTGTCCATAAATAAAAATACTCACATGATATAGTTGGTGGTGTTGAGTCAGTTGAAGTACTGCTTGCAGTGGTAGGGGGCGCTAAAATATTTAAGATGTATGAATAGAAACATTATGAGAGTAATATTCGTTGACATACTTAAAATGACATCACTGCATAAAATTAAATTCTGTTTTGCAAAAACTTTTAATAAAAGATAATATGACAGCATCTGTAAACTGTGTTAACAGTTTTTTTCAACTGAAATGTCATAATTATCTATACATGAATTACATCTCGTAGGAGAAACTGTTAGACACAATTATCATAATACAACTTCATTGGTAATAAAAAATTATAAAATACAGCTAATAGTTTACACAGTTGTCCATAAAAAGTACTCACTTGTAGAAGGAGTAGGTGTTTGTGAGTCAGTTGAAGAAATGGTTGTAGTGACAGTGGATGCTGTGATATATGGACATATAGAGAAAAAAAATATTTACGAAATATTACTAAGAAGCTAACAATGACTTATGTTCATACAATTAAGTTTATGTATTACAATCAAAGTATCATTGTTAGAAGAATAAGTTATATTCCATTATAAACATTTTAACTGGTAGTGGATCCACACCCTTCACTGGCTCTGCTCATTTGCCCGGTTTGCCTCATCTTTCCTGAGACACCAGCTCTGCCTCTGGCAATGCCTCATCCCTCCAGCCATTTGGCTCTACTTGCTACTCCGGCCCTTTGGCTTCTCCTTTGTCCTCACTCACACTGCCTCCAGTTCTGTCTTCCGAGCCCTCTTTTCCACCTCAGTCCTCTGACCCTTCGGTTCTGCCCTGGACCCCAGTGCCTGCGTTGCCAATTTGGTTGTTCATCCCTCCATTTGACCCTTGGTATCCAGCACACCTTACTCCACTTTGGTCTTCAGTTCCCATGGCTCCGCCCTGGTCAAAACTGGGGAAGGAACCGCCGTGGACCTTCAGCCCTCCAGAATCATCAGCAGAAGTGGATTCACTGGTGTCGCAAGGAGTCTTCCCCATCTACTTGTCTGTGGTTCCTTCGTCCACAAGCCACTCCTTGGTTTCTCTCTCCACTGGTCCCTGCATGGACTTTTTTGCCTGTGTATCTTGGCCCACCTGGCCACCCCAGTATGGATTATAGGTCCCCCTTCCTCAGGGGTGTGGGGGGAGGGGGAAGGGGGTTATGTCACGTCTAAGCTCACTTAGTTTGTTCTCTTGGTTACCGAATGTGTTCAACAGTGTCTTGTTTAGTTTCTCATTATCATGTGCGTATTTTAAGTCATGTGTTTGGTTCAGTTCATTGTCCTGTGTAGTTATTGTAGTTATTGTAATAATTTGTATTATTTAGCACATTAACACTAAAATGAGTTAACTACTAATCTAATTTTCATAATAACATGCTTACTCAATTGTCCATAATTAGAAAAATTACTCCCTATAAAAAGCTGATGTTTGAGACTCAGTTCTATTCCAGTTGGAATATTGGACTCGCCATTTCCTACTTGTTCTCAAGCCCTTCCTCCTCCATTAATTACTTTGTCCTTACTTGTTCCGCCCGGCTCCCTGGTTCCTTCATTTCTGCTGGTCCTGCCTAGCTCCTTCGTCTCCACCGGTACTACACGGCTTTGTGGCTCGTTCGTCTTTGCTTGTCCTACCCAGCTCTCTGGTTCCACCCCCTCTGCAGCCTCAATTCAGTTTTCTGTCTCCTCCTCCTCTTCTGGATTCATTGGCTTCTCTGGCTCCACCCACTCCTCAAGCTTCGGCTGGGTCCGGCTGGCTCCATCCCCCCGACAACTCCTTTGTCCTCACTCTTACTGGCTCTGTCTTCTGAGCCTTCATCGCCACCTCACTCCTCTTACCGTCTGGTTCCCTTTAGACCCCTGTGCTTTGTATTGATTTGGGCTTTTATCCCTCCATCTGCACCTTGGTATCAAGCCCCCTAACTCCACTTTAGTCTTCAGAACATTATAAGCAAAGAAGAAACAGTCACAATATAGAACAAATAAATGGAAAGAAAAAAGACACAAGACAGAAGTACACAACTTATCAGAAAAGATTACATATCAAATGAAAAGATTAAAAGACTTACATGTTTCAATAGTTTTTAAAGCCTTCTTGGTACACGAGTTAGAGATAATCCCAAAGTAATGTTGTACTTGCAAGCGCTTCTAGCTAAGACTTATGGCGACGTACACAGTGACGTAACGACGTCGTTTCCTGGGCGGTTTAGTCAGTGGAAATACAAACAGGTTCTGAACGGGTTCGCAAGTTGAACCAACTCCGAACCAACTTTGAACCAGCACCAGTTCCGAACCAGTTCTTTTTTGGTGGAAAAGGGGTAACAGAGGCCTCCTCCCCCTACTGCTCCGTGGTTCCTTTGTCCACCAGCCACACCTTTTTTTTCTCTTTCCACCGGTCCCACCATGGACTCTGGGTGTCTTGAACCTTCCTCCCACCTGAATGGATTATACCTTCCGTTCCAACCACCTCAGGGGTGGGGAAGATGATGTTACATCTAAGCTCAGTTAGTTTGTTTCCTTGGTTAATCATTTTGTTCACCTGGGTCTTGTTTAGATTCTGATTATCCTGTGTCATTCTGCGTGCTTTTTAAGTCTTGTGAATTTTTCAACTCCTAGTCTAGTTTTGTTATTTTTATGATTATTAACATTTACTACATTAACACTAAAATGAACGAACTACTGAAATCATTTTTCTATTAACTTGTTTACTCAACTGTCTATAAATAAAAATACTCACATGATATAGTTGGTGGTGTTGAGTCAGTTGAAGTACTGCTTGTAGTGGCAGGGGGTGCTAAAATATTTAGATGTATGAATAGAAACATTATGCGAGTAATATTCGTTGACATACTTAAAATGACATCACTGCACAAAATTAAATTCTGTTTTGCAAAAACTTTCAATAAAAGATAATATGACCGCATCTGTAAACTGTGTTAACACAGATTTTTCAACTGAAATGTCATAATTGTCTATCTATATGAATTACATCTCATAGGAGAAACTGTTAGACACAATTATCATAATACAAGTTCATTGGTAAGAAAAAATTATAAAATACAGCTAATAGTTTACACAGTTGTCCATGAAAAGTACTCACTTGTAGAAGGAGTAGGTGTTTGTGAGTCAGTTGAAGAAATGGTTGTAGTGACAGTGGATGCTGTGATATATAGACATAGAGAAAAAAAATATTTACAAAATATTACTTAGAAGCTAACAATGACATATGTTCATACAATTATTTTATGTATTACAATCAAAGTATCATTGTTAGAAGAATAACTTATATTCCATTATAAACATTTTAACTGGTAGTGGATCCACACCCTTCACTGGCTCTGGTCATTTGCCCGGTTTGCCTCATCTTTCCTGAGACACAAGCTCTGCCTCTGGCAATGTCTCATCCCTCCAGCCATTTGGTTCTACTTTCTACTCTGCCCCTTTGGCTTCTCCTTTGTCCTCACTCCAACTGCCTCCAACTCTGTCTTCCGAGCCCTCATCTCCACCTCAGTCCTCTGACCCTTCGGTTCCGCCTTGGACGCCAGTGCCTGCGGTGCTAATTTGGTTCTTCATCCCTCCATTTAAACCTTGGTATCCAGCACACCTTATTCCACTTTGGTCTTAAGTTCCCACGGCTCCGCCCTGGTCAAAACTGGGGAGGGCACCGCCGTGGACCTTCAGCCCTCCAGAATCATCAGCAGAAGTGGATTCACTGGTGTCGCAAGGAGTCTTCCCCATCTACTTATCTGTGATTCCTTCGTCCACAAGCCACTCCTTAGTTTCTCTCTCCACTGGTCCCTGCATGGACTTTTTCGCCTGGGTATCTTGGCTCACCTGCCCACCCCAGTATGGATTATACCTCCCCCTCCCTCAGGGGTGTGGGGGGAGGGGGATGGGGGTTATGTCACGTCTAAGCTCAGTTAGTTTGTTTTCTTGGTTACCGAATGTTTTCAACTGTGTCTTGTTTAGTTTCCCATTATCCTGTGCGTATTTTAAGTCATGTGTTTGGTTCAGTTCATTGTCCTGTGTAGTTATTGTAGTTATTGTAATAATTTGTATTCTTTAGCACATTAACACTAATATGAATTAACTACTAATCTAATTTTCATATTAACATGCTCACTCAATTGTCCATAATTAGAAAAATTACTTCCTATAAAAAGCTGATGTTGGAGAATCAGTTCTATTCCAATTAGAATATTGGACTCGCCGTTTCCTACTTGTTCTCAAGCCCTTCCTCCTCCATTAACTCCTTTGTCCTTACTTTTTCCGCCCGGCTCCCTGGTTCCTTCATTTCCGCTGGTCCTGTCTGGCTCCTTCGTCTCCACCGGTACTACACGGCTCTATAGCTTGTTCGTCTTCGCTTGTCCTACCCAGCTCTCTGGTTCCACCCCCTCTGCAGCCTCAATTCAGTTTTCTGGCTCCGCCTCCTCTTCTGGCTTCATTGGCTTCTCTGGTTCAACCCCCTCCTCTAGAACCTTGGTATCAAGCCCCCTAACTCCACTTTGGTCTTCAGTTCCCATGGCTCCGCCTCCTCTTCTGGCTTCATTGGCTTCTCTGGTTCAACCCCCTCCTCTAGAACCTTGGTATCAAGCCCCCTAACTCCACTTTGGTCTTCAGTTCCCATGGCTCCGCCTCCTCTTCTGGCTTCATTGGCTTCTCTGGTTCAACCCCCTCCTCTAGAACCTTGGTATCAAGCCCCCTAACTCCACTTTGGTCTTCAGTTCCCATGGCTCCGTCCTGGTGTAAAATGCAGAGGGCAACACTGTGGACCTTCAGCCAGCCAGCATTGTCAGGAAAAGTGAATTCACTGGTCTCACAGAGGCCTCCTCCTCCTTCTGCTCCGTGGTTCCTTCGTCCACCAGCCACACCTTTTTTTTCTCTCCACCGGTCCCTCCATGGACTCTGAGTGTCTTGGCCATTCTTCCCACCTGAATGGATTATACCTTCCGTTCCAACCACCTCAGGGGTGGGGAAGATGATGTTACCTCTAAGCTCAGTTAGTTTGTTTCCTTGGTTAATCATTGTGTTCACCTGTGTCTTGTTTAGATTTACATTATCCTGTGTCATTCTGGGTGCTTTTTAAGTCCTGTGAATTGTTCACTTCCTAGTCTAGTTTTGTTATTGTTATGATTATTAACATTTACCACATTAACACTAAAATGAATGAACTACTGAAATAATTTTTCTATTAACTTGTTTACTCAACTGTCTATAAATAAAAATGCTCACATGATATAGTTGGTGGTGTTGAGTCAGTTGAAGTACTGCTTGTAGTGGCAGGGGGTGCTAAAATATTTAGATGTATGAATAGAAACATTATGCAAGTAATATTCGTTGACATACTTAAAATGACATCACTGCATAAAATTAAATTCTGTTTTGCAAAAACTTTTAATAAAGGATAATATGACAGCATCTGTAAACTTTGTTAACAGTTTTTTCAACTGAAATGTCATAATTGTCTATCTACTGTATATGAATTACATCTCATAGGAGAAACTGTTAAGACACAGTTATCATAATACAACTTTATTGGTAATAAAAAGTTATACAATACAGCTAGTAGTTTACACAATTGTCCATGAAAAGTACTCACTTGTAGAAGGAGTAGGTGTTTGTGAGTCAGTTGAAGAAATGGTTGTAGTGACAGTGGATGCTGTGATTTATGGATATATAGAGAAAAAAAATATTTATGAAATATTACTTAGAAGCTAACAATGACATATGTTCATACAATTAATTGTATGTATTATAATCAAAGTATCATTATAAGAAGAATAACTTATATTCCATTATAAACATTTTAACTAGTAGTGGATCCACACCCTTCACTGGCTCTGCTCATTTGCCCGGTTTGCCTCATCTTTCCTGAGACACAAGCTCTGCCTCTGGCAATGCCTCATCCCCCCCAGCCAGTTGGCTCCACTTGCTACTCTGCCCCTTTGGCTTCTCCTTTGTCCTCACTCCAACTGCCTCCAGCTCTGTCTTCCGAGCTCTCATCTCCACCTCAGTCCTCTGACTCTTCGGTTCTGCCTTGGACCCCAGTGCCTGCGGTGCCAATTTGGTTCTTCATCCCTCCATTTGCCCCTTGGTGTCCAGCACACCTTACTCCACTTTGGTCTTCAGTTCCCACGGCTCCGCCCAGGTCAAAACTGGGGAGGGAACTGCCGTGGACCTCCAGAATTACCAGCAGAAGTGGATTCACTGGTGTCGCAAGGAGTCTTCCCCATCTACTTATCTGTAGTTCCTTGGTTTCTCTCTCCACTGGTGCCTGCATGGACTTTTTCGCCTGGGTATCTTGGTCCACCTGCCAACCCCAGTATGGATTATACCTCCCCCTCCCTCAGGGGTGTTGGGGGAGGGGGAAGGGGGTTATGTCACATCTAAGCTCAGTTAGTTTGTTCTCTTGGTTACCGTTTAGTTCCTCATTATCCTGTGCATATTTTTAGTCATGTGTTTGGTTCAGTTCATTGTCCTGTGTAGTTATTGTAGTTATTGTAATAATTTGTATTATTAAGCACATTAACACTAAAATGAGTTAACTACTATTCTAATTTTCATATTAACATGCTTACTAAATTGTCCATAATTAGAAAAATTACTCCCTATAAAAAGCTGATGTTTGAGACTCAGTTCTATTCCAGTTGGAATATTGGACTCGCCATTTCCTACTTGTTCTCAAGCCCTTCCTCCTCCATTAACTCCTTTGTCCTTACTTGTTCCGCCCGGTTCCCTGGTTCCATCATTTCTGCTGGTCCTGCCTGGCTCCTTCGTCTCCACCGGTACTACACGGCTCTGTGGCTCGTTCGTCTTCGTTTGTCCTACCCAGCTCTCTGGTTCCACCCACTCTGCAGCCTCAATTCAGTTTTCAGGCTTCGCCTCGTCTTCCGGCTTCATTGGCCTCTCTGGCTCAACCCCCTCCTCTACCTACGGCTGGCTCCGGCTGGCTCCATCCCTCCGACAACTCCTTTGCCCTCACTCTTACTGGCTCTGCCTTCTGAGCCTTCATCGCCACCTCACTGCTGTGACCTT
This sequence comes from Pimephales promelas, assembly GCF_988280905.1. Classification (NCBI taxonomy): domain Eukaryota; kingdom Metazoa; phylum Chordata; class Actinopteri; order Cypriniformes; family Leuciscidae; genus Pimephales; species Pimephales promelas. The sequence goes on from NC_142793.1 coordinate 10,222,958, forward strand.
CTGGTTCCACTTTAAACCCCTGTGCTTGGTGTCGATTTGGTCTTTTATCCCTCCATCTGCACCTTGGTATCAAGCCCCCCTAACTCCACTTTGGTCTTTAGTTCTCATGGCTCGCCCTGGTGAAAAATGCAGAGGGCAACGCTGTGGACCTTCAGCCATCCCGCATTGTCAGGAGACGTGGATTCACTGTTCTCACAGAGGCATCCTCCTCCTACTGCTCTGTGGTTCCTTCATCCACCAGGCACACCTTTTTTTGTCTCCACCGGTTCCTCCATGAACTCTGGGTGTCTTGGCCCTCCTTCCCACCTGGATGAATTATACCTTCCATTCCGAACCACCTCAGGGGTGGAGGAGATAATGTTATAGATAGCTCCCCAGATGTAGATGTACGTGTTGCCTAGCAATACGCCCCCTTTCCTCGGATTTCTCCTCTCGGACGTCGGACAACCGTGAGGACACTGAGCAAGAATTCCGTTCCGGAATTCAAGATGGCTGCGCCCTGTGACTTGTAAGAATGAATTGTTTTCATTGTTTTTGAACCGCTTTGGTATTTTAAATGACGATTATAATCACTCGTATCACTGCGTCCCCTGTAGGAATGGGAATTGGTTGTTGTGAGTGCAATTACTAACGTTGCTAGCGTTGATAACAGAAGATTAACATGAAAAACATTAAATAAAGTGAACATTTTCAAGTTCAAATGGCTGCGTTTTGATAAGGTGTAGTCATAATATATGAAGAGTTCAGATGCAAAAGCCTCTAAGTGCCATTTGAAATTTTCTCCTAGAATGATCATTTTTATCAAGCTTGTATATTTAAGTTCAGTAATTTCACTTAAATGACAATCAATAGGTAATCTTCATTGCAATTTAAGTGAAATTACTGAACTTAAATATACAGGCTTGATAAAAATGATCATTCTAGAAGAAAATTTCAAATGGCACTTAGAGGCTTTTGCATCTGAACTCTTCATATATATATATTTTTTTTTATGTAAGTGCCTGGTACTCGGCCAGTGCTACCATTATAACGGCTTTCCGGATGGCGTCCACTTTTTTCTCCAACTCGGGAACGCAAAACATAATAGAACGATTAATAGAATAGAACGAGAAATAGAATAATTTGGTCCTTTATCCCACCATCTGCACCTTGGTATCAAGCCCCCCTTTGGTCTTCAGTTCCCATGGCTCCGCCCTGGTGATAAATGCAAAGGGCAACGCTGTGGACCTTCAGCCATCCAGAATTGTCAGGAGACAGACTGATCTCATGAAGTAGCGAGTGTATGACACACCAATTCGTATTTCCATTTTTGGGCTAAATATATTTTTTAAAATAAATACATTACATTATATTGAGCTTATTTCTCCAAAATTTGAAAACTAAAAGTGATTTCTGGCCATTTTTGTTATAATGAGCTACTCCACACATGATTATAACTTATTTTTACGATCAGCGCAATGCATGATGGTATGTAGGGCTTAGGTTAGTGACCATCGGTTGTACACTACTTTTCAAAATGCATTCTGGGATACATTGAGTGGACTATATAGGGTATAATAATCATCACTATACATTCGGACAGCACTACAAAATGGCGAGCTCATTATATAGTCCACTATATAGTGAGTAATGGGTGATTTCGGACACAGCAAATGTTACATCTAAGCTCAGTTAGTTTGTTCCCTTGGTTAATCATTGTGCTCACCTGTGTCTTGTTTAGATTCTGATTAGCGAACAAGCACCAATGCTAAAGTTTTCTATGTTTCCTAATCATTTAACAACATGTTTTCATTACTTTAATGAGCTCATTGTTTCTGCCTTATCGTAATGCATTGTTTAACAATGAAACTGAATGAAAATTAATTGAAATGCATTACACTGTCACCTCAGAAAACATGCGTTTTCTGCAGTGTTGTATAAAGTACTAGAAAGCAATACTTGAGTAAAAGTACAAGTATCATACAAGAAAAAGACTTTGGTAGAAGTGAAAGTTGCCTTTTAGAATATTACTTAAGTAAAAGTCTTAAAGTATCTGATATATACTGTACTTAAGTATCAAAAGTAATTTTCTGATATTTAATGTACTTAAGTATTTGAAGTAAAAGTAAAAAGTTTATATATATATAACAGAGAATTCTAAACACTCCGATTGCCACCCTTACTAGACAATTAACACTATTAACACTAAAAACACTATTAACTGTTGTTTGTGTTTTGTAGCCTTTACTGTACTTCTGTTATTGTTTATCTCATACTGCATGTACCTTAAGTTAGATGCTCTACTAAGAAAGAAAAAAGCACTGTGACTTTGATCAATAATGCAAGCCTATATTCACAATTTATAACATTAGCCCAACATTATCCAATAACCACTGAGTTTTGAGGTAATTAACATTAAAGGGCACCTATTATGGAAAATTCACTTTTACATGGTGTTTGAACATAAATGTGTGTTGGCAGTGTGTGAGCAAAACCACCCTAGAATGATAAAAATCCACCCAGTGTTTTTTTTACAATCTCAATAAATCATGTGCACTTAGCCCTTAACACTTTATAACCTCCCACTGATTAACGCAGTTTTCAAATAATATTTCTCAATCTAACATTAGCCTAACTTACCTGAGGAAATATTTGGCCCAGCAGTTAACGTTATGCTATACCATACCAGTTAAGTGTGTTTCAGTACATGTATTTGAGAGTTCTCTGTTAAATTAAATTCAACGTTAACGTTGAAGTTAGGGTTAGTTAAACATGTGCGCCATATCAGCTAATTAGCATTGTTAACAAGCAGACATTAGCCTGGCCATCACGTTAGCCAGATATCTCTAATAAGGCTTATGATAACTATGTTGAATCACTCTTATATGGTGGCATTACTGAATAACTATTAATTTAACCTACCTCGATGTGCTTCTTCAGGTTGGACGGAGAGTTTTTGAACGACAAAATTTCAGTTTTTTTCGGTAGGCATAAGAGGCACTTCATCCGGTAGGAAGAATCTTTCGATCCAATGTACAAAAACATTTCTTTCAAATACGGCCACGGGTGTATAACGTTATCTTCATCACTATCGTCGGGGTGGTCGTCTGTGATAACGGCAGGTCCTTCAGGTGCTTCCATGGCGGTATAGCTACAGTTGTGCTGCTTCCTCCTCCTTTGGCAATGGCAACAAACAAGCATTCGCGCTGAAAAAGAGCGTGCGTAGCGTAGCGTGATGCAATCTAGCGCAGTGATTCGCCAAACCTCCCTTATTGCAGTCACACACATTTCTTCTGATTTTATTTTGTAGTAATGAGTAACGAAGATGCATAGTGGAAATATAGCGGAGTAAAAGTATACATTTTATCTAGGAAATGTAGTGGAGTAAAAGTGAAAGTTGACATACATTTAAATAGCGAAGTAAAGTACAGATACGTGAAATTTCTACTTAAGTACAGTAACGAAGTATTTGTACTCCGTTACATTACAACACTGGTTTTCTGTAAAGCTGCTTTAAAACGATATGTATTGTTAAAATGCTATACAAATAAGAAACTGCTATACAAATAAATGTCGCCTATATGGATTAGGTCAGGGGTAGGCAAGTTCGGTCCTAGAGAGCCGCTGTCCTGCAGAATTTAGTTCCAACCCTAATCAAACACACCTGAACAAGCTAATCAATCTCTTCAGGATTACTAAGGCTATAGGCAGGTGAGATTTTGTTCAGTGTTGAAGCCAAACTCTGCAGGACAGCGGCTCTCTAGGACCGAACTTGCCTACCCCTGGATTAGGTAATCAAACTATTTATTAATAAGTCTGATGGCAGCAAATATGGTTATGGCGATGCTGACTCATCACTCGAATCGTTTTGTTAAATAGTAGACATATTTTGACCGTCTATAGGGCTATTTCTCATGTCTGTGAGGCAAGTATCCTATATGCTGAGTGTCGGTACTGTGACGCGCTCCAGTTCTTGCAGTCGAAGACGGATAAACTTTGTACTCTCAAGTGCCTGTGCGCTTATCAGTTTTACCGTGTTTTACTGGTCTTGGCGGCAATTATCTTGTCGAAAATATTGCATCGCGTGCTTCTGGCATCGAGTCTGGCACATAAGGTACACTTTGGATCATTTCCACATATTTTCTATCCATCTGGGTTGGGGCTTACACGCACGCACACACACACACACACACACTCACACTCACGTGCGACGAGCTACGTGTCTGAGCAGCCGCGTAAACTAGTGTTTTCCGCCACAGCCAATCATGCAGCATGCTTATTGTTTCACTGACGTTGACGAGATTAACCACTTAGGTACCGGAATTTGGTACCAAAAAACAAGACATGTTTCGATACTCGGTAGTGCCTAGGCAATTCGGACGGTCCCTAAAAAGTACTGAACTCGGTACCCAGCCCTAAATGTCATTACTACAAAAAATTTAATTCTGTTTTGCAAAAACTTTTAATAAAAGATAATATGACAGCATCTGTAAACTGTGTTAATGCAATTTTTTTCAACTGAAATGTCATAATTGTATATCTATATAAATTACATCTCGTATACTGTTTGACACAATTATCATAATACAACTTCATTGTTAATACAAATTTATAAAATGCAGCTATTAGTTTACACAGTTGTCAATGAAGAGTACTCACTTGTAGAAGTTGTTTCAGAAGATGTTTGAGGGTCAGTTGAAGAAATGCTTGTTGTGACAGGGGATGCTGTGATATATGGACATATAAAGAAATAAAAAATAAACATGTATAAAATAGTACTTACCAGCTAACAAGCATATGGTAACAAGCATATGCTCATACAATATTTTTCTATAACAATCAATGTATTATGGTTAGAAGAATAACGTATATTTCATTACATTTTACAATTTAGAACTTGTAGATACTGATGTTTGATAGGAAGTGAAAGGAAATAAGTACAATTCTTATCAGAATTTTTTAAATATTTGTCAACATGTTTACAAAAACTGTTTTCGCATACAATAAAATTCTGCATTACAATAATTATTATCACACAAATATATAATATAGGCATAAAACTGTACATATTTTTTTTTCAGGTGCTGATATTTGATTCTCAGGATGTGATTTGAAATACCGAAGTACCTACATGTAACAGTAAAACTAAATAGCTTTCTAAAGAATTGTTTAGACAACCTTGAATATTACTTGAGCATGAGCATAAGCATGTGAATAAACTACTGATATAATTTCCCTATTATCTTGTTTATCCATCAATAAACATACTCACTTGTAGGTGCTAATGTTGGAGACTCAGTTGTAAAATACATTGTAGTTGCAGTGGCTGCTGGAATATTTTGAAATAGAAAGATATAATACAGTTTCAATGGGCAATTCTTCTCATGCTTACAAGGATATGATATATATAGTTAACATATATATTTTATAACATGCTGTACAACAAGAATTAATATTAATTGAACATAACAAACAGTAAATAATTTAGGATTTTTTGGACAATTTTGCACCCAGGATGATTGCTCCTTTAGGAACCACATCAGTGAGTTGCTAGGCCTGGTGTTTCAGACCCATTACCACGACCACTCACTGATCACCTTTTTTGGACTGGATTTAATGACAAGATAAAACAACTATTTCCATTCCACTGATTTAAGGGCCAAGGGGTACACTCGAAAACAATAGGGCCAATGGGTGAATTGGGATTGAGCCTTAGTCTACACTACTGCGTTTTCGTTTAAAAACGGAGAATTAAAACGAACACGATCTCCGTTTTATCTGCATATCAGAATTGATCTCCGTCCACATTAAAATGACTGTAAACGCGGATCACGTGACCATTCATTCACCAACACTGGGCATGCGCGTGCTTGTGTAAACAGTGGCTAACAAATCAGAGAAGGATACGACCTGACTAATGACACCCAATCATAGAGCTGAGCGTGAGCCTTTGTGTCAGCGTTTCTAAAGTCCTCCGTTTTGTCCCGTCTTCACTAAAACGCCTCCGGAGATTCAAAACGCAAAACGGAGCTGCAGCGTTTCTAAACTTATCTGTTTTAGGTCTTTGTTTTTTCCGTTTTAGTCTGGACGGGAGGTGCAAACGCAGCAAAAGGTCTCTGTTTTTAAACGAAAACAGTAATGTGGACGGGGCCTTAGACTTGCTTGTAGTGTCAAGGGATGCTGTGATTTCCATTTATAAAAAATAAAAACAAACATTTACTAAATATTATTTACAAAATAGCAATGTTCATACAATTAGATCCAATGTTTTATTCTCAGAAGAATAACCTTTAACTGGTGGGTTCTGATGTTTGATAATCAGGATGTGACTATATACTCACTTGTGAAATTGTTCTCTCCATTCAACACCTAGGAGAAATGTGAAGTTTATGATTAATAGGATGAATCCTTAAACTGACTTAAACCTTAACTCATTAACATCGACTTCAGACTTGACTTGAACTTTAGTCCAGACTTTCAATAACTTCCATCAACTTCAACAAAATGTTAATTTAATATCCTAATTTTAACAATATAACGCCATTAATGACAACACAGTTAGAACAACACATAATAGCAAACAACCTCTGACATCCATGCATAATGCAACATGCAAAGAGCAGCCCACCAGAAACACTTTCACTAACGCTCAATTAGAAGTACATTCCTATACCACTCTGATTGGTCAATTATGACCAAATATTGTGATTGGTCAATCTTCATCCACGTTGAGAAAAGAAACACCAGTAATTTTGCAGCCTTTCATTCCAGTAAATTTGTTAAAACAATTTAATCCCCCAGTTTCAAAGACAAGTTTTAACCAATTCCCAAACTAAAATACATGTTTGAGCTGGTTTAATTGGAAGCAACTTGCTCTGACATATCTTAAAATATGTCAGTGCCATTGTTTCATTTCAAGATGCACACAAGATGCCTTTTTTTTCTAAGGCATTTTTATAAAAGCAACCTTAAAGCCCTATTTAAACTAAGGCCTAATCCTGGCTTAATTTAAGCCCTGTCAGTGAAACCAGACCATTATTTTATATATTAAGTACATATACTAACAATATATTTTTGTATGTGACTAAATACAACATGCCTTTGTGTGATATTTTGTGAAGTACTAAATCTTTATTTTTTTATTTAAATTACTATTATTTTATTAAGTTGATATAGTTTTTGTTATTGGCCAATTCACCTTTGATGCCTACAATTAGATTAAATACACAGTTTCACCACTAAATGGAGATATAACCTTTTTTGTCTTTGACTCTTTAAACTGGTCAACAAGAACATGAACATGCGTAATTACCCCAGAACATATTATTACAGTTATTTCTGGGTTAGTTTAGTTATTAGTGAATTTGATGTTGTGAATGCTTTCAATTATTTATTTATTTTTTTATTTTTTTTCAGTTCTGACATCAGGAATAGTGAGATACGGTGAAGTATTAGCCTACAACGTGGCACAATGACTTTCAGGGGAAGTATAGTATACAATGTGTACCTAAAATAATTGAATAAAAAACATATATGGAAACTAACTTCTTCCCTCTCTGCTTTTGAAACAATGACACATTTTGCTCCAAGGTGAAACATTAAATGAGTAATGACATCACCAACTTCCTTGTCACAAAACAAAGAGCCTGTTAAAATACTGATAGGGGAAACATCTACTTGCTAAATCAATTCAATATTTACTATACTGTTAAATATAAAACCATCTTAATCTATTGCCATCAAGTGACTTTAAAATAATGATCCATGCAATACAACACTATTTATTTGAAGTTCATTTGTCGATGTATTTGTATAATGATTATATATATAGATGCCTATACATATAGTTTCAAATCCTTTTACAGAAAATGCAGGTTTATACATTACATTTTGACTGTGTCAAAATAATAACCATTTGTCAAAAACGTCCAGTTTTAAGATAATACAAATCATACATTTAGCATGTACAGTATATCCTGTATATACATCATTTCTTTCTGTTTCTCGAATCTGATTGGCTGAGAGCCTTTTCCAGCCGTGAAATATTCCCACTCTATCAGCTTTCTAAACATTTCAGCATTTGTTTCACTCCGCTTGCGGCGACTGTCATGGCCAACATCTTTTTTTTTCTTTTTTCTTTTTTTTTTAAAATACTACTGTTGATGTGTCATGGAATGTAGTTTTAAGAGTTTTTTTTAGAAATGTTCCTCACTGCAAAACATGAAATCCAAGGGGAGGAGTCGGATCCAGATCCAACTCCTCCCACACTACAAATACCTAAACCTACCAATCTTCACCCCCTGATCCCTAAACCCACCCTTAAACCTACCCAACTTCACCCCCTGATCCCTAAATCCACCCCTAAACCTACCCAACTCCACCCCCTGATCCCCAAGCCCACCTCTAAACCTACCCAGCTCCACCTCCTGATCCCTAAACCCACCCATAAATCTACCCAGCCCCACCCCCTGATCCCTAAACCCACCCCTAAACCTACCCAACTCCACCCCCTGATCCCTAAAACCCAACCTTAAACCTACCAATCTCCACCCCCTGATCCCTAAACCCACCCCTAAACCTACCAATCTCCACCCCCTGATCCCTAAACCCACCCCTAAACCTACCCAAATCCACCCCCTGATCCCTAAACCTACCCAACTCCACCCCCTGATCCCTAAACCCACCCCTAAACCTACCCAACTCCACCCCTTGATCCCTAAACCCACCTCTAAACCTACCCAACTCCACCCCCTGATCCCTAAACCCACCCCTAAACCTACCCAACTTCACCCCCTGATCCCTAAATCCACCCCTAAACCTACCCAACTCCACCCCCTGATCCCTAAACCCACCCCTAAACCTACCCAAATCCACCCCCTGATCCCTAAACCCACCCTAAACCTACCCAACTCCACCCCCTGATCCCTAAACCCACCCCTAAACCTACCCAACTCCACCCCTTGATCCCTAAACCCACCTCTAAACCTACCCAACTCCACCCCCTGATCCCTAAACCCACCCCTAAACCTACCCAGCTCCACCCCCTGATCCTTAAACCTACCCCTAAACCTACCCAACTCCACCCCCTGATCCCTAAACCTACCCAACTTCACCCCCTGATCCCCAAACCCACCCCTAAACCTACCCAACTCCACCCCCTGATCCCTAAACCCACACCTAAACCTACCCAGCTCCACCCCCTGATCCCTACACCCACCCTAAACCTACCCAACTCCACCCCCTGATCCCTAAACCCACCCCTAAACCTACCCAACTCCACCCCCTGATCCCTAAACCCACCTCTAAACCTACCCAACTCCACCCCTGATCCCTAAACCCACCCATAAACCTACCCAACTCCACCCCCTGATCCCTAAACCCACCCCTAAACCTACCCAGCTCCACCCCCTTATCCCTAAACCCACACCTAAACTTACCCAACTCCACCCCCTGATCCATCCCTAAACCCATCCCTAAACCTACCTAGAGAGAGAGAGAGAGAGAGAGAGAGAGAGAGAGAGAGAGAGAGAATTTTCCTTCAGGTCAGTCCTATATCCATAATAAAATAATAAGTACACTCTAAAAAATGCTGGGTTGTTTTAACCCAAGTTTTGGTCAAATATGAACCAAATGACAAAAAAAACCCAACAAAGTTTAAGTTTTATAAGCTTAAATGGTCGCCTTGCTCAGTTCTGTGATGCACGTTCATGACTCTCCTGTTCGAACTCGTTTATCAAAATGAACGATTTTTTTGTGTGTCATTTGGTTCATTCAACGAACGAAATGAACTAATTGACTCGGAAAAAGATTCCTTCAATTTGATGAATGAGTTTGAACAGGAGAGTCACAAATGTGCATCACAGAACTGAGCAAGGCAAGCATTTGAGCTTACAAAACTTAAAGACCCTTATTCATCGTCTGGAATCGTTTAAAGCCCTTTGAACAGTTTACAGTTTGCACTGAAACTTTCGGACCTAGAACCGTTTGGTTACCAGTGAAGTCCATTATATGGAGAAAAATCCTGGAATGTTTTCATCAAAAAACTTTCTTTTCGACTGAAGAAAGAAAGACATGGTCATCTTGGATGACATTGGGGAGAGTAAATTATCAGTGAACTACTCCATATGTACATATTAAATACATATTTTTTTTGTGGAATACTTCATCCGCATCAGCGTCAGCATGACCCAGACTCTACCACCAGTGGCCCCCAGTTAAGTTGAGTTTGAGACCCCTGTATTACACACTTGTGCCGTCAAACTGTGGTATAAATGCAATATCACACTCGTAGCTGGTAATATGGCTGTATATCAGCACGCTGTGACACACCATTTTGCATTTGCTATACTCGTGCGATATTGCTCATATTTTGTGAAGGAACAGCTGCCTCACATTTTTTTTTTTTTTTTTTATCAGCGCCATATATATATATATATATATGAAGAGTTCAGATGCAAAAGCCTCTAAATGCCATTTGAAATTTTCTTCTAGAATGGTCATGTTTATCAAGCTTGTATATTTAAGTTCAGTAATTTCACTTAAATGGCAATTAATAGGTAATCTTCATTGCCATTTAAGTGAAATTACTGAACTTAAATATACAAGCTTGATAAAAATGACCATTTTAGAAGAAAATTTCAAATGGCACTTAGAGGCTTTTGCATCTGAACTCTTCAGTATAAATAATATTCAACAACTTAACTGTCCCTCTCCTAACAAGCTAGCATATTCTCAATTAAAACTCATCTCTGTGTCTAGCAGAAGAAGAGACTGTATTTTGACCATATTATTTTTTTGTCTTTTTTGGCAAAATAATAATTTACAATATCTATAATTTTTAAATACCTATTTAAAATAAACACAAAGCATAAAACTCCCTTTATTTAATCATTCTTGCCATTTCATACAACCTTGCTTTTTTTTCATGTAAAGAAGTCTTTCTTTCATTAAATATAAATGATAATTACATTTTTTTCATGTCTGCAATAAAAATAATTAAATATTTTTGCTATATTTTGATAAATTCAATTTCCTGGGAACATGCTGGTAAAAACACAGGGGTTAAGCACATTAACTGTTGCACAGACACTAAATTTGTTTTTCCATATGTAATTTGCATAGGTTTTCTTATCAAAGCCATGAAAAATTGTTTGGTTTCTTTTCAAGTCCGACAGTAAATCAGTAGGAGGAAATTATTTGATTATTATGCTAACGAATTACTTAATTATTTTATTGGTTATAGTTATTGGGTTCAAGTGTCCTCTTTCCTATCGTCACTAAACCACAGCTTTACCCTTTTTCCACAGCTTTACCCAGATGATCACGCAAATTAATGTTGAGGATTAACATTAGTTTGAATAGGTAAATAATGCAAACAATTTAATAGCTAAAATATTTCATTGAAGGACAAGAAAAGTTATTCTAACTTCTTCCTACCCTTTGAACATGACATTAATTGGATCATCTGCTGATGATCTTTTTTGTTTATTGTTTGTTCTCGTTTAGTTTTGTTGTTGTCTTTTAACATGTTTAATAAAGAATATGAATAAAAAAACGTTCGTCAAAGCAGGATTTCAATTGATAAAAACAAGCAATAGAAACAACAATGATGCAAAACACTTGTTCACCTTACTTAATAATCTGACTTTCAATGAGTTTGTTTTAAAAATGTGTCTTCAATGATCATAATTACTGAAATCAGCCACACTGTTTGAACATATGCAACATTTTTTAATTTTTATTTAAAACATTTGTGAATATGCACTGTATCTGTAATTGCAAGTGAAGCTTTTAAATGGGACAAAACCGAACAGTTTAGTTTCACTAGTTAGTCATTTCACTAGTTAGACAGTTTCACTAGTTAGTCAATAGACAGTTGAATTTCTTTGAAATACACTTTATAACCTGTATGTAAATTGTAGAGACAGAAACTTCCTATAATTTGTATATTATTTACTCTAGTCTAGTTCCTTATGAGATTGGCCTTATACGTCACTACTTTATATACAGTCTATTTCCCTATGTATATCACAAAGACTATACTTGCTCTGTTTCAAGTCATGTGTCGTTCATTTAAACTCCACTAAAAAAAATAATGAAAACAAATTAACATTTTAAAAGAGATATGTGGCTATGTACTGAATTCAACAACCATGGATACATAATCTGGTTTATAAAAGGTTTACAGCTTTCTGGAAAATGATATGGTAAATATTGATCTGAAAGACACACAATTACAGTATCCGTTTTGTGAAAGCTATTATAACCAAGCACACAAACCAGGGTTTGTAAAGTTTTCATAAACTAACCATGCAAAATAGTACATGTCTTTCTTATCCTATCAAATACACATTAGACTGAATAACCCTGCACCATATTAAAATTATTTCGTGAGAAGCAAAAGGGAAGCTGGCACCATAAGAGATGCAAATTTTTTTTAAGAGAAAATGACATGAAGGCGAAAAAAGAAAAAGAAAAAAACACCATACCATGACGGAAACACAGAATGAATGAATATTATTCGATTACCAAAATAATGTTGATTACCATGAAAATATATTTTGACTCGTTCCACCTTTACAAAAAGAGGTTACAGTGAGGCAGTTAGAATTGTATTTTGGGCCAATTAAAAAAAAAAATAGATTAAAAATGTGAAGCATATAATTTTATTTTAAAAAAAAAAACATAGATTTTCTGTTAAAATCTGAGTATTATAACTTTTACACCATGTATTTTTTTCATATATTAAATAATACATTGTGTATTTGATATTATTTTTATTTAATAATTATATATTTTTATGAAGTATATTATTATCTATAATTTATTTCTATACTATGTTATATTAAACATTGTTTACGTCTTGTGGCTATACTATTTCCAATGCAAGTGCCTCACTGTAGATTTATCTTTTCTCTTTTTTGAAGAAAAGAAAGGGAGGAACAAGTGCAAAAAAAAAATTGTGTGGTAATCAACAGTATGCCACAGATTGAGCTTGATTTGTACTGAATATTCATTTGAGCTTCAAAAAGATGTAAAAATAAGCTAAACATTATCGTCATACTATTGCTTGGAAGGAATAAATAAACATTTAAGTCATTATTCACTCATAATCTTTATAGTGAATGGGAGGAAAAATACATCTGCAATGGACCAAACAAATGGTAAAGAATCAGGAGTTAATTTTTGCCACTTAAAACGCCAATTCAAGATGTAATAGTGTTAATCTTCTAGTGGGGGCTAAAACATCAGGCCTACTCAAAAGCTGCTTTTGGAATGACTGAAGTTTCTTCTAGATTTTGCTGTGCTTGGTCATTATATTCCTGACCTTCTAGGAGACCGTTATTGTGCCAGAATGGCAGGCCTGAAAGCAGTACTACTTCTGGTGGGCTGGGAGAACGGGATGGCCAAATCGATTGAGTGGTGAGAATAACAGGAAAAGAATGATGTAAACTTCTTGAGGTTGGGCTTTCCACCCCGTGACCTCCAGACAGTCTGGACTGAGTCTCAGGTTCATATTGAAGCGTTGATACAAACACAAGGCTACTTGCTGTTCTTTTCTAGATGTTATTGTTGAATCTCAGGAGAGAAGGTGGTTCTAAACCCTTTCAAAACATGTTCATTACCGGCTATGTGCTAATATTGGCTAAGAGCCTGAATTATGTTGCAACAGTCAAAACATTTTAAGGCCTATAATTTAAATTTATGAAATGAAAAAGGTTGACTTAGTGATTCAAAATTCCCACATCATCATCTGATCCTCTATAAAGAACAAGCAACAAGCAGATTTGCATTTGTGCAATTAATCTCATCTACCTGCTTTCCATTCAGAGCTGGAAAAATCATTTATCAACATATCTTGGCCTAAAATATAAGAACACCCACAAAGGTTCCTTTGTGAAAAAGAAAATAACTTAATAATATACGGTATAAGTGCAAACTGAATGTAGTGTTTTCAAACACTTGATTGGATGTTATTTACAATTAAATGAAAATGTATTGTAGTTAAATGCATTTAGAATTTAACCCACTTAAGTAGGACTTTAGTACATCTTTACATGAAATTTCAGAATGTATTATATTATCTTTGAAATACGGTTAAAATATTCTGCTGAATGTACTAACAAGCATTTATGGTAACTATTTGGAGGTTACGGATGTAACCTTGGTTCCCTGAGAAAGGGATCAAGACGCTGTGTCAGATTGACCTTATGGAGGCACCTTGGTTACGACTGTAACCACGGTTCCTTAAAGAGGGAACGAGACGCTGCATTGATTGACACTAAAGGGAGCGCTTTGCGTGATGATGTCCGGTCCAATGGTTTGGAGGAATGTCAGAGGCGGGTGACGTCACGAACCAGGAAACTATAAAGCCTTCCCAAACAAAGCAGCGCTAACAACTTAAGGTCTGAGCAAGCAAATTAGCTAATATCTACCCAGGTGCGAGCACCAGGCCTCAGCCTCAAAGTGCCATGGTGCCAACGAGATACCAAGGAGAATTTACCTAAAGACATTCCATCCAAAGGAATGTGGCAAGCACCTATGTCCGCCACTTAAACCTTAAAATAAATTTTGATAGTGCTAGGCGAACGGAAAAACTCAATATTGGTATGCTTTTCCCCCGAAAGCAAACCTCGGGAACTTCCTGTGGTAGGATGGAAATGTGGAAGTATACGTCCTTGAGATCTATCGTGACAAACCAGTCCTCGGATCTGATCTGTGGCACGATTTGTCTTAAGGGGGTTGCACACCGGACAAGAAGCGCAGCGCCGCGTCTAGGAGAACTCCAGGTAACGCACACCGGACGTGCATTTTCTCATCAGTGTATGGCCAGCAATATTGTTATGTTTAATGATATGAAATGAAGATAATGTCTGTTCTATGTTATTATTGTACTGCACAATTAAATACAATCGTTGCTGAGTCTGCAGTCTGAAAACTTTACCTCAGAGCATCCGTTAACTGAATGAATTGAGAATCTCACCTGAAAAATCCAATAACATCAGCAATTGTCATTTAAGCAGCTGATTTCTGTAAATGAATGCAAAACTAAATGTATATTGCAGCATAGGGCGAAGTCAGGATCCATCAGCAACTATTTGAGACAAAAATAATTAAAATTTTATATAAAACTATGTAAATGGCGCTCTGTGGCGCAGCAGGATTTTGGACCTGGTGCTGAGCCATCGCTGGGCGCCGCCGGTGTGTGTACACTCATAGAGAATAATGTGTTCGAATTTTAAAGACGCTTTTAGAGGCACTGAGCTTCGCGTCCGGTGTGCGACCCCCTTTAGTGTTAACATTTTTTACTTTAGTTGCATGACTGACTCGTTCAGTACTCTCAAATCCAAAATGGGAAGCAACCCCCCATCCTTCTTTGGAACGATGAAATGCTAACTGTACACTATCCCGGTGTCCCTGCTGGAGGCGAGGTACATATTATATGGCCCCTTTCTCCAACAGGGTTTTCCCCTCTTGTTCCATTACCAGAACCTGCTCGGGGGCGATCACGGTGGATAGGACGACCATAAACCTGGACGGGCGAGACCCGAACTGTATTTGATAACTCTTTTCTATGGTCTGCAGGGCCCAACGAGAAATATTTGCCATATTACAGTAGCTTCCAAAAATTCTACTAGAGGTACCAGTCTCTCAAGACTGTTTTCTGGATTTAGTTGTTGTTGAGCAGTCAGTCCGTCGCCCTGTAGCAGTGACATCGTATGAAGGTACGCTGCAGACTGACCAGCCGCAGAATAAGCCTTACCCACCAAAGCTGATATTACTCTAACTGGCTTGGTAGGTAATACTGGGGCCTTGAGGGAAGATGCTGATTCAGGGGAAAGCTCGCAAGCATCTCTTCCACTTTTGGCATTTCCCCATAACGGCTCTTTATAGTTTGAAATAGAGGAATGGTGAAATGTTTGTGGACTATAAACTATTAGAAACTTGTTTCTCCCACGATCTCGACACCTCTGTGTGGAGATCGGGGGAAAATGGAAGGCCCCAGCATTGAGGTTGTGAACGAGGGGGCAGGAAGCGTTCATATTGTTTGCTTTTAGAACGAATGTCCTGCTTATCTGCCGGCCAATCAATGCTTAATCTGTCGACCGCTCTCGTTACAATCTCCACGAGCTCCTTAAAAGCATGAGACTGAGGTGTTGAGTCCTCAGTATCTCCTGCTTCGACACTAAAAACATATAATTCCTTGTAACTAGATAGCTAGTGTTTGTGCCTCAATCGGGCGGAGGTAACCGAAGCGCGTGATTCCAAACCCTGAGAGAAGGCACTGGATCTGTCAGGTGAAGGTAGAGTCTGAAGCCTTCGCTGTGCGTCAGCAGCAGCGGGACCTGAGCTTTGGGGAACGTGAGCCTGAGCGTCCTCACTAAAGAATGCCAGACGGGATCGGAGTGTGCGCAATGGAAGCACACCACAGTGCTCACAGCCAGCGCCCTCGAGCGCTAACCGTGCATGCTAAATACCACTCGGGCAGGGGTGCACACACATTCTGAACTGCTGCTGCTTACTTGCCATAACTGAATATATATATATATATATATATATATATATATATATATACATATATACTGTATATATATATATATTAGTGATGCACCGATGTGAAAATTTGTGGCCGATACCGATAACCGATATTAACATTGCTGTTATGGCCGATACCGATATTTACCGATGTCGATATCCCTGTATAGAAAACACATAGCGAGGATTAGGGCTGCACGATATTGGTAAAAAATGACATTGTGATATTTTATTTTTCTGCGATATATATTGTGATATAAAAACAATTTCACCAGATTACTTGAATTGCTCTATTTGGAAAGAATGAATCATTCTAGAATGACTGGGGTAGTTTTGTCATGGAGTATATCCACA
Source organism: Pimephales promelas (assembly GCF_988280905.1). NCBI lineage: Eukaryota > Metazoa > Chordata > Actinopteri > Cypriniformes > Leuciscidae > Pimephales > Pimephales promelas. The sequence continues at coordinate 10,239,827 of NC_142793.1, forward strand.
GAAACTAATATTAATAGAATGTTAACAAAATTTGTTAACATTCTATTAAACTATTAACCTTACACTTTACAAGAAGGTTCCATTTATTAAAGTGTTCATTTAATGTACACTTTAATAAATGGAACCTTATTGTAAAGTGTTTCCGATTTATGTATCTTGAGCTCAGTGTTGGACAGATCAGTTGTTTTAACCATTCATTAAAGTGAATCGGTTCAAATGAGTCATTAGTTCGCGAAACGGACGTGTCATTAACGGAACCACGGCACACGTTGTGATTATCCAGGCAGTTTAGAACATCGCACGAGATTTGTCTCGACTTATTTTTACAGTCTATGGTCTCGACAGTCGACACAGAAAACATTTCATCAACACGATAGATTTTTTTTTTTTGGTTTATTGAAAGTGTGGTTTCACAATTCACAACCAGTAGTTCAGAAGAAAAAAACTTCGGTCTTCCGACCTTTTACCATCGTGTATTCTCAAAGATATTCAGTCAACTCAATTCATAAACATGCGTGAGGGGGAGAGAGAGCAAGACATTTTGAAGACGGCACGCGTGACCGGTGCTTTCACTCTTGTACCCTCCGTTAAACAAGCGAAAGACATTTTGAAGACGGCGCGCGTGACCGGTGCTTTCACTCTCTCTTGTTCCCTCCGTTAAACAAGCGAAAGACATTTTGAAGACGGCGCGCGTGACCGGTGCTTTCACTCTCTCTTGTTCCCTGAGTTAAACAAGCGAAAGACATTTTGAAGGCGGCGCGCGTGACCGGTGCTTTAATTGACTCTCGTTCCCTCAGTTAAACAAGCGCACCAGTCACTCATCTACATCACTTACCGGTCAAATATGGCTTTGGCGGGACAAAAATACGCATTAGGAAGGCTGGCAGAAAACAGCTCACCAGTTCCAGTCTTCGTGCGCTTGATGTTTAAACGCACTTGCACTTTTAATACGCGTGCAAAAACAAACATCCCCGCCCCCACGCACGTCAAATAGAATGATCATCGGCCTGTTCACATCGGCCCTATTTTGACATCGGAACGATACCGATGTGTAAAAAATTGACCAAATCGGCCGATATTATATCGGCGGCCGATATATCGTGCATCACTAATATATATATACACAGACATCTCCAAATAGACAAAAACAGTTTCACATTGAGCACTTGTGAAGACACGGAAGCTAGCGCTGCTCTGTTTAGGCAGGCTTTATAGTTTCCTGGTTCATGATGTCACCCGCCTCTGACATTCCACCACACCATTGGACTGATTTTACATGTGCTTTAAGACATCATCATGCAAAGCGTCAATACAAGGCTGTATCACGCAGGAGCATTCCCTTTCTAGGGAACTTGCACTGCGTTGAAAAGCTGTGGGAATGCCTCTGTGTGAAGCACGTATGAAATCAGTTCAACTGTGTTCTTCTTCTCTGCTCTCCACTGGAGAATCTGCCCAGGAAGGAGCTTCTTTTGATACTTCACCCCTGCCCAGAATTGTGGAAGCTGTGGGTTTGGCCTGTGAGGGGGCCCAGCTCATAAGTTCAGGTCTCTTAACAGATTGTTGAGACCATTCTCCACTCTAGAGCTCCGTCCACGAGGAAACTCTATGCCTTGAAGTGGAGATTATTCACTTCATGGTGCGGAAGTCACCAGTTGGAACCAGTTAAAGAAGTAGTTCAGTTTTAGAAAAACTTTTGCTGATAATATACTCACCCCCATGTCATCCAAGATGTCTACGTCTTTCTTTCTTCAGTCGAAAAGAAATTAAGGTTTTTGATGAAAACATTCCAGGATTTTCATCAAAATGAACGAATATTTTTCTGAGTCAATTCGTTCATTTCGTTCGTTGAATGAATCAAATGACTCGAAAAAAGATTTGTTCATTTTGATGAAAGAGTTTGAACAGGAGAGTCACGAACGCGCATCACAGAACAGAGCAAGGTGAGCATTTGAGCTTATAAAACTTTTATCATAAAGATCGTTTCGCTTGATAAGACCCTTAATCATCGTCTGGAATCGTTTAACCCCTTAACTGTCACCGTCCCGGTACCGGGACGCCTAACTTTACTTCACTATATTTCTATTAAATCCTAATCTAATTATGACAAATTATATATTGTTGGAAAGGTCTAAGACTTCTAAATAGATATTATACCCCTGTTTTGTGTTAAAAATTATGTAAGAAGAGTAATTGATGAATTTATGACAAGAGTGCACCTCAAAAAATCTGCATCATAACAGGAGTTTTGACCTTTGTCACAAAAAGTTGATGAACCCATTTTTAATCATTGAAACTTCTGCTTTTATGCTAAAAGTTCATAATAAACATACAATCTAGTATTTTTCAATAAAAAATTGTAGTACAATATTATCCTCTAAAAATGATAATATTTATATTTATTATCCTCTAAAATATAATATTATTTTTTATCGCCTTTTTTTATTATATCACATATTTTAGTAGTTATCATAAATTAGGTATCATTTGAAAGCTTATAAACTCAGAATTCATCGTGTGAAAACTGTTTTAAAATTGAAAGTTGCGTTACCATAGAAACGGTACTTATTTTATCAGGCTCCTCCCCTTTTGGGCATCATTATATTTCATAATTTATGATCAAAACTTTTTCTAATCTTGACAAAACTGATATTGTCAGAAAGGTCAGAGTCTCAAGGTTCCAAATTTTGTGACAGAATTGATATTTGGAAAGAAATGTATTAATTTGTTAAGGCAGAATGTATACAACTAAATTCAATGGAATTCAATGGCACCCGGTGGCTATTTTTGGTACTACGCCTAAACAAAATCTCATGGGAACTTCAATTTTTGTGATATCAACTTCAAATTTGGAACATAACTTGATAAGATGTATGGCTTTGATTTTATAGAAATTTTAGAGTAAAAATATTTTATAAAATATTTATTTTATATAAAATAAAAAATATATAGTACAGTAATTTACTGTAAATTTAAACTTCCATAACTTTTTCATACTTTCATTTTTTGAAGTGTTTTCACTTCAGCAATATTCTGCTGAGTGTTTTCTTTAAAACAAGACCAAACTTGGGTATATATTCCAAAGCATTCTTAAATTACAACCATTTAAGTTTGAATAGTGCATTTTAACCCCCATTCTCAAAAGGGGGGGTGACAGCTAAGGGGTTAAAGCCCTTTGAACAGTTTGCAGTTTGCACTGAAACTGTCTTTTGCACCTTGAAACGTTTGGTTACCATTAACACAGAAGCATTCCCACAGCGTTTTGACGCAGCGTCCTGTTCCATCTTCATGGAGCTAAGGTTACATACATCACAGAGAAATTTCCCTTTCAGATGCAAAAAAATATGGGAGGAGAGTATTTTAAAAAAAACCCAGAGGTGATTAACTAAGGTTTGCGCTCGTCAATATACTGGTATTTGCACCATTATTGCCAAAAAAAGCATGCCCCCATAATTTGCACTGCTCCTGGTAGATTGCGTTGGTCATTATGGAAATGATCTGACTGCGTCTGTGTTCTTTAATTTGTGCGTCGTCAGTAGATGCACAGAACTTTCCACTCCCATCTGAGCTTTTTTGGAATTTGCGCTCTCACGCTAATTTGCCCTGTTTAGTAAATCTGGCCCCCTAAGTATATTACCTTCAAACGTAATATCAAAGAACACATTTACTGTTAAAATCATAGTAAGGCATATGTGCTTTATTATGTTAGTCAACATCAAAGTAAGTGTACTTTTTTAAACCATGACAAAAAATTATTTAGACAATGATTCACAATGTTCTTTAGAAAACAAGCAAAACATTTACAGTAGTTTGACATTATTACAAACTAAGTGCACCTTTTAGAAGTGTACCTAAGTAATATGAATTGAAAGTCTAGTCTACTCTCTTTAAGTACATGTGGCCTCTTCATTATATTACCTGCAAGTAATTTTTATTACATACTTTTATGATTTGACGGACATTACAAGTACACATTCAATACAAATAAGTGCACTTCCTTTCTAGCAATAGTTTGTTGAAAATTGTTGTCATTTCTACATAAATGTGAAGGAAACATGAGAGAATTAGTGATGTCTGATTTGTAATCTTTTCTCTTTTTGTTTTTAGTTGCATCTTTTTATAATTTGTTGATTTGTTCATGACCTGGACTGATTTTTTATTTTTTTTTCCTGAACTCAATGCAAATGTCTGTTTTGCTTCAAACAAAGCGTATCATATTCAGAAAGAGGAAAATAAAGCACATGTCATATTATCCATGGTTATAATACTTCTATGGTGCTTTTGTGTCCTTTTTGAAGCTCAAAGCTTCTGTCCATTTATTTTCCTTACCAGAAAGAAATTGTTTCAAATGACACATGGATGAAAAAAAAAAAATATATATATATATATATATATATATATATATATATATATATATATCTTCTCTTATGATGTACTGACGTGAAGTCTATAATTAATTCTATAACCTGGTCTATAATATTTTTTTTTCCACACTCACATCATATCACAAAACACTTCTGACTTCCTAGGGAGTATGTAGACACTTCCCAGGAAGATTGTCAGAAACACAATACACACATCTCACTGTAAATTAGCCCATAAAGATAATGTCTGGAGACAACTTGAGTGTGTAACTGAGTCTTCTTAGCTAATCTAGAATCCTAAGGGTTTAAATTAGATCTGAAAAGATGTTTTGCCTACTTAATCAGCAAATGTATTAGTCAGTATCTCACTTTCATAACTGTGAACCCAGAATATTTGGACACTTAAAGCTCAATTAAAAAACTTTAGTGACTGTATAAAGTCAGTTCACTTCAAATTCACACAGGTGTCAGAATAACCACAGGGGCTCTGTCTACTGACAATGATCAACTGTAACAGTTGAAAAGTGGCCACATACATTTTGTCTTTATTTTTAACATGGTTTCTGTTTGTAACATTATATATCTAGTGTATGAAATGCAGTGTGATGTTAATACTTTGTGTCTTTGGAGCCACCCTATATAACCAAACAAATGATAGATGAATCCTTTTTGTCCAAAATATTGAACATATTTGATTTGGCCTAAAACATCAAATCTGAGCATAAAAAACTAAATATAGACTTATTTCTTTCTAATAAATCTTTCAATACAGGTATAGCTATCGCTACCCGGTCACACTAAATGCGTATAGCACACAACTGTGTTTATCGTACAATTTAGTTTTTACGTGCATGTGATGCGCATGGGTAGGTTTAGCAGTGGTTTGGGATAGCCTACGTATATATTTTACGTTTGGTTAGGATTAGTGGTGTGCATCTGCGTATCATATGATATCCACCACGTAAAACACGTATAAATTGCATGATAAACACAATGCGTGCTATAGAGACGCATACATTTGCCAAACAAACTTCTTTTCGTGAAACTTTTCGTTTGCTTGGAAAAAAAGTGCTGTGCAATTTTTCATTAAAATAAATGGCACTTTATAATTTTCAATGAAATTCTTTTTTTACTACATCTTATTTTCTTTTGCTTCTTTTTTATCATTCGATGTATGTAATTAATGTTAAATTAAACACACACACAAACACACACACAGTAATGACCGACTATTTCAATTTTCCAATGAACACAATGACAACAAAAACCAACAAAACTTTAGTTCGATCTTTCTTTAACCTTTAGGAACACAAAATCCAGTTAACAGTAAGTGTACATGTACTTGTGTTTTATCTTAACCATCAAACATCACTACAATAGAAACGTATAATAAAGAAGATGTCTTACCTGGAGAAAGACAAGGAACAGAAGCGCTATGCCTTTACAAACAGTTTTGACACATCCCATCTTAATTCAAGAATCCTGATATTCCTGAGCAGCGATCCTCATATCATCTTCAGGTAAGTTTTCCCGCGACTTTTCTCAACGATGAACCGATTTAAACTATCAGACTGGTCCTTGTCAAAACCGCACCGAGCACTGATGTGAGAGAGGTGTGTGCTCTTGCTGTCACCAGAGTTAAATGTTCCTGTTACGGTGAACTAATGGCATCGCTTCACAACATCAAAAAAAAAAAAAAAAAAAAAAAAAAAAAACATTGACCGCTAATCCGCCCCCGAAGTCCAAACAGGAAGTTAAAATGTTCACTATTTTAAACCGGCCACTGTAAAGCGCAAACTTCTTGTAAGTATTTTTTATTATTTTTTTAGGCTATGCTTAAAAAAAAAAAACTAAATGTATTGTTCATTGTTTCTCTTAATTCCTTTCATTCCACCTGTTCAAGCTGTATATACTGTACATTATGGTATAATATTGATATTGATATATAGTCAGAGACATGGAGGTGGTAAATTGTTTACATACTCTATTAAACTCCTTGGCCGAACAATACACATTCATTTCATTGTAACTGACTATTGTAATGTTTCTCTTCCTGTAGATTCAGAGCCCATTCTAAACATGTTTACTTAAGTTCAGGACGAAAATAGTACTAATTATACTTGCGCAATGCCCATGAGAGGAATGACCATGTTTGCACACAAATATTTAGAAGTTCTGAAGCTTTTCTTTCAGATTTAGTGTTTACTATGATGACCGCTTTCAGATTCATCTTTGTAATGGGCCATGGAGGGATGCCCACACTGGCCCTGTCACTGTCCCATGTCTCCTGGGTCTGGGTGGTTCCTCTCAGGGAGGTCATTATGCTTCAATTAAAAACCAGTGGGAACCATGTAATCAAAGAAACCCAAGGCACCAACATACAGATCATATCATTATATATCCAGCTTTCTTTGAATGGTAATGCCAAATGTTACAATATTGTTATTTTCGCTACGTCAATTTGTCGATCAGCACTAGAAAGTTACTTTTGAGTTACAGTATTGTGTTACTCGTTAAAAAAGTAAGTATTAGGCTTGGTTAAGTTTTTATAGAAAATAAGGTGTTACGTCACTTTTAGGGTTACTTTTTCTTACCTGGGATTTGCTTGCTTGTTTGTTCTATTTTTGAAAAATGTAAATGCCCCTTCACACCAAAAATGTATATGCAAATGGAAATGCAAATTCCCATCTGTACAGTAAAGAGTGCAGCTCAACTAAACGCTTCAGCTATTCAACACTTGTGTTGAGAATATTCAACACTTTTACACTAGCAACAACAACAAAAATGAAATGAATCTAAAGTAGCCTAAGTTTTGCTTATTAGTATGGTTGAATTTGATCATTGAAAGTCAGCAATAAAGACATTGGTTAATAAATTGAGATAATAAGAGGCATTTGTATTATAACATATTTAATCATTGCAGGTTTGCTTATTATGAAAGAAGCTGTGCTTCGCGTCGTGCCTAAAAACGCCCTTCAGCCGTTACTTATTCACGATACAGCTCTTGCCTCGAGTACCTTATTGCTTTTATAAAACGGTTACCACACAATAAAAATATTATAAAGTTAAAAAAAAAAACTGTATTAGTGCAACTTTCATGAAGTAAAATCACTAAAAGCCTCCCTTCCGCTAGAAAAAAGTAGTCCCTGACCGTGAACAGCAACAACGTTCCAATGTGTAATATGCATGAAACCTCAAATATAAACAACATAGGAACTGCAGTGGGCCGGTCAGCCGTGTTTTATCCATCATCGTGAATAAAGCACATCTATTGACCAATCAGAATCAAGGATTGGAACTTACCATTTTATAAATATAGGGCTTTTATATAGGTATTTTGGTTTGAAACTGACTTTGTTACTGTTAAAGTACATGAATGCATATCGTATGAAGGAAATTCAAATGTTTGCCATGTTGTCCCTGTCATGTGACCTACAGTTGTGTTGCTTCCAAGCAAGCGATTGTCATCATTTCACCGTCTGTTAACTACCTGATATAGAATGGCTATGAGTAACCCACTTCTAGCCAAAGTAACCTTGAATTTGGTTACATAACGTTTTTTTGCCAAAAATAACTTGTGAAATGTATAAAATTATGTCATGAATGCAAAGTCAACAGGGAATACATGGTGTTTGGTTCCATTTCTTTGACATGTTCAATGCTTTTCAATGTTTTTCCTAGACTGTGTTTGAGGGTGCCATTTTTCTTGGTTTGGGCCACCAAACCTCTGTGACATTTTTGAGCCTGTTCTTCGTATTACTCTGTTATCTGGATTTTACTGTGAATGATTTGACATGATCCAGGATTGTTCTGGTTACTGGAGATGTTGCACATTGGTGATGGTTGAGGAGATTCCCCCCATTCATGTAAAGTGCTTTGAGTACCCACAAAGGTGCTATAAATGTAACAAATTATTATTTATTATTATTAATAAATTATTATTATTATTACGTTGCTGTCTTTCCGCAAGCTATTCGCTGCATTGCTAACCATGGTTTTGAGTATCGATGAATCTGCGCTTTCCGAAAAAAGGTATAAAGCTGTCACTGGGGCTGTACGTTTTCAAAAGGTACACTTTTGTACCCAAAGGCTGCATATTGGTACATATTAGAACCTAAAATGTACATATTATGACCTAAAATGGACATATTAGCACCTAAAATGTTATTATGACCTAAAATGGACATATTAGCTCCCGAAATGTGCATATTAACACTTAAAATGTACTTATTAGCACTTATAATGTACATATTAACACCTAAAATGTACATATTAGCGCCTAAAATGTACATATTATGACCTAAAATGGACATATTAGCTCCCGAAATGTACATATTAACACTTAAAATGTACTTATTAGCACTTATCATGTACATATTAACACCTAAAATGTACATATTATGACCTAAAATGGACATATTAGCACCTAAAATGTTATTATGACCTAAAATGGACATATTAGCTCCCGAAATGTGCATATTAACACTTAAAATGTACTTATTAGCACTTATAATGTACATATTAACACCTAAAATGTACATATTAGCACCTAAAATGTACATATTATGACCTAAAATGGACATATTAGCTCCCGAAATGTACATATTAACACTTAAAATGTACTTATTAGCACTTATCATGTACATATTAACACCTAAAATGTACATATTATGACCTAAAATGGATATATTAGCTCCCACAATGTACATATTAACACTTAAAATGTACTTATTAGCACCTAAAATGTACATATTAGCACCTAAAATGTATATACTTGTACCTAAAATATACATATCCTTAAAATGTAGATATCAGGACCTAAAATGGACATATTAGCTCCCGAAAAGTACAGTGAACACAAAACAGTCAGTAATCCTAAATTAACTTTAATGACAATAGAAACGTTTTTCTCTGTAAAGATGGCAATGTTATCAAAACAATCCCCATTCACACGGATCCGAGAAAACGACTAAAAACGTTGTGTTATGCATGTCAGGCCAGTAGTTGGCGATGTTACTTTGTAAAGACAGATTACTGAACAAGGCTGAACATGCCATCAACGTTTTCACAGATTCACGTTTCTGTGCTTTACACAGAGACCAAAACTGTATCATTTTCAAAAACGTGCATTTTGAAACCTTTTCAAAAACTTGCGTTTTAAGGCTAAAACACTTTTCCGTTTTTAGTTGAAAACATTGTCATGTACTCTTGGTCGGCCCTCAGTCTCAGACAGTTTAATCCAGATATTTTAATCAAATATGCTAATTCGTTTGAAGAACCAAGTTAGGCAGAGATCTGTTACCACAATTAGAAGAGCTGGCATCTGTCAACCCTTCTGAAAAATGCAGCATAAACCAAGATGGATTCCAGGCTAGTTTATGCTGGTTAGAGTTCGTATGTAGGTCCAGACTGGTTTATACTGGTTAGTGTTGGTGTAGTGATGGTCCAGGCTGGTTTATGCTGGTTAGAGTTGGTAGTGCTGGTCCAGGCTGGTTTATGCTGGTATAGTGCTGGTCCAGGCTAGTTTATGCTGGTATACTGCTGGTCCAGGCTGGTTTATGCTGGTTAGAGTTGGTATAGTTCTGGTCCAGGGGTGCGTTTCCCGAAAGCATCATTAGCCAACTATGGTCGCAAGTTCCGTCGTTTTCCAATAGAGTTCAGTGGAAATTGCGACCAATTTGCGACCATAGTTGGCTAACGATGCTTTCGGGAAATGCACCCCAGGCTGGTTTATGCTGGTTAGTGTTGCCGTAGTGATGGTCCAGGCTGGTTTATGCTGGTATAGTGCTGGTCCAGGCTGGTTTATGCTGGTTAGAGTTGGTATAGTGCTGGTCCAGGCTGGTTTATGCTGGTTAGAGTTGTTATAGTGCGGGTCCAGGCTCTTTTATGCTGGTTAGAGTTCGTATGTTGGTCCAGACTGGTTTATGCAGGTTAGTGTTGGTGTAGTGATGGTCCAGGCTGGTTTATGCTAGTATAGTGCTGGTCCAGGCTGGTTTATGCTGGTATAGTGCTGGTCCAGGCTGGTTTATGCTGGTATAGTGCTGGTCCAGGCTAGTTTATGCTGGTATACTGCTGGTCCAGGCTGGTTTATGCTGGTTAGAGTTGGTATAGTTCTGGTCCAGGGGTGCGTTTCCCGAAAGCATCATTAGCCAACTATGGTCGCAAGTTCCGTCGTTTTCCAATAGAGTTCAGTGGAAATTGCGACCAATTTGCGACCATAGTTGGCTAACGATGCTTTCGGGAAGTGCACCCCAGGCTGGTTTATGCTGGTTAGTGTTGGCGTAGTGATGGTCCAGGCTGGTTTATGCTGGTATAGTGCTGGTATAGTGCTGGTCCAGGCTGGTTTATGCTGGTTAGAGTTGGTATAGTGCTGGTCCAGGCTGGTTTATGCTGGTTAGAGTTGGTATAGTGCGGGTCCAGGCTCTTTTATGCTGATTAGAGTTCGTATGTTGGTCCAGACTGGTTTATGCAGGTTAGTGTTGGTGTAGTGATGGTCCAGGCTGGTTTATGCTGGTATAGTGCTGGTCCAGGCTGGTTTATGCTGGTTAGAGTTGGTATAGTGCGGGTCCAGGCTGGTTTATGCAGGTTAGAGTTGGTATAGTGCGGGTCCAGGCTGGTTTATGCTAGTATAGTGCTGGTACAGGCTGGTTTATGCTGGTATAGTGCTGGTCCAGGCTGGTTTATGCTGGTTAGAGTTGGTATAGTGCTGGTCCAAGCTGGTTTATGCTGGTTAAAGTTGGTATAGTGCGGGTCCAGGCTGGTTTATGCAGGTTAGTGTTGGTGTAGTGATGGTCCAGGCTGGTTTATGCTAGTATAGTGCTGGTCCAGGTTGGTTTATGCTGGTATAGTGCTGGTCCAGGCTGGTTTATGCTGGTTAGAGTTGGTATAGTGCTAGTCCAGGCTGGTTTATGCTGGTTAGAGTTCGTATGTTGGTCCAGACTGGTTTATGTAGGTTAGTGTTGGTGTAGTGATGGTCCAGGCTGGTTTATGCTGGTATAGTGCTGGTCCAGGCTGGTTTATGCTGGTTAGAGTTGGTATAGTGCGGGTCCAGGCTGGTTTATGCTGGTTAGAGTTCGTATGTTGGTCCAGACTGGTTTATGCAGGTTAGTGTTGGTGTAGTGATGGTCCAGGCTGGTTTATGCTGGTATAGTGCTGGTCCAGGCTGGTTTATGCTAGTATAGTTCTGGTCCAGACTGGTTTATGCTGGTTAGTGTTGGTGTAGTGATGGTCAAGGTTGGTTTATGCTGGTATAATGCTGGTCCAGGCTGGTTTATGCTGGTATAGTGCTGGTCCAGGCTGGTTAATGCTGGTTAGTGTTCGTATGTTGGTCCAGACTGGTTTATGCTGGTTAGTGTTGGTGTAGTGATGGTCCAGGTTGGTTTATGCTGGTATAGTGCTGGTCCAGGCTGGTTTATGCTGGTATAGTGCTGGTCCAGGCTGGTTTATGCTGGTTAGAGTTGGTATAGTGCTGGTCCAGGCTGGTTTATGCTGGTTAGAGATGGTATAGTGCTGGTCCAGACTGGTTAATGCTGGTTAGTGTTCATATGTTGGTCCAGACTGGTTTATGCTGGTTAGTGTTGGTGTAGTGATGGTCCAGGCTGGTTTATGCTGGTATAGTGCTGGTCCAGGCTGGTTTATGCTGGTTAGAGTTGGTATAGTGCTGGTCCAGGCTGGTTTATGATGGTCAGTGTTGGTGTAGTGATGGTCCAGACTGGTTTATGCTGGTATAGTGCTGGTCAAGGCTGGTTTATGCTGGTATAGTGCTGGTCCAGGCTGGTTTATGCTGGTTAGAGTTGGTATAGTGCTGGTCCAGGCTGGTTTATGCTGGTTAGAGATGGTATAGTGCTGGTCCAGACTGGTTAATGCTGGTTAGTGTTCATATGTTGGTCCAGACTGGTTTATGCTGGTTAGTGTTGGTGTAGTGATGGTCCAGGCTGGTTTATGCTGGTATAGTGCTGGTCCAGGCTGGTTTATGCTGGTTAGAGTTGGTATAGTGCTGGTCCAGGCTGGTTTATGATGGTCAGTGTTGGTGTAGTGATGGTCCAGACTGGTTTATGCTGGTATAGTGCTGGTCAAGGCTGGTTTATGCTGGTATAGTGCTGGTCCAGGCTGGTTTATGCTGGTTATAGTTGGTATAGTGCGGGTCCAGGCTAGTTTATGCTGGTTAGAGTTGGTATAGTGCTGGTCCAGGCTGGTTTATGCTGGTTAGAGATGGCAAAGTGTTGGTCCAGGCTGGTTAATGCTGGTTAGAGATGGAAAAGTGCTGGTCCAGGCTGGTTAATGCTGGTTAGTGTTCATATGAAGAGTTCAGATGCAAAAGCCTCTAAATGCCATTTGAAATTTTCTTCTAAAATGATATTTTTTATCAAGCTTGTATATTTAAGTTCAGTAATTTCACTTAAATGGCAATGAAGATTACCTATTAATTGTCATTTAAGTGAAATTACTGAACTTAAATATACAAGCTTGATAAAAAATATAATTTTAGAAGAAAATTTCAAATGGCACTTAGAGGCTTTTGCATCTGAACTCTTCATATGTTGGTCCAGACTGGTTTATGCTGGTTAGTGTTGGTGTAGTGATGGTCCAGGCTGGTTTATGCTGGTATAGTGCTGGTCCAGGCTGGTTTATGCTGTTTAGTATTGGTGTAGTAATGGACCAGGCTGGTTTATGATGTTATAGTGCTGGTCAAGACTAGTTTATGCTGGTATAGTGCTTTTCTAGGTTGGTTTATGCTGGTTAGTGTTAGTATAGTGATGGTCCAGGCTGGTTTATGCTGGTTAGTCAAGTCACCTTTATTTATAAAGCAGCTTTACAGTAATAACAGAAAATAATACATCAAAGTTTGTTTCCAGAAGAAAATAGCATCACAATCCAGCTTTAGTAGTAAGTTCAGTGATGTTTCATTTTTGTTGTAAAAAAGTTATTAATTTAGTTTGTTTGCCGCTCTGGAGAAAACTGTGATGTCATAGTCCAGCTCAGTTCAGTTCTCATATAATGGTGTCAATATAGGCAGATCAATAATATCGTTGAATATTAAATTAAATGTCCCCAACTAAGCAAGCCAAAAGCCAATGGCAACAAAGGTGAAAAAGGCGAAAGGCGACACGAACTAAAACTGTCTCAGTGACAGAATGGAGAAAGAAACCTTGGGAGAAACCTGACTCAGTCGGGGGCCAGTTCTCCTCTGGCCAACGAACAATGTATGACTATGATTCAGGCAGCATTACATGTCAGAAGTCAGATTGGATCAGAACAATCAGAATATTATCCAGTTCCATCTGGTTGAAGATCGAAGTCATCATGCAGGTATGGAGACAAGTTTGCTGAGGATTAGTGCCAATGGTTGTCTTGTCGATGAGGCCTAGTGTTGATATAGTGCTGGTCCAGGCTGGTGTATGCTGGTTAGTGTTGATATAGTGCTGGTCCAGGCTGGTGTATGCTGGTTAGTGTTGATATAGTGCTGGTCCAGGCTGGTTTATGCTGGTTAGTGTTGATATAATGCTGGTCCAGGCTGGTTTATGCTGGTATAGTGCTGTTCAAGGCTGGTTTATGCTGGTAAAGTGCTGTTCATGCCTGGTTTATACTGGTTTATTCTGGTATACTGCTGTTCAAGGCTGGTTTATTCTGGTATACTGCTGTTCAAGGCTGGTTTATACTGGTATAGTGCTGGTCTAGGCTGGTTTATGCTGGTATAGTGCTGTTCAAGACTAGTTTATGCTGGTAAAGTGCTGTTCATACCTGGTTTATACTGGTTTATGCTGGTATAGTGCTGTTCAAGGCTGGTTTATGCTGGTATAGTGATGTTCAAGGCTGGTTTATGCTGGTTAGTGTTGGGATAGTGCTGGTCCAGGCTGGTTTATGCTGGTATAGTGCGGTTCAAGGCTGGTTTATGCTGGTTAGTGTTCAAATAGTGCTGGTCCAGGCTGGTTTATGCTGGTATAGTGCTGCTCAAGGCTGGTTTATGCTGGTTACTGTTGGAATAGTGCTGGTCCAGGCTGGTTTATGATGGTATATTGCTGGTCTAGCTGGTGCCAACTGGAGCTGGTGTAGTTGGACTTGAGTGTGAGTAGGCCAGTTGTCTGCATGCAAGCATTGGGTCTCATTCATGAAACACGAGAAGAACGAATTTGTGTGTAAATCGTGTGTAAAGTGGTTCTGGCGTAAATTTTCGGATTCATTATAATGTTCATATTTTCCAAATGTTAGTTGGTACGCAAGAAATCTACACCTGCTCCTAGCTACGCGTAAATGGTGTGCATTAAAAGGCTGCATTAATTCGCCTAGGGTACATATTTAAACAGCATTTTGAAAAAAAAAATATTTTATATAATAATTACATACGGTTTTTCTTTTTACTTTTATTGTGAGAGCCAGTAATAGCAGATCTGGTGATCGATGGCGGTCCTTCTCCAGTCTGAATATGATTTTTTTGAAGTGAACTAATTCGTTTTTTGCTGTCAAGCTTAAAGGGCACCAATTATGCCCCTTTTTACAAGATGTAATATTGGTCTTGGGTGTCCCCAGAATGTATGTGAAGTTTTAGCTCAAAATACCCCACAGTTAATTTATTATAACCATTTGAAAATGTCATTTTTGGGACCTGTTTAAAATGAGCTGTTTTGAGGCATACCACCTTAAATGCAAATGAGCTGCATATCCCCGCCCTGCCTTTGGATGAGGGCGTAACTTGATACATGGCAGTCGGTCTAAGCAGAATGGCTGAGAGAGTGAGAGAAACCGCTGTTTTGAATGTCATTCAGCGTACGTTTGAATCGGAATATATAAATAGTCTCTGATCAGACCCAGATGGCGAAGAGACTACGACAGAATAAACACAAATGAGAATGGACCAGTACGTCTCGGTATGGTTATTTGATACATTTATGTACTTGTAGTTGTAATCACGTCCCCTTTCCAATTATGTATGTGCAACACACACAGACAGACACACACAAACACTAACGCTGGCGCAATTTTTTGAAACTACATACATATTCTGTGATAAAGTTTGCTACATACAAGCGAAATTACATTTATGCGAGGGACCTGTTGCGTCATGTTTACTTGTCATACAGGTGCTTCTGTGGCAAATGTAAGAAGATGGCTAACTTACAGAACAAGAACATATATGACGTTTTTAATACAATATCTTTAAAATGTATATTTATAAACGTGTGGTTACACACTGTACAAACAAGGTTTAAATTATATAAACAGACATCCCACGACGACGACAACAAAAGCAACTTTAGATGAATTTGACATCGACTAAAAAGACCATTTGCTCAAAAATCATAAAACACACTTACTGTTACTGGAGGTGTCGTGGATCGCAAACAGTAGACGACGATCCACACTTGAGGATTAACTTTTAAGCCACAACAACAGGAATAACCCACAACAGAACATTTATGTTTCCAAGAGACATTACCGGCTGTCATTGAAACAATGGAGGGTGGTGTACAGGTCACCAAGGGCGGGGTCTATGCCACAACCACGCTGTCAATCAAACCCCTTGCACAATTCTACGTCACAAAGCGCTGAATCTTAGAACAGCTCGTTCTGAGGCAGTGCAGATGATTTATTGAGATTGTAAAAAAAAACAAAAAACAATGGGTGGATTTTTATCATTCTAGGGTGGTTTTTCTCTCACACAGCCAATACACGTTTAAGTTCAAACACCATGTAAAAGTGAATTTTCCATAATAGGTGCCCGTTAATGTCGAACCATTTTCTTCTCACTTCTGGGACTGTTCGATTAACTCCATTAACTGCATCTGTAATATGCTGCCAAGCTTTTTTTTTTAAATGGTAAACATTTACCATTTTTTAGGACCTGATAGACCACTATACGCTTGAAAAGAAAATGTGGCGTTTTGAACGAACTACTGATAATAAAACTTCAATTTCTGCATCCGAGAATTCTTTCTTTTTCGTTCGCATTCACGTTATTATAGTTTTATTATTTTATTATAGTTTTATTATTTATTATTTATAGTAAATGAGAATGACCGTGCACGCACATCCCATTTAGCCTACGACTGGTTGGAATTCATTAACACACACACATTTGCATCGCATCTGACGTTTACGAAGTATTTGTGAATCAGGAGAAGATTTTTCGGGAAGGTCTCTTTACGCGCTCACTTTCATTTTTACTCGTATATTTACGAATATTTCATGAGTGAGAGCCATTGTTTTTGCTAATTGCATATTTCTGTATTTAAGAAATCTGAAATGTATAAGGCTGTGTCGCTGTAAGTCAGTTGGTTGCTGTATTTTCTGCTTACCTCTTCCCTTTTTTCTGTTCTTGTTGTTCCTCTTATTTTGAATGATTCTAGTTGTTAACCACAGGTGTCATATATAGTAACTAATGCTCAATCATCACTTGGAAAGTGAATCTTTATTTCACTAACTGCAACACTGCTTTAGTGTTACTTTTATTCTCTATAGACTGCGACCATATGAAAACAGAGCAGTGTTTGTTTATCACTGGATATTTTACAGTGTACCAGTAAGCATGTAACCTGCAATATGCATTTTTATTCATGAAATAATTTATTAAAATTTATTTGGGAAATGTTCTTGCTCTTTAACTACCAACACACACTAAGAAACGTGATAAGAACACATACAGTACACAAGTTTTGTCATGGTCTTGCTGGGCCAGTACCCAAAAGTCAACATAAGCTGGTTCACCAGCATCCCAGGCAGGTCCCAGCATGCAAAACATACCTTATGCTGGTTCACTATCATCCCATGCAGGGATCCAGCAAACCAGCAACCAGCATCCAATGCTGGGATTCAGCCAACCAGCAATGTATTAAGCAAGGTATGAAGAATAGACCTTGGGTCTCTAGATATGCCTTCTTCAATACAATTGTGATTTAGTAACAGATGCAGCAGAACACTATCCACATTCAAGATTAGCTGGGGATGTTCTTGCGTTTTTCCACTGCGCTAGTTTGGAATTGCTTTTATTTTAGGTTGAAGGTCGGATGGGAAAAACGACCCCAAAGTTAATAGTCATGCTCAGAATTAATGGCACCCCTAGTAAATATGATCAAAACAGGCTGTAAAAAATAAATCTGCATTATTTATCCTTTTGGTCTTTCATTTAAAAAGTTGCTAAAAATCTAACCTTTCATTGAAGTAAAAGAATTGAAAGTGTGTGTGTGTGTGTGTGTGGGGGGGGGGGGGGATGGGGGGGGGATTTATTATGAAAATTATGAAATAAATGTTTTTCTTCAAAACACGTTGGCCACAATTATTGGCACCCTTTTATTAAATACTTTTTGTAATCTCCTTTCGCCAAGATACAGCTTTGAGTCTTCTCCTATAATGCCTGATGAGTTTGGAGAACACCTGACAAGAGATAAGAGACCATTCCTTCATACTATCATGATCCGGCCTTGATTTTCCCTAGTCTTGAGGCTGGATCATGTTTTGTGTACAAGTACATGGGTCTTTTGTTTGGGTCATGTGCTTGTGTTGTCACGCTACGTAACCCCGCCCCCTTGTTATTGTCGGCTTGTCATGATTGTCTAGTCAGCTTCACCTGTCCTCGTCATTGGTGTTCCATATTATACCCTTAGGTGCGTTCCATTCGACAGGGTCCCTACGCAGTGTTCACTGCTCCCTACTCCCTGAACACGGTATATCAGTTGAAGTGGACTTTACTGACTTCATGTGAAGTGATGTATCGATGTTCCCTTATTCCCTATGCCGTTTGCAGTGCCCTTCGAACTGAACATGTTCGTTCCCTTCGAATTGGAATCTCACTTAAGATGGCGAAATACCCTGTGAAGTCCACTTCGCAGTTCACTTATGGTCGAATGGAACGCACCTCGTGTTTGCTGTCCTGTGCCGGTTCATTGTTTCGTACTTTGTGAGATTTGCGCCGTGAGTAGAAAGGCTTGTTTAAAGGAGTAGTTCACTTTAAAAAAAAAAAATTGCTGATAATTTACTCACCCCCATGTCATCCAAGATGTCCATGTCTTTCTTTCTTCAGTCGAAAAGAAATTAAAGGGGTCATAAATTGGTACATGCACTTTTACAAGTTGATTGTACTGCAATGTGTGTTGAAGTGCCTGTACACAACCATCATTTAATGATAACAATCCATCCAGTGGTTTTGTTTTAATCTCCTTATATGTTTTCCTCTGCCTCAAATCGAGCCTTTTAAGGTTCTATATAGCTAGAACCTTTTTTTTTTTTTTGAAGAGTAAAACAACATGTGGTGTTTGATTTACTTTTGTAGACTTTCTGACCCCAAGACTCAACTAATCTCTGCAATTCTCCATCGGTGATCCTTGAAGAGTCTTTGGCCACTCAAACTTTCATCCTCACCATCCATTAAAGGGGTCATGAACTGGCTTTTAAATTTTAATATTGTTGTCTGAGGTCAACTTATGACGTTCGCTTGGTTTTTGCATTCAAAAACATCAAAATGAATTAGTAATAGGCTATTTTGTACCCTAGTTTTGAGCCTAGCTGAAAAACGCTGGGTTTTTATTGGCGTCTCGCACTGAAGACTTGGAAGTAAACGCCCACTGCTGTGAGTGGATAAAGTTTTGCATATTATAATAAGTTTCAACTCACCCGTCGATGCACATGGTGGAAATTGTTTTGAAAATGTCCAATGTTGTAAAATGGCAACCGGAATGATTCGCCCATACATGTTCGACCCAGAGTCCGTGTGTTGCACAATTCCTGTCAGATCCAATATAGACGGCACAGCACGTTCTTTACTCTTAATCGGTCTGCAAATCCAGTCTTGTTTACAAAACAATCCTCAGTGAAAAGAAGCGAACAGACGACAATGTTTTACCATCTGCTGGAACGTCATTAAAATAAAGTTTATTGGAATCCAGAGGAAGCTTATGCAGCGACTGTCTTCTTCCACAACCAGGCACTGCACAATATTCTGTATTGCTCGGTAGCTTGATCCGGTTTGTCATCACGAGGTAGGTATCTATGTTATTTTGCTATGCGTGTATTGCGCGAATCGGTGGGCGGGGCTAAACCGGCCGTGTTGAAGTAGGCGTTAATCTTCTTCTGCGGGGGTGGTGTTTTATCCTCTTTGACGTCATAGTTCCCCACTTTGAAAAACGAGTCGTTTGCTGAGCCTGGTGTCAATAAAAGCTTTTATTGGACTAACAGGACGTTTCAGTTCTGAAATTTCAACGTGATCTCATGAGAATACGTATGTATGTGTACGTAAAGTGTTGTTCTATCATACGTATATATAATTACGTTTTATATGCGCAGAAACGTATAATACTGACGTATTTACAGTACTAAAACGTAAAATATTTACGTATTGACAGCACAAAAACGTAATTTATTTACGTATGAACAAATCCACCGACGTACACATTGTACGTATCACAATTTATGCATATTAATATCGTAGCATTATGTTTTGACTCTATTGCATCCCACTGTCTTATTAATGAAGTTTTCAGTCGCATTATTGATATAATACTCATAAATATTAACATTTTGCTCGTTTCGCCTGCATGGTGTTAAACAATACACTATAAAACCTTAAAAAATACATTCTTTAACGTTACTCGTTCAACCATTTTGTAATAGTTTATTTACCTTGAGACACATAAAGCGTTTTCTCCTATAAAACACAACAAAAATTCACAAAAGACATCAATTTTAATAGTTTGATGTAATCCAAATCTTTAGAATCCATAGTTGTTTGCAAGAAACAACTCCTAATTCAGCGATTTCAGCCTCATCCAGTCGTGATCTCCATTCTCAGCAGCGACCGTAACGTTACAAGTCAAACCCCGCGCTGGTGATGAATTCAAATTCAAATATTGCGCCCATACGTCATCTTTTACGGCAGCGATATCAAACGTTCATTGGCTCTTCCCTGCTTCGTCACAGTTTGCGACATGAAGGACTGTAGACGGTTGGTTAGTTTAGTTCATTTGAATTTTGAAATGGAGAAGCGCGAACCAACCGAAGCCGGATTAACATTTTCATTAGTAATTTAATTTCTGCTCTGTACTTCATACAAAACTATTACAATACTGCCAGAGAGAAGACTGCGACTGCAACGCTTCATGTGAACGGCTTTTGGTATCGGTTTTGACATTTTCGCAATAAATAAATTATTGTGATTATACTTGTCTGTTAGTTATGTTTTTCTTCATAATTGTAGTTTTTTACGTAGTTTTAAGGAATTGTTATGGTAGGTTTAGGGGTAGGAGTAGGTGGCTCAAAATATATTTTAATGCTATTGTTAATAAAACTGCCCTTTCCCAACACCTGTCTGTTACGTTTTATCCTTTTTTATATTAAGTATAAAATGGGTATGTTTAGGTTTGGGATTAGGGTTACGGGATCTTACATTTATCTATAAAATAGTAAAAAGGGAAATTATCCAGATATCTTTATGATATAGAATATACGTAAATAGTTTACGTTTTGTAGCTGTAAAAACGTAATAATGTTACGTTTAAATGTTGCAGATACGTCTATATTATACGTTTCAGCATCTATCCAAACGTACTAAAAAGTACGTTTTCTATCTTTGCAAAAACGTAAAATAGCTACGTATTAACAATGAGACCAGGCTGGAAATTTACAGGATAGATGTCAAAAGCTCAAGGAAAATTTGATTCTCAGTTCTTCACCCCTTTAAGGCAATATAGACACATGTACTCTTCCTGGCACATTCGTAATATCTTTAGTTGATTGGAACTTCTTAATTATTGTCCTGATGGTCAAAATGGGGGCAATAATTAAGAGCCAATTAATTAAGAGCTTACAGCCACTTTCTGAACTATAGAACTATATTCTTTGGTTTTACTCGTGATGGATGATTACAGGAATTTGGCATTTGTGTTTCCTCATATTTAAACTCATGTGAAACAAGATGTCATAGCTAGACAATTTCATGTTCCTAGTCTTCCTGGTGTGCTAAAAAAGGTAAACATTAATTGCGAATATATTTCAGAGATGGGCTATTTTACTCATAAAAAATTCTAGGGGTGCCAATTATTGTGGCCAACGTGTTTTGGAGAAAAACATTTCATAAGGTGATTTCCCCCACACTTTCAATTATTTTACTTCAATTTAAGGTTCGATTTTTGTCTATTGTTTGAATGAAATATCATAAGGATGAACGAAGCACATTTTTACAGCCAGTTTTGAGCATATTTAGGTGTGCCATTAATTCTGAGCATGACTGTATGATGTTGCCATTAATCACCATTAATAATAATCCATTAACTAGAAGGATGGGTTCTGTGCTGTAAAGTGTAACTTTCAGATACACTTTCAAGATAAAGTGATTGACCTCGCCTGATTAGAGCCGTGTGTAAAGAGATCCACAAATTCCCTTTGTTGTAAATGTAATTTCAAAGGCAGAAGCAGGAGTCACGGTATTCTTGAAATGCTACTCTTCATCCAGGTGTGTAGGAATGCAGGAGCGATCAGTTCTCGGGTGTCCCGGAACCCGAAGGCCGCTGGATATTGGCCTTTCTTTAGATCATTAACTCTATATTTACTTAGTTTTCTTTTCCTGAATACCAGTCTTTGGCCTTGTGAGAAAAAAGTCAGGTTATACAGAACAGTAACAGGTACACTATTGCCAACTGATTCCCACACAACTTTCCATAATCGTTAATAAAAGACTATGTTTATTCATCATAGCCTACAGTACAATTTTCCAGAGAATTCTTGCTCTTATGCATTGTCGAATAAGTAACCTTGGCCTCAAAATACACCATGTAGGCTACCATGGTGTACTTTGCATGTTATCCATGAGTTTTATCTGATTCTCTATGTATAATGTATCATAAAGCATTTATTGCTTTACTCTAAATACAGACCCATACTTTCAATCTACACTAAAACAAAATTCACTTAAACTAAAAGTTCATTAAGAACTGACAATCTAAAAAAAAAAAACGATTTATTGTTTGGTTTAAAAACGTTATATCATATCTGTAAAATGATTGCTTACAAATAAAATTTGCTTCTTTGAGATGAACACGTGATGCGTGAAGAAAACAAAGAAAAAATAAGATATTATAATATTTTTTCAGTTTCCAATCAAGCTGGTTTTCAAATTATGTTTATAATGCCAACTGCATCACAATATTTTCCATTAAAAAAATGCTCAAACACAACATAGGCTATAATTGATAGAAATAACAAGTAGCGGAAATATAGAAAAAAAAGAATAAAAATTACAATTCTTCTGCAATGCTTATATGCTCACTGTAGGGCATTGTTTGAAAACCAGAGTAAATTGAATATGTTCCATTTGCAGGAAGTGACTTATAAGTGCTGAAGAGTGTAATTCAACTGTTTGCCGCTAGATGACACACCTTCACTGTAGCAAAAAATACCGTAGTTAATTCTCTTTCTCCTCCAGAAGAGGGCGCTCGTTTAGAGACGTTCTACACTGTCATATATTCTATATTTTACAGCAAATAGAATTTGAACTGTGTAGTGATAGCTTGTACAATTAAAATTTTTCCAAACCTGTATGAGTTTATTTCTTGTCCTGAACACAAAAAAAAGACATTTTGAAGAATGACGGTAACCAGACAGTTGATGTTAGCCAGTAGAAAAACAAAATACAATGGAAGTCAATGGACTGTCTGGTTATCACCATCTTCTTTTGTTAACACCTTAAGAAGGAAAAAAACTGTGAAAGGACATACGCGGTGAGTAAATGATGACATCATTTTCATTTTTTGGGTGAACTATCCCTTTAACGCTGCCATTAAATATGTCCATTTGACCCACTTTAAAGTATTACACTTGAATTTCATTAGCATAATGCTAACAGTAAGCATATTACACTAAAAGATCATTGTTTATGTTCGTTTGTTGGTATTTATTTTCGTTGAAAGAAAAATACAGCTGTAGAATATTCAGTATCGGGTTTATCTCATGTCCATTGATTGAGTGACCTACAAAGTGCGCACTAACCCTAACACGCTCTCTCTTTAAAACCTCAGTGTCCCTTTAATCTGCGGATCAGCGCGCTGACGTCAGCGAACCCCCAGGGCCACGCGCTCCCATTGGCTGGAGGTGACGTCAACGGCATTTTTTTCCCTCCTGAACCATGACCTCATCCTTAGTTCATTTATAGTGCCTAAGTGCACCTTCTGTTTTCCCGGCTGGCTAATGTCTACTATCGCTTATCTCTCGTTTCCTTGCGGCGTAACTGGCCCAGTTGCGCTGTAGAAGAATGAAAAGGTTTTAATGGTTGTTTTGTTGTTCGCATGTGTGTGGCAGACAGCAGTACAGACTCATGGTTAGTATACACTAGTGACGTCTGCTGGCGAATGGCTTCCCATCGGAGCGCAGTGCCCTACATGGAGAGCAGCTGAAACACTCAGGACCAGGGCAAACGGAGGTGAGTGCAGGCTATGAAAGGGGCGTATTGATATTTGAGACCTCACATTAAGGCATGTGGCTTTATTTTGATGATAGGGGAACAGAGACTGTGCTTTTTTGGGGATGGACGTACTAGCGTGTATCGACCACTAGTGTCTAGCCTGAATGAGGGCAACGATGTGTCTCAATGACATGTTAAACCAGACAGTGGTTATTATCATAATGTATCATCAATCGGCCATCGTTTGTTGTTGAGTAAGGTATTGTATGGTCATGACAGATTATATTGCATGTTTGTCTTCTGATTTAAGTGAGGCTTGTTATATGTGTTTTCTGGATATACAACATCAGGTTTATTTTACATTTCATTTACATGAAGGATGTCTATTATGTCCATAATACTGTACCTATATGTCAATAACATTAAACAATAACAATAAAATAACACATTCTATAAATATGTATAACAAACAAATAGTAATTGATTATTAATTATGAGTTGTAACATTTGAATGTTGAAACTATGATATTATTGATTTTGAACTTTAATTTATTGTAATACAACAATATAATATGAATTTAATTATAATTATTTTGAAAGTCCTATTAACATCATGTAATAATAAAATAACAATAATCACATTTTTTAAATATTTGATTTAATTGAATAAAAAAATAGATATTAACTTTGTAATATATAACGCCTATTATAACCTATATACAATATAATATTTAGTTTGAATAATTATTATTAACAGTAACAATAATAATATGTCATCATTATTGTTATTAGTAATAATTTAACAACATAATTAAAAAAAAAAATATATATATATATATATATATATATATATATATATTAGTTTTTATATATCTATACTATATTTTTTAACATGAATTGATATGAAACAATAAAATAACAGATAATAGTTTTTATTATTTGTATATGAATAATCAATAGAGCCATTAAATGATCAATCATAGATATTGACATTATAATAAATAAAATATAATGTCTTGTATAAAAAATATGTGTTATTTATTTTGATAATTTAGTATTAACATTAGTAATATGCTTTTATTATGTTTTTATAATGGATACGTTCTCTAGTCTATAAATTAGCTTTATTATTACATAAATATAGCACAAATGTTCTAATGCTCATATAGATAGATAGATAGATAGATAGATAGATAGATAGATAGATAGATAGATAGATAGATAGATAGATAGATAGATAGATAGATATGATTATGATATGATTATAGAGTGATTCTGATTTTTGAGTGAGCGCACATGCTTATAATTTGTCTCAGAAGGGAAACTTTGAGTATGTTGTCTTTCTTTATGGAATATGAGAACATAACTGATGCATTGATTTAAAATGCTGTGAAATATTTGTATGATTTGAAATGTTATGAAACTAAAAAGCTCTTGCTCCATAATATAAAAGGCAGATTGGCCCATGTTACCAAATCCAGTTCATCACAACAGATGATATCACTGCAACAATGATTAACAAATGCATGCAGGCTCAGACAGAACAATGGTCTATATCAACGTGCGTATGGCACAGAGTCCAAATAAGTGATGTCACCCATATAGTTAATGAATAACCCGGATTAAGATATTTCTTTCTTTTATCTTCCATTCGGTGATGTTTGTTGGCTGTTGTTCAGGTGCAGTCTGTCATTGTAAAGCAATCGCTGTCACTTTAAATAGAGATGCGCTTCTCTTTGTTTTGCTGTCATGGGTCATTTCAGCTAATAAAAAAAAAGAAGAAAAAAAATAGATTTCTTTTTTTGTCGTTTCCCGAAATGCTACTCGGAAGTATGAAATCCCTGGAAATCAATAGAACAGATGTGTGGTGTGTTTCTTGCTTTGGGATGTGAGGCGACAGACTCCGCAACCTCTCCGCATGCCCAGACAACTTTTTTCCTTTTCCGTTTTTATATTCCGTTGCCATGGCAACTGTGTAGTCTCACTCCGTCTCCACATCAGCACTTTGCACCACTGTTGTTTATGATGAAGTAAAGTAATACAGTCTGGAATAATTAAGATTTTTTGTGTGTGTTTTTGAAATAAGTCTCTTCAGCTCAGAAACGCTGTTTTTATTTGATCAAAATACAGTAAATCAGTGAAATATTATTACAGTGCAAAAGAACTGTTTTGTATTTGAATATATTTTAAAACATCATTCATTCCTGTGATGCAAAGCCGAATTTTCAGCATCATTACTCACACGTCACATGATCAATCAGAAATCACTCTAATATGCTGATTTGCTGCTCAAGAAATGTTTATTATTGTTGTTATTTTTATTATCAGTCTTGAAAACAGTTTTAGTTTCATATTTATGTGGAAGATTTAGCAAGAATGCATTACATTTATATTATTCATTAAAAAATACCAATACCAAGCAGCAAATACTTATAATAATAAGAACCATTATTAATAATTGAGTACCAAAATTATTTTGTAATAAATAAGCACCAAATCATCATATTAGAATAATTTCTGAAGGATCATGTGAACTGTGGTAATAATGCTAAAAAAAAAGGAATACATTCCAATTGTTAGTTAATATTAGTTAATATTAGGGCTGTCAAACAATTAATCGCGATTAATCGCATCCAAAATAAAAGTTTGTGTTTAAATAATATATGTGGGTGCACTGTGTTTAATTATTTTGTATATATAAATACACACACATGTATATTTAAGGAAAAAAATATTATGCATGTATAAAATATTTATATTTATATATAATATAAATTATTATATATATAAACTGTATATAAATTAAATCTATATACAGTATATACATGAAAATATTTCTTAAATGTATATAGTGTGTGTATTTATATATCTAAATAATTATACACAGTGGACCCACATATATTATGTAAATACAAACTTTTATTTTGGATGCGATTAATCGTTTGACAGCCCTAATTAATATGCATTAACTAATGGAACATTGTTGTGAAGTGTTACCTGTTTTACTGTATTTTTGATCAAATAAATGCAGCCTTGGTGAGGATAAAAGAAAATGTAAAAAATATTGTCTGGTAGAGGAAAATATGCAATATAACCTCAAATAAAAAAGCATGTCACACCTTGTTGTCTTTAAAAATGCAAGACAGGTGTACTACTGTAAAAAAAAAAAAAAATCTTGATTTCTTTTCTTTTGTCAAATCATCTTTGATAATTAATGCAGATAACATAATATTTCGAGTTTCTATCTCGTTCATTGTATTAACTCAAATATGTTATTTCAATGAACTCAAAATGAAGGCCACCGGGTAACTTAGGCTACTTTTTTAAGTTAAACCAACGATAATTTGTGTACAGTGAACAGTGCAAGGTAATGCTCAGTCGGTGGACTCAAGAGAATACACACACCTTCTCATTTCGACACAAACAGTGTCAAACCGCAGTGCACAGCCCCCCCCCCCCCCCCCCAACCCTGCCACTGGAGTTGTCAAGCCGAAGGAACGCCATTAGACACATGCAGCGTCAGCCTTGTTATTCTCTGACGTGCCTCCACTTCTTCCCCTCATCCTGCGGGCCGCGGGGGGGCTGTTGTCATGCTATCGACCGTCCGATTGCAGGAGAGGTTACAGTGAGGGTTTCTTTTCTCCAAGGTGTGGCTGTACATCCTTCCTGTGGAGCGATTAAAGAGACAGAAGGGTGGTAAGGAGGTTTCGGTCTCTGGTGGATTATTGCGTGTCTGGAATCCTGCATGTGTGTGTGTGTTCTGGTGAGAATATGCAGGTTATGGTTACTTATGGTGACTGGGATTGTGATCAAAACAAAGGCGTCCATGTTGGGATGCTGGTTGCGTGAGGCTGGTCCTCTGGCAGCGTCGCTCTCGCACCGCACTGGGTTTGTTTATGTGGACGTGATGGGAAACGAGCCGTTTCATTATGAAACTGATGGATTATTATTTGACTTACAACTGTTTAGAGAGAAACACTGGAAGTGCGAAGTGAAATGGAGGTTGTGTGTGTGTGTGTGTGTTTGTTTATGTTCTTAAACATTCTGCTTGAATGCTTGTTTTTCTTCTTTTGTTTCCTATATAGCAAAAAGTCATTTATTTAATATATAAATATACATAAAAAATGTGTGCATGAGAGTCTGTGTGTGTGGCTCCTGATTTCTGCGCGGCGCTGCAGATATCTGAGTGTTGCAGCATCACCCTCCCTCAATGCAGCAGCAGAGAGAGAATGAGAAAAAAAATATAAACTTAAACTTAATACAATTTAATCATTCTTTTTTCCACAGTTTTTTTTTTAAGTAAAAAGTGAACGAAAACTAAATAAACTGTAAATGTGTGCTAAATACAATTGAAATCTCAATAAAACTTGGTTAAAATAATTTTTTTCTTAACAGTGTTTTTTGTTTATTTTTTAAGTAATAAAACTGGATAAGCATTGTCATGCTTGTTTTTTTTATTTATTTATTTTTGTTTAGTTGTAGCCCTCAATTGGGTCATGGGGTCTATACGACCGCAATCGACTTTTACTTAATAAAAAAAAGGCTCCCTTCATCTCAGTGGAATAAGATTTTGTGACTTTTCATACATTATCTCTGTTCTGAAGGTATGTAGAAAAAAAAAATGTTTACACTTCTTGTCTTCAGGGTCAATATGACCCCACATTGAAATGAATGGGGAAATGTGAAAAAAAAAAAACCCCAACTAAATATATGTTCTTCACGTGTCAAAAAAAAAAAAAAATGGCTTAAATCTGAAAATTTTTACACAGAAATGAAGGCCTAGTACTAGAGCATAAATGCTATGTATCATAAAAAAAATTACATTTCATATGCAAGCTAATGGTGTAGTTGAGGAATTGTGTGGTATATGGATACAAAAGTACTTTATGTATCTCTATATCTTTATATAGTACTTTATTCAGTTCCTCCTGAACAAAAAAAAAAAACAAGCTTTTACTATGTTGACGCCATCTCTTAATTTCCGATAATTACGATATGGCAACCTATGACATTCTACTCTGAGCTGTTAAGGGCCTCTATTGTGGATTTTTGAAATGACCTTTCATGTAGTGTGTAACATAGCTGTACGTCAATTAAAACATCCTGAGTTTTATATCTGAAAGTGTAAGTCAAAAGTAAGAGTCGACTCTGAGTCCATGAAATGGTACGATACCACAATACCAAAGCAGTATAATCCTAAACTTTTGCTGTGTTCCCTTTATTTTACTGACAATTGCTCCTCAAATCTCGCAGTTCAATCTAGGATTCGCAAACCGCTTGCTCTTGAAAGATGGTGTTCAAAATACTTAGTTGAGAGTTTTATATTGTGTATGTCTCCTGCTTACTGGCTAACTCACGTTATTACCGTCTTACTGAAATACTTCTGTTAATCGACTCTGGGACACTATTACCTAAAACTGTCTATTAATGCAGATTGTCTGTCGTTCTCACTACTTTAAAGGAAATACTAAGCATGGAGTAAGATTTGTTTACCAACGTTTATGTTACATCAGTCATTCCAGTCCGTTCTCATCCCAAGGCGTCATATACTGACGCTTTTGCCAATGCGTAGACATCCAACACACATGGCACCCTTTAGCGTCAATATAACACGCTTCGCTTATATTGGTATATTCGGTTATTTGTAGGTTTAGGTCTGGGGTAGGGTTAGGGTTACACCACTAAGAGGCGCCTTCTGCCCCATATATATCTGCGACCTATATTAGCGCTAAAGGGTGCCATGTGTGTTGGATGTCTACGTATTGGCAAAAGCGTCAGTATATGACGCCTTGGGATGAGAACGGGCTGCTCATTCACGTTAGAGCTCAGCTAATGTATGCACTGTTATTTACACAGTTTTCACATGTGCACCGCAATAAATTAGAAAAATACTCTGTAAATAAATAAGTACAAGTAAAATAATCGTTTTGTTGATGGACATGCACTTGTTAATGCTGATGGTGAGGGATTACGGTTGCAACATCTCATAATGTACCTCAAACTGAGTAGCGTATCACTGAGAAGCGTCCTGCTCCAGTCGTCCTTGCGATGGAGGTTCGGGTTGAATACCTAGTTCTTCTAGTGTTTCATCATCGAACTCACGCTCGGATTGATATGGTAAAATAATCAACGTCATTGTTCGTAATCGTTACTGTGTTTAATTTATGGTGTAAGCTTCAGGACAGCACTTATTTATAAGAGAGGGTGGGATCTTATGCTTTCAAAGCTAGCTTGCTATTGCTAGTCTTTTCGAAATTGCCTATCCTAGCTTTAAGCCTGAATTTAGACTATTGGTGTATTCTTTCAAAAGAACCAACCATTTAGACAAAATGTCTGATCATCATGTAAAACAACAGACCAGATTGTTATTATTAAAGAAATAATTCACCCAAAACGTCATCAGTTACTCACCCCAATGTTATTCCACACCTATATAACTTATTTTATTCTGTGGAACACAAAAGAAGATATTCTGAGAAATGTTTCAGTGTTTTTTTTCTCCTTACAATGGAAGTCAATGCGGTCTGATTCCAATGTTCTTCAAAATATTTTCTATTCTGCAGAATTATGATAAATGAAAGTAGAATTTTTTGGATAAACTAACCCTTTAAGGGTTGTTCGAGCCATTATAGGAAAATGGAACAAAAATACAATTTAATATAAATATATATATTAGGGATGCACGATATATCGGCCAGATATATTAAAGCCGATAAATAATGTATTATTCCCTTCAGCTGAGACACTTGTTGAGCACCGTTTATGTTTTTGAACTTCTTGAAATAGGATTGAAATCTCTTCAAAAAATGAAAATACGGTTCGGTACAACATGTGCAGCGCTTTTCTGTCAAATCGGCTATACAACACTATAATGAGAACATCATTATAATTGTGCGCTTGGGACATGGATTTAATTGTGAGACTTTTGTTTTTGTAATCAGGCTCTAAAATTAGATACATATTTGGATTTGAGTTTATCAGCCGATATATCGGTTCTCGGCTTTCAAATATAAAGAATTATCGGTATCGGTCAAAATTTTCATATCGGTGCATCCCTAATATATATATATATATATATATATATATATATATATATATATATATATATATATATATATATATAATACAAATGGAGTAAAAACTATTTTTGAACCATTAAAACTAACCATAAAATAAATGTATTAAATAAAAATCTAGTTACATTTTCAAACCTTTAAACTCCACCCAAAAATTGTCACCCTCAAGTTGCTGCAAACCTGTGTGAATTTTTTTCTTCTGCTGAACACAAAGAAAGATATTTTGAAGAACGATTGGATCTTTGGCACCATTGACTTCCATAGTAGAAAAAAAAAATACTATGGAAGTCAATGGTGCCAAAGATCCAATCGTTCTTCAAAATATCTTCCTTTGTGTTAGAAGACTCATACAGGTCTGCGACAACTTGAGGGTGAGTAAATAATGACATAATTTTCATTTTTGGGTGGAGTATCCCTTTAATAACCTTGCTTCCAGTCAGTTAGAGGAGAGCTTACCCTGATCATCTGCTTAACCTTAACCACAGCATTCTGTGTGCTATCTCGGTGTAGTTGCTCACTAGTTACCGTGCTAATGCACAAGGCTCTGCTGTGTTCATGAGAAGGGTTTTTTTCTTGGAAACTGATGATATGTGAGTCTTTGGTCTGCCAAAGGCACCGATTCTAAAGCAGCAGAAATTGTGACATGTTTGTCCGGTTGGAGGAGAAAGGTTACCTCTTTCCACTTTCACTTTTGGTGTGGTTAACCTTCCATTGGTAAGCCAGTGGAGGAGGTTGACAGCCAACACCATGTTTTTTTTTTTGTTTGTTTTTTTTAATACGACTTTGCATGAGATATTTAGTTTGAGATTATTTTATGTTATGTTGGACTTTTATCATCTACTATGATATTTGCATGCGTTTTTGCTTTTTTACAATGTTAATCATAGGTTCCAAAATACAGTTACTGTTACTTCTGTAAAATCATAATGCCAGACAGACCTGCATGACTGTGAAATATAAAGGAAGGTATTTTGAAACAACATTGGATCCCTTTGACTTACATTATATGGACATAAACAGCTTTAGATGAAAGTCATACAGAATAGCGAGGTTTTTTCATCCAAAGTTGTGAATTTAACTTGGCAAAATTGCAAAGCAAAACATTTACGAATATAGCAGTGTTTCCATTCCATGTGTTAAGGAGAACAGATTCGCTCACTTCCTGGAAAATTAGCGCAGAATATAGGTTATAAAAATGGAAGTTGATTCAAAGGGGGAAGCTTCTGTGGCTCTTTTTATGCGAATCATAAATAATTTGGGCCGCGGAAATCAATAAATGCTGTAATAAGGGTTGGGTGATATGACCAAATTCTTATTTCACAGTATGATACATTTTATTTCACTATAATATAACACGACATAGTAATTTTGTGTTATTTTATCTTATTCCTGTCAAAAAATGAAGCAAATTTCAAACAATAGTAGGACATTTAGGACAAATACAATATAACAAAAAAATATGAATGAAACAAATTAATGTTTTATTTATTTTTTTTAATTTTTTTTTGCAGGTACACTGTAAAAATGAATACGCTTTTTCTAATCAATAAAATTGTGTTAACAGATTACAAGCAATATTATTAATTAAATTGAACAAATTAGAATTGAGTCATAATTAACCAAATTAATTCCTTAAAAGTTAACCATTTAAAATGAGTAAAGTTTACACCAAAAAATTGAATAACAGACAGATGTGAAAGATTAATTAAGAACTCTTTATTTTATATTGGCAACATTGAAGACACCTGATGTTAACGAGCAGAATCACTGAAGGAGAAACCTAAAACAAACACCGATCACCATAATGGCGACTTAAATTTACTTAAAAAACGTTTTACTCATTTTAAATGGTTTAAGGAATTATTTGAATTAATCATAACTCAATTCTAATTTGTTAAATTGAATTTATAATTTATTTATTTTTTGATTAAATAAAGCACATTCATTTTACAGTGTATAGTAGGTTTATGTAACATGTATTTAAAATGAGTACAGAAATGTAATCTCATTTTTTTTTTTTTATGACATTTTATACAGTGGTAACATCATATATCATCATACCGCCCAGCACTAGCTGTCATGTTATCTTGCATTCAGAGGCGGGTAATTAACCATTTTGATGACAGACTGTGGCTCAGGCATTTCAAAATGACTAAACTAACATCTAAGATGCTGTGAGATGTGATTGGTCCGCTGTTGGTCCAATCACATCCTCTGTTGAGGAAAAGTCACATGAGGGGTTTTTTTTTTTTGTTTGTTTGTTTGTTTTTTGTTTGTTTTTTTGCGACAGAATTATTTGGTAAATGTGTTTCCATTGCACTTCTTACCAGATAAAAATATCTACTTCAATTTATTGCATACATTTTTTATTCATATTAGGAATTGATACATCTTGGCTTTAAGCAGTATTTTTAGACGATATCCAAAAATCCTCATAGAAATAGGTCGATGGAAACATGAGGGTGAATTAATGATGACAGGATTTTTGGGTCAACTTTCCGTTTGGAATGAAACAGTTACATATGGTAATCATGGTAAAGTGTTTGGGTCCACAACCATTTTTCTCAGCTAAACTAGGCTGAATGTTTTACTCTGCAATGTAGTTATGGCTTTCTATTCATAAGATTGCATGAACCCACTGCAGTGTTGCTGCTGCAAACGACAACTTCCCTCATCCTCGACTGGTGCTCGGTTTAGTCTTTTGCTCTGCATAATGTAAAGGAGTGAGAGATTGGATTGAGAGGTTTGGAGATTGAAGCATTCAGAAGGTCATTGCATACTCAAGCGGTTCCTGCTCTTTCAGGCCTGATCAACACATCACCCCACTCATACACAGTCATAAACAATTCCTCTCCCTCCCTCACAAAGATGCCTTCCTCCAACACAGATGCACGTACATTGAACATATAAAACTGTTTTCAGTCTGCCAAGTGGAATATTTAGGCTAAATGTGCCTCTGCAATAATAGGATTACTGAAAAGACTATATATGATCCTTGCAGCCGTGGCTATAAATGGCATGTTCTCCAGTCTCGTTACATAATCTGTTTTGGTTCAGTTTCCTAACGTCACATCCTCTCTGGCTGTAATATAAACACGGACGGTCAGTATCGCATATTTCCGATAAAGATCTGCTGAGCTAGAATCAATATTGCCATTCATAAAATACTTATAATGAAAACATAATTTTAGGAGCTCCATTATGGACGCATTCGTTTGATGGTAATCATAGATTTACACAAAATACAGTTTTGTAATTATAATATAGTTTTGTTGCTCACAATTTGATAAAACATGTTTTAAATATTAAATATCAATGTAGTAATGACTGTTTTTGTATAATACAGTGAATTAAATATCTTAAAATGAAGGATATTTATCACATTCTTTTTATTTGAAACATTAGTCTCAAACTAAAAGATAAGAATTACAAATGAATGATTCAATGTATCTAAAATGGTATAATAAACAGTATTTTCAAACCTTAATATGCACAGTAGCATCACCTTTCTATCAAATACTAAACTGAATGGTTGTAAATTGTGATTGTTATTGTTATTTTAAGAATTTAACTAGGCCTATATAATGTGTCATTTTTAATTATTACTTTTTTTTGGAAGAATACAGCCTTTCAGGCTAAAATGGCGTCAGAAATGTAAATAAACAGAAGTGACTATGGCATTTTGGCTATTAAAGGTATTATAAATGAAATATTCTACTGTATAATTATCATCGCAGATGTGTTACAACACTTTTTAAGTAAGTCCACTCTCCGCTTTAGCATTTGGGGTCTAAATGTGCATGATCAGTGGCGATAAAAGAGAGGGGGCACTTGATGAATTTATTGAAGATTTTAGTGTGACAGCAGATGTTGTTGTGGCTGCAGCTGGCTTTCATACTGCCAGAGCTTAGTTTGCCCTACCGCAGGTGGTTCCTGTTTCATTAGTGTCGTTAAGGCCAGAAACATACACAAATGCAGACGTGAATGCTTGGCCAATGAATTGTAAGTGCGCTGTATCATTGTGCAGACCTAACGTGTGTTGTTGCACTGTGGCGGTAGCAAACCTCAATACCCACGGAAGTGATACAATTAGCTTTAAATGTTTGTGCCATTAATCTGGAATTCAATATGTCATTTAATTTAACTAATTAGCCAAGCAAGCTTCTGACTGCAGAATCTAGTCTAGTTAAGTCTAGAAGTTTATTCTTGAAGCGCCGCTAATAAAATGCATTTATAGCAATGCTAATAACCAATGGGGTTCGTTCTAGTGTTACGCAGCACGTTTGAACTTCAGCGAGAACCAATGGGGTTCATTCTCGTGTTACGCAGCACGTTTGAACTTCAGCGAGAACCAATGGGGTTTGTTCTAGTGTTACGCAGCACGTTTGAACTTCAGCGAGAACCAATGGGGTTCGTTCTAGTGTTATGCAGCACGTTTGAACTTCAGCGAGAACCAATGGGGTTCATTCTCGTGTTACGCAGCACGTTTGAACTTCAGCGAGAACCAATGGGGTTCATTCTCGTGTTACGCAGCACGTTTGAACTTCAGCGAGAACCAATGGGGTTCATTCTCGTGTTACGCAGCACGTTTGAACTTCAGCGAGAACCAATGGGGTTCATTCTCCTGTTACGAAGCACGTTTGAACTTCAGCGAGAACCAATGGGGTTCATTCTCGTGTTACGCAGCACGTTTGAACTTCAGCGAGAACCAATGGGTTTCTTTCTAGTGTTACGCAGCACGTTTGAACTTCAGCGAGAACCAATGGGGTTCATTCTCGTGTTACGAAGCACGTTTGAACTTCAGCGAGAACCAATGGGGTTCATTCTAGTGTTACGCAGCACGTTTGAACTTCAGCCAGAACCAATGGGGTTCATTCTAGTGTTACGTAGCACGTTTGAACTTCAGCGAGAACCAATAGGGTTCATTCTCGTGTTACGCAGCACGTTTGAACTTCAGCGAGAACCAATGGGGTTCGTTCTAGTGTTACGCAGCACGTTTGAACTTCAGCGAGAACCAATGGGGTTCGTTCTCGTGTTACGCAGCACGTTTGAACTTCAGCGAGAACCAATGGGGTTCGTTCTAGTGTTACGCAGCACGTTTGAACTTCAGCGAGAACCAATGGGGTTCGTTCTAGTGTTACACAGCACGTTTGAACTTCAGCGAGAACCAATGGGGTTCGTTCTAGTGTTACGCAGCACGTTTGAACTTCAGCGAAAACCAATGGGGTTCGTTCTAGTGTTATGCAGCACTATTGAACTTCAGCGAGAACCAATGGGGTTCGTTCTAGTGTTACGCAGCACGTTTGAACTTCAGCGAGAACCAATGGGGTTCGTTCTAATGTTACGCAGCACGTTTGAACTTCAGGGAGAACCAATGGGGTTCGTTCTAGTGTTACGCAGCACGTTTGAACTTCAGCGAGAACCAATGGGGTTCGTTCTAGTGTTATGCAGCACTATTGAACTTCAGCGAGAACCAATGGGGTTCGTTCTAGTGTTACGCAGCACGTTTGAACTTCAGCGAGAACCAATGGGGTTCGTTCTAGTGTTACGCACCACGTTTGAACTTCAGCGAGAACCAATGGGGTTCGTTCTAGTG
Source organism: Pimephales promelas (assembly GCF_988280905.1). Lineage (NCBI taxonomy): Eukaryota > Metazoa > Chordata > Actinopteri > Cypriniformes > Leuciscidae > Pimephales > Pimephales promelas. The sequence continues at coordinate 10,276,241 of NC_142793.1, forward strand.
TTACGCAGCATGTTTGAACTTCAGCGAGAACCAATGGGGTTCGTTCTAGTGTTACTCAGCACGTTTGAACTTCAGCGAGAACAAATGGGGTTCATTCTCGTGTTACGCAGCACGTTTGAACTTCAGCGAGAACCAATGGGGTTCATTCTAGTGTTACGCAGCACGTTTGAACTTCAGCGAGAACCAATAGGGTTCATTCTCGTGTTACGCAGCACATTTGAACTTCAGCGAGAACCAATGGGGTTCATTCTAGTGTTACGTAGCACGTTTGAACTTCAGCGAGAACCAATAGGGTTCATTCTCGTGTTACGCAGCACGTTTGAACTTCAGCGAGAACCAATGGGGTTCGTTCTCGTGTTACGCAGCACGTTTGAACTTCAGCGAGAACCAATGGGGTTCGTTCTAGTGTTACGCAGCACGTTTGAACTTCAGCGAGAACCAATGGGGTTCGTTCTCGTGTTACGCAGCACGTTTGAACTTCAGCGAGAACCAATGGGGTTCATTCGCACGTTTGAACTTCAGCGAGAACCAATGGGGTTCGTTCTAATGTTACGCAGCACGTTTGAACTTCAGCGAGAACCAATGGGGTTCGTTCTAGTGTTACGCAGCACGTTTGAACTTCAGCGAGAACCAATGGGGTTCATTCGCACGTTTGAACTTCAGCGAGAACCAATGGGGTTCGTTCTAATGTTACGCAGCACGTTTGAACTTCAGCGAGAACCAATGGGGTTCGTTCTAGTGTTACGCAGCACGTTTGAACTTCAGCAAGAACCAATGAGATTCATTCTCTTGTTACGCAGCACGTTTGAGCTTCAGCGAGAACCAATGAGGTTCATTCTTGTGTTACGCAGCACGTTTGAACTTCAGCGAGAACCAATGGGGTTCGTTCTAATGTTACGCAGCACGTTTGAACTTCAGCGAGAACCAATGGGGTTCGTTCTAGTGTCACGTAGCACGTTTGAACTTCAGCGAGAACCAATGGGGTTCGTTCTCGTGTTACGCAGCACGTTTGAACTTCAGCGAGAACCAATGGGGTTCATTCGCACGTTTGAACTTCAGCGAGAACCAATGGGGTTCGTTCTAATGTTACGCAGCACGTTTGAACTTCAGCGAGAACCAATGGGGTTCGTTCTAGTGTTACGCAGCACGTTTGAGCTTCAGCGAGAACCAATGAGGTTCATTCTTGTGTTAAGCAGCACGTTTGAGCTTCTGATTCTCTGATGTCAGTTAATGGTTGTATGACATTCAAGTAAATATTTTTTTTTTGTGTCTCAGTCCACATTCACGAATGCTTATGAAACTCACCATTAACTAATGTTAACTAATGGGACATTATTGTAAAGGGTTAACAGGACTCTTATACCATTTACAAAAAATGTTTGACTTTGAATGACATGTGGTGTAATCGTCAAGTAAAATGTAAAAACACATTTCTGTACATCATCAATCATTATTGTCACCAATGTTTGCTCTGTCATAATGTTTGCTCATGTGCTGAAAAGAAGAACAAGCAGGAACAAACTTGTTTTTGTCCTGTGTAGTTTTTTCCTAACAAGGAACAACAATCCTATGTGACCAAAAAAAATGAAACGAGATGCACCTTTCCCAGTTATGATTGTAAAAAAAACCTGTTGCTTTTGTTTTTCCTCAGACACCATGCGCACCTTGATGTCTCTTTGTGACCCGTGTCAGTGATTTTAAGATCACTGATCCACCGCCCTCTGCCTTGGTTGTCGTCGTGAGCAACCTTCATCCAGAGAGGGCTTCCGGGTACCTCCATGGCGGGGGAAAAGGGTCGTCGCAGCGTCATGGATATCAAGCGCCTGGCGGGGCTGCTCCAGCGTGGAGCCGGGCGATTGCTGGTCATCGACAGTCGGACTTTCTCGGAGTACAACGCCTCGCACGTTTACGGTGCCGTCAACGTCTGCTGTTCCAAACTGGTCAAGAGGAGGCTTCAGCAGGACAAGGTGTCAGTTACCGAGCTCCTCCAACCCAACGGAAAGGTCAAGGTATCAAGCGTGTGTTTGGGAGAATGTGTGGGTAGTTTATGTAATCAAGGAATTGGGGAACCATCGGTGGCATCCAAAGGCGGTTGATGTCTGTACGCGGACAGCTGCGAGCCTTTGAAGGGTTCATTTTACAATGCTGTTCGTTTTGTGTGGACTTCACAACCATGTCGCTTCACGATATTATAATGAACTAATGTTTACTTGTGAACACCCATTAAAGAGTCCCTGCTTTTGGCGCCAACTTGCAACATCTGCTGGCAAATTCATATGCACATATAGTATTTGACACTTCCTTATGTAAAATGATTTCGTAATTAGGTGTAGTAGTCAACAGTCAGGATGAAGTCGAAGAAAATGTTTGAGAACACAAATCAGGGGTCTTGAAGTTTTCTGGCGAGCAGCTACCCTTGATCTTCCCAGATTGCGCATTTCTAAATTTGGAGGACCACTGTAGGTTTATTGGTTATCAGAGCCTCTGAAATTGGAGACTTGAGTTTTCCATGACTTCTACATCGAATATGACATCATTTTTCCCGCCCGACTGGCATGCCAAGTCTTTATATTTTTAGGCACTCTGTGAAACTGACAGAACTCTTAGGGGGAAATCCAACCAACAGATGTCACGTAAAACTTCATGCCATTACTGGTGAGGTCAATGGCGAAAACTGATCCGCCTTTATTGTGCACCTCGCTTTCCAGAAAAGTCATGCCGCATAGGGAATGCAGTGCAATTTTATGTCACACCAATGATGAACACTGAAAACAAAGCCACCATGACACAACACTCTTTTTTTGAGGGCATAGAGATACAGCTTGCCTTGGTTGTTGGTTCATGAAATCTATTTTGTCGGTTCCTCATATTCAGGTTCACCTGTCATGCATGCAGTCCAACTCGTGCTTTTCCGGTTTGGCTTGCAATTAGAAGGTTTGCGTGCTCTTTGTAACAGATTTCAACAGTTTTTTTATATGCACGTTTTTGTCCCATTTATTAATTTACACTTATACACTTATATTAATTCATTTTGATCTTTTTTGGGGTGGAATTGTAGACACTAAATTGTCTGTAGGTGTAAATGAGAGTGTGAATGTCTGTGTGTGAGCCTGGCCATCCGTTCAGTGTGTCCCCTGCCTGTAGCTGAAGATGCTGGGATGGATTGATGGATAGCTTTATTTTTGAGTAGGGTTGGGTATCGTTTGAATTTGAATGATTCTGATTCCGATTCCGATTCCTTGTTTCGATTCCGGTTCCCAACGATTCTCGATTCCGATTCTTTTTTAAGAGGCAGGGTCAAAAAAGTTTAGCTAACCTTGCTAACCAATGGCCTTTCTGAAGGAAATAATCCTTTCTGAAGGAAATACTCTTTCTGTAAAAACACTCCTTTTGTCACAAATTTTGCATTTTGCCGAGATTTCGTTATTTTTAGAAAAGTGAAGCCACACTTTGGATCGTCGACGTAAGCTACTCATGTTCGACTCGCGTGGTTATGCCAACACTTCCGGTAGACGCTTCTGCGTTGGTGTTGTTCAGCGGTTTCTTCTTCCGCTCGGCGGACTGTGAATATCGAAACTAGGAATCGAAATTTTTACTTTTGAACGATTCCGGGAAAAACAAAAAGTTAGTCTTGGTTCCAATCGATACTCGATTCTCGATACCCAACCCTATTTTTGAGTGGCAAAAATTGAGAAATGTCAGGGCGATACAACTGTCCTGATATAATAATTAAGGAAAAGATTTAACTCTTCGTCATCTCTTGATATTTTGGGTACTTCTTCGACATATGTTTTATATGTTTTAGTATGGTGCTGGCACTGAGCATGTCAGCTATGGGCCTTTGTGTGCTATTTGTTTCCAAAAAATAAATAAAGAAATAAATAAAATAGGCACTTTGATTGAGATTTTCTGGCCAAAACCAGTTCCATCTGAACGTAACAGAGTGGCACTGTTTTCTTGGGTCACTCTTTTGCTGCATTCCCTATTTCTTTCCACTGCCGAGCCCAGAGGCTGTGTGGCTTTTATTATCTCCCTCAGTAAAGAGGATAACACTTGTGATTAATGCAAGTCCTGGATAAAGCTGGAGCTATCTGGGTGTAAGTGGGGGAGGTGGGATGGGGGACGAATTCAGGAAACTCTTTGTTATTGGATGAGCATGACATCATAATCTTTAGTGTGGCCACTGACAGAGCGCTAGCTGAGCACGTGCAAATCGTCTACGCGACTAGCACTGGATCCAGACAAAACCCTACCCCCTACATCCCCCCCCCCCCCCCCACTGCTTTGGACAGCTGCCATTACCAGAAGTTGTGGCATCAATGTGTGAGCTGAAAGTAACGACATCACCGCAACCAAAGGCCACCAGTGTGGTCCATTGTGAGCGCGAATAAAGGAAGGAAGTGAAAGAGGGTATAAATGGATGGGTAGCACACATCCACACTGAGATAATGCCCGAGGTCCCCCATGGCTCTGTGTTCGGCCCATTTCAGATTACATCAGCGGAAGGCACCATATGCGCCAATTGCCTGGCCTGCATTGTAAATAGGTCAGTGTTAAGTGCAGAAGATAGAGTGCAATGGTACAGAAGCAGGTCTTCCTTTGCAGCCACGAACAGTCTTGGCTTATGCTAATCTGTGCTGCTGAATGTTCCGTTGAGCTGGTACTGACAGATGGCTATGTGGTCGCCCAGAGCGAAGACAGCCGAATAGACAGATCTGAAGGATGTTCGGATTGAACTGTGGCCTAAGAAAGGAAGGTTATTATCCAGGCTTTTATCTTGCACTCTTTGTAGAACATAACCCCTTTTCAAAATTTCACTTGTTTTCACTTGATTTTCTAACAAAAACGTCATTGATGTTTTTCCATGCAAATCTCACCGCCAGGTTAATGGCTAAAAGAAATGTGCCCACTCCCAAGTCTCAATGAGATTCTGGCACCAATGATGCATGGGTTCCTCCTTCAGTGTAATTGAGCTGAATAAAGACACTATAACTTTGCAACATTAACACTTGCTGAACTGAATGAAATCGATTTTGAACTGACCTGAGTGCAATAGTTTCACTAATGCCTTCTATAGAGCAGCTTATAGCTGAATTGAACTTCATAATTGATGAACTGCTGCATTGACACAATTATTGAACTGATTTGAAATAACACTGAATAAACTCTAGAGAGCTGCTGAACTGCTAAATGTATTCATTTTACAACATTAAAGGGACACTTCACATCTGGAAAGATGAATGCGTATTTAAAATGGGTTATTTAGAAGAAATGTGGAATTATTTTTGAATTGTGAGCTTTCTAGACTGAGAAAAGCCAGAAAATGTATTTTTGGCTTATGCGAATGAAAGACAACAACTCCCAGAATGCACTTGCTTCGCTGCCCTAAGAGGCCACGCCTACCGGTAACAGAGCGCAGTAGTTAAACAACAAGTCTAGAGCTGTGTCTTAAACCGCTCACTCGTTCACTCATTCACTAATCCCTATATAGTGTATGGCATTTGAGTGCACTATATCTGCAAGGAGTGAACGAGATGAAGTAAGTGAATTCGGACGCTGACGTTTACACTGTGCGTCGGAGAGTTGGAGCTGTCGCAGTAAAGGCTTCGTCACGCGTACTGATAAAACTCATTTTATCTTACATTACCTACTTTATAAAATAATATTAACAACAATAACAATCATAATGACTTTATTTTGTAATTATATACCTCGATGCCAGCTTTGTAGTTTCATCGACTGAAATTGTAACTCTCACGTTCACAGATGACGTGTCGTCGAGCGCCCTCCGGCGACCGTTATTCAATTCAAATGAATACGCATCTTAACGACTATTAACGGATATTTTTCAAATCCTCCAGTGGATGTAATGTAATCTCTGGTTTAAATTTGCTCGCGTTGCACTTTCATGCGCGCTCAGTTCTCTCCGCATTGGATTGTGGGAAATAGGGCTTCAGCAAGTGTACATCGAATGTACACTCGAATTCAGAGGGGATTGTGGGTAAAAGTAGTGAATGAATGTAGGGAATGATGTCGTTCACTCAGAATTCGGACACCACTACAAAATGGCCGACACCCGATATAGTGCACTATATAGTGGATAGGGAGCGATTTCAGACACAGCTTAGGCTACTAGTGAGTCTCAAAATTCGGCTTTTGCGTTCTACAGTCGCCATTCATCATGTTTTCTGTAGCGAGCAGGACGAGTGAGGTACGCGGGAGAACGGCGCGATGCCAGTGGCGTGATTACCAATGAGCGACACCTGTGAGACGCACCGGTCTCGCATCTCTCACGAAGGAGCGGGAATTTTCTTACCAATGTTAAAACGCACATCAACTGATCACTTGTTTAGCGTTCATGTAAACACTACATTCAGATTCACCAATCGAAATAAATTCAGTTAGATTGAAACAAAAGCTGTGCATGTAAACAATGAATGGCGACTGCAGAAAGCAAAAGCTGAATCCCGGACATCGACGGCCGAACCGGGAAAACGAGGATGGTAACCCCAGCTTTCTCCACAGAACAAGAGCCTGCTAGCTTAGCTTCCAAAACAAGATGGCTGACACTATGTGTCCACTCTGTGAGTGAGATCCCATCACCCTCTATGGGCGGGTTAAAAACATGCGGGACGGCGTTAACCTCTGGCCAAAAAATCCTCCAATGACACAACTGAAGATTTTTTCCAGACAAAAAATACATAAATCTCTCGTCTCAGGGGGATATGAGGGTGGAAAGCACGGTAATTCGAAAATACTACAGGTTTTCTTCTAATACAAAGCTTAATGCTAAATCCTGAAGTATCCCTTTAACAATCCCATTCCTGTTCATTAATGTGACGCTGCTTTGAATCATTCTGTGTTGTATGCTAAATGCTTAAATGTGACTTGACTTGAGCGATATGTATGCTAAAATATATGCAACATCTAAAATCACATCAACATACTAAAAAGCAGTATGTAGATTCCTACACTGTAGCTTCCTGATATATTTTCATGTGAAAATTGACATTGTTGACTATGTCCTGATTCACTGAACGTTTAAAAGGACAGAGTACATACTTGTCAACAAGTTAAATTATAATAAATGAGCCAGAGAGCTGAATGGCACGGGTCTCTAGATATACAGTATGTATCCACACAGGCCCCCGACAGGTGATATAAATAGTTATTGAACGTGCCATTTTTTAAATTCTGCTGATGTCACAGCATGCAAACAATCCGAATATGTTACAGATCTCTGCAGTGACCTTGGGAACATCCTGTGGTTCATGGAAAATGTGGCTATTTGACATGCTCGTCTTTGTGGGTGACACCTAACTATTACTGAACCTCTATATTGCTTGGTTTAGTAATAAGTGGGTACCTAATTACAACCCCACAGCAATGGCTGATGGGATTTTCGAAGTGTCTCCGGCTATTTTCGGAATAGCATCTTACTATAACATTTATTATATTCCTTCAGTATGCAATATGTGTGTATACTATTTGCATTTGTGTCAATTTCTGTATGTGTGGAATACCTGAATAAACTATATTTTTGGTTGCACTTTATTTTATAGTGTACTTAGCTAAGAAAGGACTGGCTAATATAAGGTAACTACATGGGTTAAAGGGATACTCCACTTTTTTTTTGTTTGGAAATAGGCTCATTGACTTCCATAGTATGGAAGTCAATGGGACCAGAAACTGTCTGGTTACTGATATTCTTCTAAATATCAGAAAATCGTCTGAATGTATTCGAAAATAGTAAAATCCAACTGTTTAACTCTGGGGGAGTTGTAAAATGAGCCTATTTCCAAAAAAAAAAAAAAAGTGGAGTATCCCTTTAAGGTTAGGTTTAAGTGTAGCATCAGGGTTATTTCCAAATTATTACTATAATAAGGACATAGTATGTACATGAGGAACAGGACTGTAAAATAAAGTGCTACCATATTTTTAAAAATATAACAGTTCCAATTTCATCTTATCAATCTTATCTGTGTGAAATTTTATATAAAAATAATACATGCATAAAATAATAAATACTAAACATAGTACTGTATATTATATAAAAATTTTCTTAAAATAATAGATATTATACAGTACATTATATTGATGTTATTATATCATTAATAGGGCTGTGAAACAGTTAATCATGATTAATCACATCCAAAATAAAAGTTTGTGTTTACAAAATATATGTGTGTAGTGTGTATAATTATTTTTTATATAATACACACACGTGCATGTATACATTTAAGAAATATTTGCATGTATATACTTTATATGCAGTATATTTATACACAATTAACATTATACATAAATATACATATTTGATATATTAATAACACATTTTTCTTAAATATATTCATGCATATGTGTGTATTTATATATACAAAATAATTATGCACACTACACCCACATATATTATGTAAACACAAACTTTTATTTAGGATGCGATTAATCGCGATTAATTGCGATTAATCGTTTCACAACTAATAAATAAGAAAAATAAGACAGTATATTTTATGTATTGCTTAAAAATAAACATTATACATGGTATTTCATATTTTAAATATTCAGCACAGTGCAATAAATATCAGTGCACTCGAGTTGAATGTATTTTTCCAGTGTGGAATATGAGCTGTAAAATCTTTCTCTGTCGGCCTGTGGGATGTTTTTTACCTAGAATACAATTACAAAACCTTTTTAATATTAGAGAAAACTGGACATCACTTTGTTCATTAATAAATATGCCTGTCATTTTGATGTTAAACAGAATGACTTATAAGTAAAAAAACAATCATATGTGTAGATGTGGCAGCATTCGTGTTGCCCTACAGGTGACCCAGGTTCAGCAGGCCTTCACGGGAGGCCATGCTTCTAAAAGACCGTAATCCCCAGGTGATGATGTCATGTCCGGATTTAGCTTTCATCCAATTAAGGTGGAACACCTTGTACCGAAGCGGGAGGGGCCTGTGGGAGACGGGCAGGACAAAGAGGACGTTTCTCACTATCCCCTGTCAATCAATCACCTCAGTTTAATACCTTATCTAACAGCTAAGCTTCACTTGCATAATCGGTCAAGGTAAACGAAGAATGATAGGTGTAAACACATTTTAAAAGCAGGACTATGGTGCTATTGTTTAACTTTCTCAGTCAGAGTTGTGCTGGCAGGGAACGCTTGGTACTCTTCCACCCGAGTCCGACCTTCGGCAGGTGACATCACCTTTTAGGCACATTGCCAAGTTGTCGTGTTGTGGTGTGTACTGTGTTTACACACGCCGACTTTCGTTTTCTTTCACATACACCTTTCGCACCTTCTTACTTACTTAATTAGAGACACGTTGCATTTGCATTTGTTCACTAGTTGTGCTATGGATTGGAATGAAATGATCAATATATAGCTTATTTGTATCAGTTTGTCTTTGGGTCGTTATATTTCACAGATTTCTGCTTGTTCTAAATCAGATACAGATAAAGTAGCACAGTAAAGATATTTAGCACAGTAAAGCATTTATAGGAAATGGATGATGAATTGTGCATTAGTCAGAGAGCGATTGTGTGTGTTACACTGCAGCTGCGCATTAGTTTAGAACTTGCGTGTACAATAAGCCGTTTAAAATGTGCATTCACCCAGTAAATTAAGCATCCAGATAGTATAATCAGACATATATTTTGGCGTGCTCTCCGAGTATGCATTTATTTGTTATTTTAACTGTTTGGCAATGGAGTGTAAAAGCGGACTTTTACTCTATAGGCCATGATCAGCGACTAGTCGATTTCAACCTTAAAGGTACAATATGTAGTAGAGCCCGACCGATAAAGGATTTTGAAGGCCGATACCGATACAAATATTTTTTTGGTTTTAAAATCCAATATTCCGATATATCTATTTTTTTTTTCCAGAAACGCGCAAGAAAACATTAACAGATTTCCCTAACATTAGTTATTTGTAGCTATTTATGAGTTTTAACTAAAATATTATGATAATGAATTTTAAAAAGAAACTTGTTTCTTTTATTGTCACAACAGAACAGACTGATGATAGTGGCATTAGCTAGCTTTGTGGTTAGCTAGTCTATGATAAGCCAACCCGATCTCACGGGAATTCGTATGAATTTTACGAGGTGGCTGATTCGTAACAATTCGTACGACCTCACTCGTACGATTTTGCTAAATCGTACATATTTTACGAATTAGCCAATTCGTATGAATTCGTACGAATTACCTACCCCTGACCCCGCCCCTAAACATAACCGTCACGTGGGTTTAGACAAATCGTACAAATTCGTACAAGTGAGGTCGTATGAATTAGTACGAATTAGCCACTCTTGAATCACTCGTACGAATTGGTCGTGAGGTAGGGTAGGATAAGCCATAATTTAGCAATGGATAACGTCATACTGCAAATTGTAAAACATACATTTTCAATATAAAAGGCCAAGGAGAGATGATACGTCTCATTGCTATAACTGTCAAACGCTATTACAGAAATACTTCAGTCACATTATCAAAAGTTAAAAGGACAGTCAGTCAACTACACTGTAACAACGTAACTTAACTATTACTAGCTGATTCCGCTTCACTCTCGGGTTATTTAACAGCAGCAAAACTGGACATGATAGTCACGAATTTTGTCATGCTTATTTGAGTTGAGAGAACTGATGGTCATGTTCTTTTAATTGTTATTCAAGCAATGTACGTCTCGTGGCCAACTCAACGAGTGTTGCCAACAGGGACGGTGTAGAGTGCCCTCTGGTGGACAAACTATACAACTCCAACACTGATGACATGGTTCAAGTGTGTTTCATCCGTTTTTATTTTATTCTTGAAATATTCATTTATCGGCCATTATAACTGTCGATACCGATAGTTTGGAAAATGCCTAATATCGGCCGATAATATCGGCCTGCCGATATATCGGTCTGGCTCTACTTCATTCCCTGTTTATTGTAAATGGATGGAAAACGTAGTCGTACTTGGCTTATTTAATTGCTTTTTCTTTTTTCTTTTTTGTGAATAAAGTCAATGGAAATCACAATGGAGTTGTGACCAATATAGCCAAAGCAGTTTTTGCTACACACCCATCTATGCATTCCATATCGCTTCCTGCATAACTTCCTCTTCTCACCCCCTCTTTTTTGGTCCTCCATCTTTCCTCATCTTCTTCCTCTGTCGCTGGCCTCGTTGCGTCTCCCCTCCTCTCTCTCTCTGTTTTCTCCAGTAGTGCTCCAGTACTGTAGTGAGTCATTCTGCAGCGGCTCTGGCTGATGGTCATGTGATCAAAAACTGCCTGACAACATTGAGACAGCCGGGCTCGCGTGCAGCCACACACAGCTTTACACTCCTGCTGCATCACAAACACACACGCACACACAATCCCAAAGTCCATGCACTCCTATTCAATGCACTGATGCACACGCTAAAGCCTCCAGCCATCACGTTTTGTGTGAAATGCACGTCATTTGGAGCAGGAATAGAATGATACCACACCTTTGCTCTTGATTCTTGCATGTTTTTCTGTTCCACATTAAAGCACTTTAAAAAGCTGGGGCCTTTCGTAAAAATGCACTCTAATAATCACAGTGATTGAGCGATTTATCAGACAGATTGATTAATTGGCATATAAACATGCACGTCTGACCAGAATGATGTCTCCCCCTTGTGTCAGTTCCACAATACATTGTCTTAATAGTATTAATAGTATTAATATGTATTAATAGTATATTGTTTATATTTATAGTATATCGCTCATACAAACAAACATATTAGTATTAGTTGTTTATGTAATAAATGATATATAATATATTGCATGATATTGTTAGTTCCACAACCCAACATCTTTTTTAATATATAATATATACTGTATGTAAATATATATTATTAATAATATTTTATTAATATAATAATAACAATAATATTTATATACCATTTATATAATATATTATTCTAATATACTGTTTAAATCCCCTACAGTAAATATTCTAAAAAGTAAAAAATAGTTGTAAATAATTAATATTGTAATATATATATATTGCCAAGGCAACATTTTTAATTTTCGTTAAATTTAAAGGTATAGTTCACTTTGAAATTAATTTTTGATGTTTTAGCTTACCTCAAGGGCATCCAAGATCTAGGTGTCTTTGTTTCCGCAGTATTTTCAATTTTGATATTTTTAGGTCAAACCGTTCATATAATGGAGGTCTATGGTCACCACCTCAAAGAGCATGCACAGAGAAGTCCAAATTAAACATGATTTAATGACTCGTAAATGTAAGTACACATTGATGGCCTAAGACACGAAACGAGCGGTTTGTGTGAGAAAACGAACAGTATTTATATCGTTTTTACCTCTTGTAACCACAGTCACGCTTGCGCAGGCCGAAGCGCCCGTGCCTTTAGATGCCACTTGGACGTGGCTGTAATTACAAGAGGTAAAAACTATATAAATACTGTTCATTTTCTCACACAAACCGCTCGTTTGGCCATCAGTGTGTACTTACATTTACGAGTCATTGAATCATGTTTAATTTGGACTTCTCTGTGCATGCTCTTTGAGGTGGTGACCATAGACCTCCATTATATGAACGGTTTGACCTAAAAATATCAAAATTGAAAATACTGCGGAAACAAAGACACCTACATCTTGGATGCCCTTGAGGTAAGCTGAAACGTATCAAAAATTAATTTCAAAGTGAACTATCCCTTTAAGTTCTTCAACTAATATTTATATTTTATTTTAGCTTCATTAACATAAATGTTAGTTATAGTTAACAATATAGTTCTTAATAATAACCCTATATATAACCCTATATATGTGTGTGTGTGTTTGTATTAAATAATATATCGTTTTATAAATAATAAATATCAAATATTGTAAATAGTTAATATTGTCTAATATATTATTAATTTTCTAATTACACATATGATATATTATTCATCATTGTCTTATTGAATGTACATATGTATATGTATATATCCGATTATATAAATGATATGTGTCATTAATATTATTTTTAGCTTTTTTATATGTAACATTTGCTATAATCTCAATCATGGCAGCCTTGCTATATTGTGATAATAGCCAGATGCCCGTTTGCATTGCATCTTCTATCTATGACTTCTAACTGAAATGTTCCTGTGTGTTTCGCACTCAAGGTGGACCTGGCCCGCAGACAGGAGGTGGTGGTGTACGATCAGGGCACTAAAGACGCCGGTCAGCTTTCCAAAGACAGCTTCGTCCACATCCTCCTGAGCAAGCTGGACGGCACCTTCCACAGGGTGTCTCTGCTCACAGGTACACAACATCAGCATTTACTGAGATTACGGGGAACTGAGGTCTGATCTGCAGGACGTATCGGTTTATACCAGCAGATGGCGATTCTTACATCACAGATTCTCAAACACACTCCCGCGTTATGCTGTCATTACTTTACACGTCTCTCTCTCTTTTAATAATTTCCCTTTCGGCTCTGTCTTGCCTGAGTGTTTTTTTTTTCCGTGCAAATGAATCAGAGGCCTTGATGGTTAATGTTGTGTACTGACAGATTTTTTGTTATGTCATCATTTCAGGAATGTGCACACTCAAACTTGTCCATGTAGTGCACCATGTAGCTGGTTAGTAAAAACATTCATTGTCGTCAAAATGAGTTTTCAGTTGCGGTGTTCCTTGGCGCGGTCACCAACAAAATATACTCGCCTAAATCCCACCATTACCAGTGTTGTTTTTACTTTATTTTACACTTTTTATGCTTTAATCAATGCATACTGGTCATTTTAGTTGTAGTGAGTATAGTGCTCTGCATTTTTTTCAGACAAAACCTGAAAAATTAGCAACCTGGAGTTAGCATTTTAGCTCTTCTTGCTCCATCGTCCCGTTGTCAATGGGTTTTTTATTGATTTATTTTTATGTTGAGCGGGTTAGTGAAATGCCGATCCTTATCTGCAAACTTCTGAGGGAAAGAGTAAAGGATCATGTAATGCTAAGTGTTTCCGCAGTGTCTTCGCACTGGTCTGACAGGAATCTCCTGCTGTCAATCAAATAATGATGTCATTGTTCACAAAGGAGCTGCTAGTTGCCAAAGGCATGATTTTTAACCGCCGTTTGCAGAACAAACCTTATGAAAACACTTCAGAACGTTTTTACACAGACTTCTCTTCACTTTCTTCTTTGCACACTTCCTGATACCTCTAATTATTACTTTTGGTTAATAGCGATTATCACAGCGAAGTTTGTCTCTCAAAGTGATGAATCTGTAGAAACCCTCGGTTGGCAGTTTTCTGAGTGAAGCAAAAGCAAGCTTATGTTTTTTTTTCTTCTTCTTCTTTCTGTCGCTTATTACTAAGCTGCATGATCCAAATATGTCAGCAGTGAAAAGAAGCTCAAATTTATTTCTGTCAGGATTTGGGGGAATTTCACCACTTCTGCAAATCTTTGATTATGTGGCGGCTTGTGCTGACGCGTCTGTCACTTTTATAGCTTGAGTCACATTTAGCGTTTTTCGCTAAGCTTCTGCCACCTTAAATTAGAAGTGTCACGCACGACATGGAAACTTAACACGGCCGTCACTGAAGCTGAAACAGCACAACCTTGATTTTTAAAAAGGCATTCCTCATCTTTGCTAAGGCAAGCATCACTGTTGCTCAACCACTGCAAATATAGGAATATTGCTGTTAGGGACATGAAATATGAAGTGTTTTTCAGTATTTATGCTTGTTTTCAGACTCTGAAAATAGTTCTTTGTGCACATGAGGCCGGGGAAGAAGACGTCATTATTTTATTACCATATTAAGACAATTTGAATGATAAATGGCTTTTGGCAGCCTTTGATCAACATTAAAGGACAGCTCTAGAGGAGATGATGTAACATTTCTGGATGTATTCAGTCCAGCACATGCAATATTATATTAACTTTATGTGTGTTTCATGTGATCTGGATTTTGTATTGACTCGTTTTCATTTAGCATACACAATTCTGTGAAAAAGTCTTGGGCACGTTAGTATTTTCACCAAAAACAAATGGTTTTAAGCCAGTTATTTGTATATTTTGCCATAGTGTGTCAGTACTGACACAATATAGCCAAAGATACAAATAACTGGCTTAAAATCATCTGTTTTTGGTGAAAATACTAACGTGCCTAATATCAGTTTACCTTTCCGAACATTCCTTTTGGCATCCATTTAAATTATCCAGTGAAATTTTTGTATGTAGTCTGACAGCTTTGAATAGCCACAGAATTGCGTGATATAAAGTCAGAATTGTGTGATATAAACTTGCAGTTCTGAGGGAACAAAGTATTTTTTTTTTCCCTTAGATTGGACTTTAACTCGCAATTGCGAGTTTATATCTCACAAATCTCGAAAAAAGATGTCGGCATTGCAAGACATAAACTCGCAAATGCGTGTTATAAAGTCAAAATGTGTGATATAAACTCGCAATTCTGAGGGAAAAATGTTTTTTTTTTCCTTAGATTGGATTTTGACTCGCAATTGCGAGTTTATATCTCACAATTCGGACTTTATAACTTATAATTGCGAGTTTAAATCTCACAAATCTTGAATAAAGATGTCGGCATTGCAAGACATAAACTCGAAATTGCGTGTTATAAAGTCAAAATGTGCGATATAAACTCGCAAATTCTGAGGGGAAAATGTTTTTTTTTTCTTAGATTGGATTTTAACTCGCAATTGCGAGTTTATATATTCACAATTCTGACTTTATAACTCATAATTGCGAGTTTAAATCTCACAAATCTCAAGAAAAGATGTCAGCATTGCAAGACATAAACTCACAATTGCATGTTATAAAGTCAAAATGTGCGATATAAACTCACAATTCTGAGGGAAAAGGTTTTTTTTTCCTTAGATTGGATTTTGACTCGCAATTGCGAGTTTATATCTCATAATTCTGACTTTTTAAATCGTAATTGCGAGTTTAAATCTCACAAATCTCGAGAAAAGATGTCAGCATTGCTAGACATAAACTCGCAATTGCGTGTAATAAAGTCAAAATGTGTGATATAAACTCGCAAATTCTGAGGGAAAAAAATGTTTTTTTTTCCTTAGATTGGATTTTAACTCACAAATGCGAGTTTATATCTCACAATTCTGACTTTATAACTCATAATTGCGAGTTTATATCTCACAATTCGGACTTTATAACTCATAATTGCGTGTTTAAATCTCACAAATCTCAAGAAAAGATGTCAGCATTGCAAGACATAAACTCACAATTGCGTGTTATAAAGTCAAAATGTGCGATATAAACTCGCAATTCTGAGGGAAAAGTTTTTTTTTCCTTAGATTGGATTTTGACTCGCAATTGCGAGTTTATATCTCATAATTCTGACTTTTTAACTCGTAATTGCGAGTTTAAATCTCACAAATCTCGAGAAAAGATGTCAGCATTGCAAGACATAAACTCGAAATTGCGTGTAATAAAGTCAAAATGTGTGATATAAACTCGCAAATTCTGAGGGAAAATTTTTTTTTTTTTCCTTAGATTGGATTTTAACTCACAAATGCGAGTTTATATCTCACAATTCTGACTTTATAACTCATAATTCCGAGTTTAAATCTCACAAATCTCGAGAAAAGATGTCGGCATTGCAAGACATAAACTCGCAATTGCGTGTTATAAAGTCAAAATGTGCGATATAAACTCGCAATTCTGAGGGAAAAGGTTTTTCTTCCTTAGATTGGATTTTGACTCGCAATTGCGAGTTTATATCTCATAATTCTGACTTTTTAACTCGTAATTGCGAGTTTAAATCTCACAAATCTCGAGAAAAGATTTAAAACCCGCAATTGTGTGTTATGAAGTCAGAATTACAAGACATAAAGGCAGAATTGCAAGTTTATATCTTTATATTGGGACTTTATATCATTCATTTGTGAAACTGATAAGTCACAATTATCTTTTAAAATGTTTTATTTTGATGTGGTAACAACAGCCAGTATGCAGAAAAGATACAAATGAGTGATTATTAATAGAGTTGTGGCCTATGAAGAGTTTTTCAGGTCTGGAATAATTCTACTGTTAGGATGCCTAACTAAGAAGATACCTATGAAGAGAGAAACCCTGCTCACTGGGGTTTGAAACATTGAGTTATGCAACAATGTTTTTGGTTCAGCGGCAGATTAGATCAGGTGTTATGATCGGAATGGGGATGATTGTAAGTGATAGTAAGTGACTCTAAATGAAGAGGAAGTTTATCACCATTTCCTGTCTCAGGGGTCACAGTTACTGTATAAATGCTATCTGGATTAGAGAGTGTCGTTTATGCACAAATCAACTTTGAAACTCCCTCAAAACACATGCAGACTGATGCAACAGAAAGCAAGGCATGGTTTCATTGTTTGATAATACCATTCCGAATAGATTTCACAAAATGTTACCACTTTACCTAAAACAAAGCCAAGTTTTTCTAGCAACTGTTGTGAAATCTTGGTCAGTGAACCTTAAAGATGCATTGTATGAAAAATATCAATGTACCATAAATTTGATCTGTCAAGCTCCCATAATTTCGGCACAGTTTGACATTTAAGGCATTGTGAAGCATTAAAGCAAAGAAACTGTAGGTGTTTAGTGTGCAAATTTTGAAGCTAGCCAACATGGCCATGTTTCTCTGGAGTAATTGAAATGGAGGATAACGTCTACATAATTTTATTCCATTTTTTCTCTATTCACTGAATATCTGCAGATGTGTGATGTGAGGGTGTGTGAATCATAATTTTTACCCTTAAAAAAATAATTTTGTTATTTTTAATGGGTCACAGACACTTATAAATTCGAAATTATTTTAATTCAAATTTAACACGCTTTTAAAGATCGGTTAACGACTTTCATTTGTCAGTTTGGGAAAAAACCCCAAATGAACATCCCTAGTGTGCAGAAATTCTAACACACCCGAACCAGCTCTTTGGGTCCACCCGGTAGACTGTCGTAAAGACTGTCCTTGTTGCCTGTTGAGTTGGCCTGCTGTTTCCTGTTAATGTGTGGCGATCACAGGTTCTTGGACTGAAATGTTATGCGTGCTGTTGTTGAATTTGATCTTCCATCTCCCTCCACAGGCATCTCATCCACGCTGTCCTTCTTATTGGAATGGCACACACATTTACACACATGGAGTTCACATCCTGAAGCTTTCACACCTTACCCACAGGGACGTGCTGCAGAACGTATGCGTGTATCCTACAGATGTGCAATCACTCTTAATTCGATAGCCTGTCGCCATCTGCCTTTGTTTTTTCTATGCATGGTGGGACGTCAAGTCCACTGGGTAACCTATATGCATTTACATGTGTCAGGTATTACACGGGACAATGACATCATACACATTTTTTGCTTCATTATTTTTGGTATTAATATATATATATATTTGGGGTACATACGGTCTGATACAATTCTCCTTATATCATAACAAAGAAAAAATCCTCAAATTGAACTCAATTGAACAGTCTGCATGTTAGTTATACCAAAGTCCCTTTAAGACAAGTCATTTCACTTGGCGGCCATCTTTGAAACGCCTCTCGGGCATGCAAGTGCAGCTCCTTTCTTTTTGAATAGGGAAACATCAAATTTTCCAAAACTGTTTGCCAAGCTTACGATTAAATTTCATGTTTCAAAACTCTCGAATCATGACAGAAAACAACATTTTTCCTGTTGGATCAAGCTAATGCGCATCCAAGTCTGATTGACTCCGGAGTTTCCAACGTCAGCTGCAGTGACGCGATGACTTTACCAATCGGCGATTGGCTCGTATATATTCCGCCATATTGAGCCCATTCAAAACAATACGAGTCTTCTGTAATTCTATAGTCTTTAACTACGATTTTTTGGACAACATTTTTTTAATTTTAATAATCCATCGTCACATATGTAAATTGCTTTAGCTTGTTTCGTCCATTAGATCGAAAGATCTGAAAAAGCCCATATATTTAACCAGCTATAGACCCTCCCTTCATAGAAATCAGGACAGAAGTGGTTTTAAACACATTTTAAAAACCAGGTGTAAACGTAATTCCTTGTCTACTCGTGATCCGATCGACCATCTTAATACCAGGTGTAAACAAGGCCTGTGTGTCAATGTCAATAAGTCTTTTAAAATAATTATGACAAGCCAAGTTTAGTTCATATTGCAAAATATCATGTGGTGCAACTCCTTCATAAATGTTCATAAAAGATACTTTTACCTTGAAAATAGATTTAAAAGCTTTTGTGAGAATGATTAAGATATGCACAAGTATTTTTTTTACCACTTGACTTTTTATTTTAATAAAAAAAAATGTATTTAATTCTTTTAAATAGTGTAAATGCTTTTCAAAATCATATGAAACCAACATAATTTCCCAACTTAACACATGTTTTAAACTTCCAGATGCTCTAAGATTGTCTGCTGCATAATTCCACTCTAAAAGGATGAATAAAATGTCCTCTGGATCGGCAAAAGTGGGAGGAATTCAGCAGAAAGTAGCAAATTATGCTCAATTAGAAGATGAAAGTTTTAGTTTGGCAGGAACCAGAGCGCGGCTGTTCCTTCCCCCTTTGTATTTAGCTGCTTTTGGAGCTGAATTCAGCTTTGTCTAACTCCCGGGCTTCTATTATGCAACTGGGCGTTTCTTGCTGAAGTGTTTGTGTGTGTTCGCCAAAATGAGGTAATGAACAGGTGGTGACGCATTCGCTCTAAAACAATATCAATATATCCTTTCACTGTAAGCCTGCCCTCAACATTACGTTCTCTCTCAGACTCCAGACGGTCAGCCAAAGCTCCAGTTTTGCCGCCGTTTCTACGCCCAGTTGAGGTAAAGGACAGGAGGGCATTCATGATATAAACCAGCACAGGAAAAGTCTGACAGACTTCTCTGGAAAAATGTTTCCGATTATATGTGCGCGACTTTAACTGTTGTGAGCCAAGATTATGAAAGACAAGTCATATTTTTAGCCTAAACATTCAGCGTTCCAAGATACATTTTTGAAACATAAATGTTCAGTCAATCTTCCAACACTGAAGTCAATTAAACACTAAAATGGCACTAAATGAGATCCCGCTGTTTTTTTTTTTTTTTTTTACATGCATCCATTTAGCAGACGCTTTTTTCCAGAAACAAAAGCAATTAGTCAAAGAGCCAATATACAATGCCAGGTTTATTAGACAACTAGAGGGGGAAACAAACTAGAAAAGAGAATAAATACAGTTCAATTTAAAGTAGTCAAAAATGTTATCCCTTAAAACTCATATTTTATTACCAAAATGACATTTTGACACATTTTTGTTTTCCTATGAAAAAACGTCTTCATGCCTTAGAATAGTCAGCCCATTATCATCCCAAGGCGTCACTGACGCTTTTGCCAATGCGTAGACATCCAACTCACATGGTCTAACCCTAACCCTACCCCAAACCTAAACCTACCCTTAACCAAAGCGTCTTATATTGACGCTAAAGTGCCATGTGCGTTGGATGTGTAAACATTGGCAAAAGAGTCATATATGACGCCTTGGGATGATAATGCGTTGGAATAGCATGTATGTAACTACATTTATTTATTTAGTATACATGGTTCTATGAATATGCAAATGTGCCCCACCTCCACTCACTCACACCAGCTCAGAGATCCACTCGTTGACGATCACACATTGATCTGATTGGTTATAAAGAAGTTTGTGACGTCAGAAACACCACGTTAATGTTATGAATATTGTTGAGGAAAATTTGTGAAGAAGAATTGGCTAAAAGGATTGTCGGCCAGATTCAAACTTACATTTTCCATATAAGCACCAAGGCTCAACATCTGCACTCTAAAAAACGATGGGTTGTTTTAACCCCATTTTGGGTCAAATATGGACAAACCCAGCCATTGGGTTACATTTTTAAATTACATTTTAACGCATTGTTTGAGTTTGTCCATATTTGACCCTAAATTCGGTTAAAACAACCCAGCATTTTTTAGAGTGTGTACTTTTAGAAGTTGTTACATATAAATGTAGAAACAATACATTTAAAAATTAAAATTTCAAAAATTTTGAAATTCCTAAAATTTTGCCGCCTATCAAGGAAAAGTGTGCTATTACTTTAAAAAAAAAAAAATTGCCTTGTGGATGAATTAGGCAAAGAAAATCCCCAAACTTGCATTCGACCCAAGTCATATCTAGAGACTTTGGGATGGGCTTTTTATGATTTGGGCAAGTAGAAATCACCTAGAAACACCCTAGCAACCACAAAGCATTTCCCCTGAAACCACCCAAGTGGCGAGTCTTGCACGAGCATGCACCACTCATTTGCTCTAACAAATACCACATTTGCTTTAGAATAATTTATTTGTCAGATGTGTCTTACATGAGGAATGGTAATCAAAGCAACATAATGTGAACATTTAAATCCTCGTCATACCATAAAACAAATCTTCAATGAGTTTACAAGGTTAGCTCTAAAACATTGTCCTGTAGCAGCTCGACTTCCTGTGTCGATGTAACCCGTGTCCATTATCGTCCCAGGACAGCACGGGGATCAATGTTTCAATTGAAAAAGAGCCACTGTTGCCATTAGGATGAGGTAAGCTCTCGAGGGACGCGCTCTGTTATTTTCAACAAACACACACATACACTCAAGTCTTTCTCTCGTTGTATGTCTTTCTGATTAGAGCATGTCTCTATTTTTAGTTCAGGCTCCTGTGGTCATCACATCTGGCGCCAGTCGCCTACTTGAACAGGCACACATACACACGCCACAGATTCGCAAAGGTCAAAAAGATGACCTTTCCGTCTCCACCCTGTACCCTCGACATGCACATACACCACTTTGCGGTGAGAAGAAATGAGTAGCATTTGTCCTACATATGGCCCACTGTAAACTTGGCTTTAGTTTCTCAAGTGCTCTCATAGACCTCAAATTATATGTGTTATGTCAATTCTGAGAAACAAGCTGAAGAAATGAAGAAATGTCAGCGGGCCGACCAGTGCCAAATACTTTCAGCATGACATGGACTGCTTCTCCTCTCCTCTCTGCTACCGTCTCCCTCTTTTTTCACTCTTTTGCTCGCTCGGTTTACCCACACCCACTTCTCTTTTCTGGATTCTACCTATCATCCACATTTCCCTCGAAAAAAAAAAGTTCATTGCACTTAATTAAACGGAGGAAAACTTTTACACTCCAGAGGGACATATTGAACACTTTTCTAGCATTTGGTTTTTCCCCTTTTATACTGTTATGCCTGGTTCAGATTACACGATTTTTTTTTTGTCTGTTACGATAGTCGCTGTGTCAGATTACGCGATTTTGACTCCTAAAATCTTGTTATGTCGTGGACAAGACACATGTCAGACTACACGTTGCTTCCTGACCAGTCATCGCATGCCATCTTTAACGGCGCGCGTGATGTCATCGAGAAGGCGAAACTACTGTAGTAGCGAGTGACTTCCGGAAACGAATGTAAACAAACAATGGATGAAGCGGTGAGTGTTGTATTGGCTGTCCTGTGTTCAGAAAAAAAAGTAAAAAAAGAAAGAAAACCCGACAATAAACACGTTCCTGGATTGCTCGAAGAGGACAGTATGGGCTGTCAATCCTCCAAAGAGAACTCGAGGTAAAATATTGTTTTCTTATAGATTTTTACTTTTAGTTTTAAGGTTAGCACCATCGTCTCTCTTTCGTTTTGCCATTTTTGAAAGTTGTGTATGGAAAAGCTTGTGCTCCTATTGGTCAACCTCATACATGTGACGGAACCGTCGTGGACTACCGTTAAAATTTTTTTAAAATGCTAGTCTTTTTGACGTGATGTCGTGAAGCATCGTAGGTTGTCGCCCACTATGACACACTATACGAGATGATACGATCGAATCTTGCGTCCCGACGCCCGTTGTCGTTTACGAATCCCCACGACACCCTACGTCAAACGGATCGTGCTAAAATCGGGCTAAAATCGCGTAATCGGAACCAGGCATAAGCGGTGCTTTCTTGCGTTAAAATGGGCATCATTTCATTTGCACACCCTCTCTCAAATGAAAACGTTTTTAAACGAGTATTTAGGTACAAATAATGAATAATCGAATGCAAAATAACACTGCATAGTCTTCACTTTATAAATTAGATGTAATTAATGTTTGTTAAAGCTACAAAAGTGATTTTCTCTTTGTATTTTGTTGTTTGATTAATTGTTGTTAGTTTTATTAGGCTGCTGTCACTTTAAGAGCGAATGCACGGATAATACACATCCATTTTCCAATTTTTACATAATGTTGTGTGCAAGTGTACGTTCAAGCACAAATAGTCACGTAAGAAAATGGCATTTTCTTTGTGCGCTCAACTCTTTTTCACAAATGTTTCAAACCTTAAACTGACAGGATCATGTATTCTAGTTCTACATAGACACTCCTAGTTATAATAACCTTCCAAAAGTTCCAAAGGTTTTGGTGGCTCTTGAAGAATGCAATGAATTCCAGGAAAAGTTTGCAGAACACAGGACATGCACATACACAAACAAGTGACGCAACCCAGCACTCATTTCCTGATAGAGGCCCAAAGTCCATCCATTCCGTCTTCGGCTAAATTTGGATTTCCAGCGGAGCTTGAAGCCCCTGTGTAAAGAATGTGGGCTTTGTCGTAATTCGTCTGTCTTATTGGAAGCATTAATACTCCCTCTCATTTATCTCTCTTTCTCTCAGGCTCTCCATCTCCCCCTTTCCTTCCCACTCTCACGAAGCACATCCTCCCAGTTGTGTAACCCTCTCGGGAGACCTCTATCCTGGTTTACATGTGGCCCGATGACATCATAGTCCTCCACAGGGGGGTCTAGATCGCTTTCTTTCTCTGTCTTTTAAGGGGGAAGGGTGGGTCCATCCATATTAATAGATCAACCCTAGTTTCTCAATCACCCCTTCTTCTCTAGTAAGGAAAGAGGGATAACATGGAAATAGTTGATGCATGAAATGTGGTCAAATATAATATATACTGTAATATGGAGGTGTGGTGCTCATGTTAAAGGCACAGTTCTCCGCAAAATTCAGATTCGTCATTTTGGAAGTTTGCACTCTTTAAGTTGGATGTCTGGCTCTAACTGCTCTCTATTGGATGTGTTCGTTTTCTCTTCATATTTGAACATCTGACATTACGACATTAATATTGAGCTTAGGAAAAGAAAGAAGTGCAAAAGTTTGTCAATATTCTCTGGACACCTTTTTCACATGTCAAAGTGACATAAGAAGAACAAATTGCTTGCTTAATACCATCGATTTCCTCATCCAACTATATGAATCACTCAAGATGGTTTTAAGCTTTTGGCTGTCAACACATCCTTGCAAAACATCTGAAATTTTAAATCTGGTGTAACTGGCCTCCAAAAGAGTGTTAAAACCGGTTTAAACCGGGTCCTCCTTCGGCTGTCGGTAACATAGCTGAAACATGGCAGACCTTGATTAATGAACTTGACCTTTGACCTGTACACTGGGTTGCAGCCCAGTACTGAGTGACGGCATCCTGTGAGCCCTTACGCTTGGAAGCCTCGAGTCTGTTCTTGACTGAGTGAGATCTGGATCAGTTTTTTTTACAGTGTTAAATGAAAACTGATATGAGAGTCAGGCAATGCTGTTTTCTCACCTCATAGATCAGCTTGTTTTTAGGAGATTTGCAGGTGTTGATAGAAACATTGAGTCACAGCAGTATCAGCAAAAAAAGCTGTATCCTCTTGTAAGAGGATGTGTAACATTACTTACAGTAAAACTAGTGTTGTGTCTCATTTCACAAACTTTTTAATTTTGTAGAAATGATGCATTCAAGTCCTTCTCTGAAGTTCGCAATTACAAGTCGTAATTACAACACAGCTCCAGGCGCGACGCAAGTGTTTTTTTGCTAGTTTCAGCCTGACGCAGTTATCATTTTAACGTCCTGTGACACGTTGTTTAAAATTAGCAAATGCATTTGCGTCCATTTGTGCGCTGGTCTGAACACAAGGTGTGTTCAGGCGTATTGTTGGCCTTTTTTGTGACCAATTTTTATTTCATAATTTTTTTTTTATTATCATAGCGGGAACAAAGAGAAAAGGGAGAGAGGAAATGTACTGTTGGATGTCAACATCTCAGCTTATCTAACAAATTGTCCGTGATTTTTGTCCAACTTTGAATAATCTTGTCCTTTGCGCCATTGACCTTGGCGCGTTGCTATTTTGAGGCAACTTAAATAGACTGCGAACTTAAATAGACGTGAATAGACATAAATTAAATAACAAAAAAATATTGCACTATTGACTTTTAGACCAGGTTTCAGTTGGTCAATGGCGCAATATTTATTTATTTATTTTATTTAAAGAGTGTGTTAGTAACGTGCGCCTATAGTCCACAACGCGCGTACACTTTGTCCCGTAGATGGTCTGCTTGGGAGCTGATCCGTTTCCTGACTAAAGAAGCGTTCAGTCATCGCTTGCCATTGACGTCACTTTCCCGCCGGAACAACCCCCATCAGCCTGACCGATTGGCAAAAGATCTGCTGCGTGACTGGATTTAATCGGGGAAACTGCGAAAATGCGACTAAAACGAACAATTTTATCAATTTAAACTAAATGTTGGACTCAATATGGTGTTCCTTACAACTTACTAAAGATCCAGTGATCCATGGATATTAACATGCAGCCAGGAATCGTGTTGCCTGACATTTATGTTTGCCTGATTTCGACACCGGGGAAACAAAAGCAATATAGACCTAAACAGAAAGCAAATTTGCCTTAAATACAATATAGGTCTAAATCCTGGTGATCAGTGTTATATATATATAGCCTATATATATCATCATATCGTCCAGCCCTAAAACTTTCGAGTTTTTTTGGTCAGTGTTTATTAAAAACATCCAATAATGCAGAATATGCAATTATAAATATTTAATTGATGAGTTGTTAATATATATGACAATACAAAATATATGGGTATTGTTTTACACCTAAATTCAGCATATTGACATAAAATGATAACTGCAGATCCACCTTTCGCTGACTGGAGTCCAGTTGTTTCTGTCAATTGCAGTGATCCATTTGCTCCTCCTTCTTTTGCAGTCTGTAAAAATCAGTCCGATTTGTTGTCAAATCTAGTCGTACAGTCAATCGCAAAGCTCTTTCCCACTTTATATGTGTTGTGTTTGATTTTCGCGGCATTCACACTAATAACAAATACAGCCGCTCAGTCTTTTTGCCACTCACTGTGAGTAACTGCAGGCACTCCGGCCGACGGTGACGTCACGTGCATACCCTCTATTCCGCCATGTAAATAGCGTACCTGCCAAAAGGTGAGCGCAAATGGCTTTTAAAGGGAATGGGAGATGAGACACATTACGCCCAAAACACACCCATTAAGAGAATAGGAAAAACCCTTTTAGACCAGGCACTGGGTGCGCAGACCTTTCTCTACATAGCGGAAGGGGAGGGGCTAAAGATGCTAAAACTAGACTAGCAGCAACACGTTAGCTAACATTAAAATGTAATTTTGTTCAAATTGAAAAGCAGCAAATAGTTATAGTACCACATAGTGTTAGCCAAATTTAATGTGTGGTGAAGAAGTTTCCAATGCAATTTGATTTAACAATACAGAAACAGTCACCCTCGTGCAATCTGGGAAGTGTCTTTCTCAAGAACCCAATGGTAGATCACACTTTGTAGAGTTCAAATACACAACTAGTTTTTTTGTTTCTTGACCTCAGCTCGGCTATACCGTTCCCAAATGTCATGTGTGGAAACTCCCACGTGGGCTGCAGTCTAACGGCTGGGATATGTCAGAGTTGACACGAACAATTAAAATTGCACATTTGGTGCGGCACGTGTGCCAGATTTAAAGCATGTCAACAGTTGGGTCCAACAAAGGATGATGGCGATTAAACGATATGAAATATAGAGTAGTACGGTACACCACAGCACATTTTTTTGTAATATGGCTTCGGTGGCGGTAAATTGATATAGCTACGCATGGCTAGCTTGTAACGTCAGCGTGTCATGTTTCTCTCTTTCCATGACTTCATCATGACTTCACTTATGGCTTGCATACACAAGACATCTAGAAGCGTAATCATGCAGTGAGAATTCGAGCTCCTTCGCCCCATATCGTGAGCGTAAATGAGAGATGCCCCACTGGGATCCATTTATGTCATATGTTTGTCAAACTCTAGCTAAATTTCACACTGTTTTATCACAGACGGGGGGATTCAGACACACTTAGACTGATGCACACATGTGAGTGCTGAGCGATTGAGGCTGGCGTTGTGCTCAACTGGAGGCTACCTCACACTTCAGGCATGACAGCTGGGGCCCCGTAAGCATTACATCATGGACTGATGTATCCGCGTATCACATGTCACTGGTGCTCTGACAACAAGAGCTATCAGCGCTAACAGTTTTCCTGCTCCACTCACGCATTCACACAAAAATGCCTCTTGCACGCACACACCATCCTCTGTTAGAGTCCGAAAGCTTTGTATAAATAGATTTAATATATTGTGGCAACACTCCTTAAGCCCTACATACGGGCAAGTGGTTGAATGACGTAGCTTCTCTGCTTCTCCTGATAGATGATCCTGCTGTATAATGTTGTATTCTGATACAACTTCTCCCTACTGCACCTTTACGGGCATCATTCTCACCCACCGTACAGATGTACATGCATGTTGTTCAAAGAACTACAACTTTCTTAGAGTTGTGAATGAACTAACTAGCAAAAGCCTGGACCTGAACGTTCATTACGCTCCTAGCTGGTCTTGTCAGTAGGGATGTTTTATATAACCAAATATGTGTTTGAAACATGCAGTAAAGCACTTTAGAGCAGCCATGCAATGTTATCACTGCTACCAGCATGAACTACCATCAAATTTAAATTGACATTTCATTTTGCAGTGTTTATCATAAATGATTTATCCATCCATGCACATCATTATTTATGTATTTATTTATTTATGCGCCCTCAGAATCTCACAACCTCTCCCTCACATGAGATCACAGCAATAACATAAGACAACAATCCAAACATCCAATCTACATTTATTCTTGTTTGAGAAGCCAATTCACTCGGATATGCATCGCGATAGGGAAGAAAAGGCTATTGCAACTTGCGTTTTATGACGGCTTTAATGCGTTTTAGGCAGGTGTTGTTTTGCAGCACATGGATAGTTATGTTAGACATTTTTATTTCACAAATAAAACTACATTTACACTTTTCCCACATGCATTATGTAGTCGAACACAAACAATGTCACAGTACAAGGAGGGCGGGGCTTAATCGTCTGGTGACGTATTCATGTATTCATTGGCTTTGTTTTGTTACCTTGTAGGTATTCTGATTACCATTGTTGTTGCATGCAGTTATATATGGTTGTGTTTATATAAATATGTAATTGAGAGTTGTGCTAACATTAACAATTAAGGAAGCAGCTACCTTTGTTTTTCTTTTTAATTGTAACAGACCGGGGTGGGTCTAAATAAGACTTATTCCCACTCCGTTTCGAGCAATTGATTGATTTATGTTGTTAAAGTAAGGTGAATTTACCTTGTCGTGCAGATCGAATCAAATGCTTCTTTATTGCCATTGTTATATATCACTATATTGCTAAAAAAAATCATTTCAAGTTCATTTATCTACGTAATTCGACTTTGTGCATTCAGCATGTGCATTTATTGGAACCTCAGTTTTGCTGCACCAGTTCCTCTACAGCGGCATTTTAAATGTAAAATTCAGATTTTTGGAAGACAAATAGAAAATTCAATAGTAAATGCATTTAATATGCATATAGTTTTCGTTTTTTTTTTCCTCTATATGTATTTTCACAATGTAGTGCATTTTGTATTATGCTAAATGTGATGCATTTAGGGAGTGTGAAGAGAGAAGATGTGCATCTCAGTGTACATATATAAAGAGTGTATTTGCAGTCTGGTGGTTCCTGTCTAAAACAGTTGAGAGAGTGTTATATTTTCTCATTTTCAGAAAAACATAGAGTGGGCCCCTAAGGTGGCTGCATATTTGCTTGGTGAGTAAGGAATGTGGTTGCATGCCTTACTCATGAGCCAGATTCAGCTCACACACAGTAAGAGCGAGAGAGAGAGAGAAACGGGGGTGAAAGTAAGCGAGAGAGGAGTGAGACAGGGCAGACTATGCTCACGGCAAATGAGCTCATTCACTCTAAGGTCACGCAGAGAGAGAGAGAAAGAGAGAGAGAGAGAGAAGGCGGGGAAAGACTTGAACGGAGGCTGTACAACAATAGCGATCTCCACTTTCAGTTGTTGCCACACAGAATGAGACCGAGGAAGGATCTGTGGCGCTCCTGAGGAAAGACCACACACTTCTTCTGCCCTTATTTCTGTGAGGGGGATGCAGTTGTTTCTTTCCTGTGGAGTTTCCCTCCAAGGTGTTGCTTTTAGGATCTTACATTTTTTTTGTTACCCAGCATCTTGCAGACGTATAGTTCTCGGACTGTGGTTTGGTGCATTCTGAGTTGGTGCGGATGCCCCTTGACGTGGTCATATCCCCTCCGGAGAGTTGCTTCTGGCCGGGGATCCAGGGAACAGACATGAGGCTCAAAATCAGAGTCCGTAAGATGAGGAAGGAACGCAAGCTTAGAGGTGTGTAGCATCTGTTGTCACCTGGACAGATGGTGCTTTCCCATCTGGCGCTATGTTTATGTCTTTTTCAGTCTTTTTATTAGCACAAAAAACTAAAACATGAACCTAGCATTGCTATTGTGCTCCTATGATAATCTGAGAGAGTAGTAGCAAATTTAAATGGACATGCATTGGGTTGCTTTAAGTATATTAACGCTGTTGCTTGGTGTGTGTGTTCATAGTTCACAGCCACACATGCTAGAGTATATTTGAGGTGCTATGTGTGTGCGTTCGACTGATGTCACCAAATAGAAGTTAAACAGTTGGACTTTGCCAAGCAATTTACTTTTATCGCAGTGACGTCTATGTTTTCGTAATGGCTTTAGGGCAGAAATGCAATAATTGTAAAAGCGGCAACAGTTAATGATTCGATGATACAGGGTCCCGGGGTTTAACACTTCTAATCTGTCAAGCATGACACAAAGCGCCGGGAGTGATGAGGTAGCCACCAACCCCCTGCTGTTTTTTGTGTTCCTCATTGTGCAGCATGCATTTGTGCAATGATGTCATTGGGCCTTTATTGAGATGCAAATAAGTGAGTGTGTGCGCGGAGATGGGGACAGATGGGGGCTGCTCCTCAATGGCGTCATGTCTTCTGCATCTGGAGACTTGTGTGTGTGTGTGTGTGTCTGTTGGTGTGCATTAGTTTCATTCAGAGGCCCATCAATGCCGCTGGATGTAGAGCCTTGAATAGAGGCCTGTGTGAGAGTGCCTATAGAGCTCAGCTGAAAAGATGAAAAACAGAGGGGCTCCTAAAGATGGAGGTCAGGTGCCGCAAGACAATGAACTGATATCAAAGGATGGAGTTAATGAACTGTGCAACTCTGTGTTATTAAACACAAATGCATCTCGATAGTTCATGGCCATATCCGAAAAGTGTAACCTTTTTACCTCATCCTCTTTGTTGCGCAGTAGGGGAACATGGCATTGCAGCTGTAGTAGAAATTTAGGTAAGTATCCCACAAGTTTGTGGGGACCCAAGCATTATGGCGCTTTTCCACTGCTGGTACGGTTCAGTACAGTTCGACACGGCACGGCTCGGTTCGCTTTAGCTCGGTTGCTAAGTTGGTACCGCTTTAAAGTGGGTGGGATTATAAACTGATCGATAACAGCGGTGGCTGTTACTGGCTATTTAAATCTAGCGGGTTTGGTTTCTCGTGTCGATGTCTATTGGTCGCCAATACAATGACTCTGGTACTGACTATTCTGTCTGACCAATCAGTGATCTGCAGTGTTTCACGTCACATTAGCCCCTTTTCCACCAAAGCATTTTGAGAGCCGGTTCGGAGCCGGTGCCTGCACGCGAACCAGTTCTTTGTGTTTCGACAGCCAAAGAACCGGTTCTCGGCCGGGAAAACTGGTTCCAAAGCGGCACCAACTCTTTGCTGGACTAGAACCGTTCTTTTACCACGTCATGCTTACGTCGGGGGCTGGGGCGGGTTTAGATGCGTTCTAAACATCTTTTCTGACCATCGCAAAGCCAGGAGAAACTGCAGAAACACGCAAGCGTTTTCATTTATTTATAAAATAAACAAAGAAGAAAACTGTCAAGATATAGAACAAATAAATGGAAAGAAAAAAGACACAAGACTTATCAGAAAAGATTACATATGAAACGAAAAAATTAAAAGACTTAGATATTTCAATTGTTTTTTAAGTTTTCTTGGTACACGTTAGAGATAATCCCAAAGCAATGTACTTGCAAGCGTTTCTAGCGACGTACACAGTGACGTAACGACGTCGTTCCCTGGGCGCTCTAGTCAGTGGAAAAACAAACAGGTTCTGAACGGGTTCGCAAGTTGAACCAACTCCGAACCAACTTTGAACCAGTTCCGAACCAGTTCTTTTTGGGTGGAAAAGGGGTAATTTAGTACCGGTACGGTACGCTTGGAACCTCAACAGACCAGCTACTATTTAAAGCGAGCCGTACCGTACCGTACCATGCAGTGGAAAAGCGCCACAAGTCCGTACCGTACCATGCAGTGGAAAAGCGCCAAAGCATGCCGTACCGAACCAAACCGTACCATACCATGTGTAACCTCTGCAATTCCAGATAAATCTTGTGGTTCCTCCATACAAGAAAGATTATTCCACTGTCCTGTTTTCAGAGAAAACTGGATGGCAAATGGAGGCTTATGTAAGGTTTGGAGACAGAGACAAAAAAAACATAAAGGAAGTGTGCGAGTGGCACATTGCCTTCTCGTCCAGAGTGAGTTTGACCCTGGCACACTTCTCTTGCTGAAAACACTCATGCACTCATATTCCCTGTGGTTTTGAGAAACGTCACCACTGGCCTATTACACAACTGGAGACTATAAAAGTGACTAATGTTGCCTGTTAGTGTGTGTCTGTGCATTAATGAATGGATTTGTTTTATCAGTTCTAGTCCCTCGCACAACTTCTTTAACTTTTCTTATTGCGGTGCAATTCATTGTTCATATCTTTGCTGCAAAGTAAAATGAGGTGTTTGTTGATTCAACTTCAGCCGTCAAGACCGATACGGAAGCTTATGGTTTCCTTGTAACCCTAACTGTCACCGCCACCACCCAGTTAGAAATGATAGCTGATGACCTCACTCAAGCATTTCCTCTCTTGGCTTTTCAACAATGATGTGCTGTACTTGTTCCTGTTTGTGTTGCTGTGGTAGAGAGACACATTTTTTTTTCGAGGAAGCTATATAAAGCACCCCTCTAGATCTTCGAAGCGGGACAATATTCCAGATCCTTAAGATGAAAAGAGCAACTTGCAAAAGGAGATCAAGTCTGCTTGCCTTTTGAGCATAGAGCTGTGGTCTTGCTGATTCCTGGTGCTCATTGAAATCCTTGACCTTTTGAGTTCAAGGGAGAGGGATGGGAGGTCAACATTGCCTAATTTTGGCCCAAGTAATGCATTTGAGAGATGTGCGATAGGAAGCCAGTTTTAACAAGCCTTAACCCGGCAAAATTTGTCATCTTAGGCATCGCTGACAGTGTTGACATAATGAGCAACATTTTTAGGCGATTATGTCACTGGACCGGTAAGGTGAGTTACATTTGGGGGAGGGGGGCAGATATCCAAGATTAGATGGTTGTATCAATGTGTTTGAATGTATTTGTGTGTGGGGTTTGGGGGGAAGGGTGCATTTGAACCAGTATGGGGGTCGTAGAACATTTGGTCGGTAGTCATTCATCTACGCTAGTTTCGAGAGCGTATGGAGGAGGCACCAGGGGCCCGTTGGTTCTGCTTGAGTGACATGCAAATCACCTCTCAGTCTTCTGTGCTGAGAGATGATGTCATTGTACCAACCGTTGCCATTAATAGCAGGAAACAGACAGGTTGTCGCTCAAGCTCCCCCAAACATTCAATAATTGTTTGGTGATTTATGCATGGATAAGAGGGACAGGTGTTCCACGTTGTCCGTTAGGGCAAAGCAGGTGGCTTTTTAAAATGCACAGTGTGTTGAAAAGGATGTGTCACCCTTTTATAGACTCTAGATGATGTTCTGAGCATGGCTTACACTTCTTATCTCCTCACTCTTTATTTGCTATGACTCATTTTATTGACTTGTTCACTTTAACTCCTCCATCCCACCTAGATCTGATTAACACAGTCACTTTTGTTTGGACCATTTCACTGTTTCCTGGCTGGGATGAACTGATTTCATGGCTCCCTGGTTGACTGCTGTGTCTGCACGCTCCTAGGGTTACCATGTCCCAAATTCTCATGAAGCTCATCTGAGATTAAGGTCTTAACCCATCTGCTGGGGCTCACACTTTCTGGCAGCATTGCACAGCTCGATGAAGACTTAACTTTCTTACTCTGTATTAGTTGAACAGGGAAAGATGGAAACGTGGAATGGATTTACATTCGAGTTCAGCTTCATGCACAATGTGAATGCTTATAGTTGTAAATGCAGTAAATTGCATTTGAATGTGTGTGTGTGTGTGTGTGTGTGTGTGTCGTTGCCCACGCACCCAACACCCTAAAGCTATGAATCAAGGGCTTGGTCTGCACCTGTGACCACCCTCATTCTCTAAGCCTGACGCAGTTGTTCAGTTGAGGATATTAGGTCATTCAGGAAAAGGAGCTCCAGCAGACAAATGCCAAAACTGGAGCCACCCGCCTCTTAAAGAGACAGGATCCTTCATTAGGCCAACTGGCCTTTGCTCACTTGACTGCCATGTTCGTACATGCACTGACCTAGATTGGCATAATCTTGTTCATAGCATCTGAATCCTCTCTTTATTCGTTTTTGACAAATGATGTGTGACATCAGCATGTCCTTTGTTAGTACGAAAGGTTTTTACTTGAAATATGCCCTTTATTATTATAGGTTGCAGCTTCTTTGTTCAGTTCTTTGTCCTGCTTGAGAGATTTTGAGTTGCATCCCATACATAAAGACTGTTGGTCTTGTCTTTCTTTTATCACATATGTAGGGTTTTTTTTTTCTCTGTTTCCTCAGGTGGTTTTGCAGCTTTCTCGTCCTGTTTTCCAGGCTTGTGTGAAGGCAAGCCAGTGGCCACTCTGCCTATGAGCTTGTCTCAGCCATGTTTGCCTGTGGCGAATGTTGGTCCCACACGAATCCTGCCCCATCTCTACCTAGGCTCACAAAAAGATGTGCTCAACAAGGTAACTAATATTTTGGAATGTTTAAATGTTTTATACAAAACAGAAGTAATGACGCTACATAATTCTTACCCTGGTTCTTTACACTCGCAGGATCTAATGGCTCAAAATGGCATCACATATGTATTAAATGCAAGCAACACTTGCCCAAAGCCAGAGTTCATCTCCGAAAGCCATTTCATGCGTATACCCGTCAATGACAACTACTGTGAAAAACTCCTGCCATGGCTAGACAAAACCAACGAGTTCATTGGTAAGAACCTGCTTGTGACAATAGAAGGTTGTTTTAACGCTTTACATGCATGAAAAATGAGCAGCATTCCCTGTTATGATATCAGGAAGAACAAATTTGATCCTCAGCACATATTTGCAGAAATTATTATGCTGAGGAGGTATTCGGTTGTCTTGCATGTTTTGTGTGTTCTCACGTGTTACCCTTCTCCCTTTCAGACAAAGCCAAGCTTTCCAACTGTCGAGTCATTGTCCATTGTTTAGCTGGCATCTCCAGGTCCGCCACCATCGCCATTGCTTATATCATGAAGACAATGGGCTTGTCATCAGACGACGCATACAGGTAAACTCACTCAGACACCCTGCAGCTTAAATTGCACGGCCTCAGAAAAGACAAGTTTTCTGCTACCTGTAATTTTATATCCATTTACTGCAACATGTAAAATGGATCACATAGAAACTAGTAAACAATACCTGTTGAAGCCTTCTGAAACACATATTTTTGTTTAAGGCCTTTACAAGCTCACATGGTGAGTCTTTGTGTTCCTTATATGCGGATTTGTCCCAAGGGTAATCCTTCTTACTCTTCTTGTGTTTCCAGGTTTGTGAAGGACCGCAGACCTTCAATATCCCCCAACTTCAACTTCCTGGGTCAGCTGCTGGAGTTTGAGAAGGGTCTGAGGTTGCTAAAAGCTCTGTCGTCAGGTCAGGAGAAGTTGGAGCAGTTAAAGGAATTATCCGAACCTAGGGGAGAATCTTCAAGCGATCCCGAAAAGGGCCGTCTGGAGGCGGACAAAGACCGCACAGAATTTGATGCTAAGCTACCTTCTCCAACCTCCCTCCAGCAGGGCTTTAATGGCTTGAATCTTTCGGCAGAGCGCATCCTGGACACCAACCGTCTCAAACGCTCTTTCTCGCTTGACATCAAATCTGTCTACGAGCCCAACCACTGTCCTCGCCTCGCACCTGTGCATACTGAAGATGTCCCCAAACTCTGCAAGCTGGACAGCCCAGAGGCTGGAGAAGCCAATGGAGTATGCCAATACTCGCCTCTTTCAGTCAGCCCTGGTTTAGCTGAATCTCCCGAGAGCACCTCCAGACCTCGTTCACGGAGGAAAAGCAAGCACAATGGTAGCAGCGCTGGAAGTTCTCCTGTGCACTCGCACAGCCTAAACCTCGGACGCTCACTCCCTGCGCACAAAAGTCCCAGTCTTGATGACAATCTGAAGCCCTCCCTGCTGCTCAGCCTTCCCACTGTGGGCACCGGGCCCATGTGGACCAAGCATAGAGACACCGTTCAGGCCACAACGCCTGTTACGCCAACAGGCGAAGCCCCTTGGTTCTACAGTTCGGAGTCAATGAACAGTAATGGAGGTGGAGGAGGGGCTGTACACTTTCCTACGCTAGGCTGCAGCAGTCTCCCTGGGCCGTGTGAGGCTGTGCGTCTGCGGGAGAAGGTGGGGGAACCGCGGGACTCGAGGGGCAGCTGGCACGAGGATGCTCCCACTTCCTGTGCTTCCGACAAGCAGTTTAAGCGGCGCAGCTGTCAGATGGAGTTTGAAGAGGGGATATCAGAGACACGTTCAAGGGAAGAACTGGGAAAGATCAGCAAGCAGTCCAGCTTCTCTGGGAGCATGGAAATCATTGAAGTATCCTGACATCCCCTGCACAGCCCCTGAGGACTTTTACCGACAGTCAGCGGACAGGCGTCGCTCATGATCAAGGACGACTCATATTAGTTCACAGGCTTGTCGATAACGACTGGTTCTTTTTCGTTGTCTTTTTAAGCCAGTGGAACCGGACACAGATTGACTTTGCTTTTGACTTTCTACTGTTTTTTAAGCCATAGACATCCCCAGATGACAACGCGCTGAGACTCCAGTGGCAGAATCCCTCGTAGAAACAGACCCCCCAGGTTTCCTCCGAAATGATCGAGAATCAAGCATGGCTGTTAAGCTTACACTTGTTTCTTTTATTATGCCATTTTATGAAGTTACACCGCCACAGCACAAGGAGTCAGCATAGACTAAGCCTTGGTGGTACATGCTTTTCCTGGCTGAATGAAGGCCTCTTTGTGCAGTTCTCTTGTCCACCCTGGTCCTGTATCCTAGCATTCATGGAATCCTGGAGGAGGAACCAGGCATGTCATGAAGGAAACGCATTGTGGGCATATTCCCATGATGTTCTGTCACTCTTTTGTTACCCAGATTTCAGGGTCTTGTTCTTCCCTTCCTGCACCCAAGTGGTGATGCTCGAACTGTTGCGCAACCCCACGTTCCTCTCACCGAGCATGCTTCGAGGCTGCTGTTTTCCTTACAAACAAATAGTAAATGAACTATACACAGTGATTTCAATGGATGTTTAAAACATTTTTTCTTTTCTTAGTTACATTTTTAATTTATTCTACTGGTTCATTCTGGTAATGAGAAATAATATAAAAGATTGTGGAGTTTTTATTTTTCCTCTTTTTTTCAGTGTTTTCAGTGATATTTACGAAAATACACTTGCAAGACCTACAAGCAATATGTTTTCACTTATTGTCCTCCTTTTCGTTCATAAGAGAGTGCGGTTATTATTACCAGGAATTATCTGACGTTAAAATGCACTTTCTTTTGCTTTAAGTGGGATGTTTTTGGATGTTCTCATTAAAAGGGTACCACAACGCTTTACAAAAAAAATCACGTGTAACCATTTATGTCCTGCGGTGTGCGTCACAAACTAAAGCATTTGGTATGGCTTTCATTTGTCTCTCCAGCCTGCTGGCTTGAATTATTAAAGACTTTAATCCAGCATGAATAATCTAGAGTCATCTAGAAGAATATGTATGATACCCCATCAATTTTCAAGAATTTGATTTTTTGTATTAACAAGCACACAAGACAAAATGAAGGGAAAAATGACAGGGACTATAAAGGGGTTTGTCTGTGTCCCCCATTTGTTCTGCATATTTATGATATTATTTATTGTTTGTTTGGGTCTGATTGCGGGAGGATGTATGATGGATGTTGTGAATGACCCTTCGCAGATGCTCATATAGACTTGCGTCTTGGAGCGGAGATAAGCCCCTAAACTTTATATCTACGACTGCGCACCCAAACACAACTAGATGCATTTTTAATTTTTAAACCTGACTGATGATCTGTTGATCAGCTAGTTTATATTAGATCATAAAACTTTATATGTACAACCAATAACTGATAAGAACAGAATCTGCTCTATGGTGACAATACATTCGGCTTGGTTTTTTTTTTTTTTTTCTCTCAGGGGAGCTTTTGATGACTCAATTACAAATCTGGGCTCTGAGCTTTTTCTTTCCTGTCCTTTTCACTCATTCTCTACACTTTCTCTCCCTTTTTCCTCTCCATTTCTCTCAGAATCTCTAGAACGCTCCAAAGTTTATATATAACACAGAAAGGGTGTGTGTGTGCAAATGTGAATGCCCTCTCCATGTGAGATAGTTCAGCAATTTATTTATGTCTGTATTTTTTTCAGTTAGCTTTTCTGAATGGCAAATCTTGTATTTTGTGCTGCTGTAATTGTTTTCCTTGTGTGAGACATTACCTGTATTTCCTTTTCCTTCCCTGTACTATATTTTTAAAGACATTGTTATCATTATTTAAAACATGTAATAAAAAGATGCAGGCTGTCCTTTTTTGCTGATAATGTTAAATAGTTGGCAACTAATTATTATTATTATTATTATTATTATATGTTGTGTGAATAGCATCGTATCAACAAAACTAATTGAGATAGGGAATTTTTTAAAGAAAAAATCTTGATACCTTAGGCTGCTTGACGCAAAATACCTCAGGTTCTTTGGAAAAGGCTTGTTCCTCCCCATGTACCCATTTTGTGATGATGATGAAACAAAATACAAACATTACAAAATATGAAAAAGTTTCGTGATTTCTTTTCCTTCGATTTTTGTATTAACATGATTTCCAACAGTTTTTATGAATGATCAACATTATCATTTATGCATATTGCAAATGGTTTTCTAACATTTTATTAACGTGTTTAAGAGTTTTGTACAATTTGGTGTTGAGGTAAGGTACATGAAGGCCTATATATTTGTAATACCTGTACAATCTTTATTTACTGTTTTTCCTTTTAGTTTTTATTTAGAAAATCTGTAGTTATATGTAAATATGTTCAGAGGTAAATTCACATACTGTACAGTATTAAATTAATATTAATATAACCTAAATATGAAATTAATTTAAATGGAATTTTTACATTTGATGTTTATTTTTCTAAACAAGACTAATTAATTTGAACAAAAATAAAATATTACGAATATATTCCTGTTTCCCTGACAGGTAACTCCCACTGGATATCCAAGGAAGATGAAGATGATAACGAATAACACAAGGTTTGTTGAAATAACTCAGAACTAACATAACAAGCAAGACAGAACACACAAACAATACCGGACATCTGAAGAGTGCACACAGAGGAACTGATCCTATCATGCTTCCTTTTACAGTACAGTACTTATAGTGTACTTACAGTGTACTTACCTAGAAAGTAGGGTTGGGTATCGTTTGAATTTGAACGATTCTGATTCCGATTCCTTGTTTCGATTCCGGTTCCTAACGATTCTCGATTCCGATTCTTTTAAGAGGCAGGGTCAAAAAAGTTTAGCTAACCTTGCTAACCAACAGTCTTTCTGAAGGAAATAATCCTTTCTGAAGGAAATACTCCTGTCACAAATACTCCTTCTGTCACAAATTTTGCATTTTGCCGAGATTTCGTTATTTTTAGAAAAGTGAAGTCACACTTTGGACCGCTGACGTAAGCTACTCATGTTCGACTCGCGCGGTTATGCCAACACTTCCGGTAGACGCTTCTTCGTTAGTGTTGTTCAGCGGTTTCTTCTTCCGCTCGGCGGACTGTGAATATCGAAACTAGGAATCGAAATTTTAACTTTTGAACGATTCCGGGAAAAACGAAAAGTTAGTCTCGGTTCCAATCGATACTCGATTCTCGATACCCAACCCTACTAGAAAGTACTATAAGGTAAGTACATGGAACAGGGGTAGGGGTAGGTTCAGGGTTAATACTAGTTATTACCCAGTAATTACTAAAATAAGTACATTTACATGGGTAACTGGACTGTAAAAGGAAGCATTACCTGCTTTTTTACTTTTTCAAATTTGTTTAGTCTAATGTTGCTGTTTGAGCATTAAAAAGATCTGCAAGGTTACAAAGCTCAAAGTCCACTCCAAAAGGAAATATTTTATTTAACAGAATCCACTTTTCAAGAAGTACAACGAATGCCTCGTTTGGACTACAACACGATTTTTCAGGATCTTAAGAAGCCATAACGTGCCTCATTTAAATAAACCCCGCCCAAGGAATACGCAAAAGAAAGTTGGCGAGGCCTGTTTGAGCTGCGCTAGAGAAGATGAAGTGTTGTCTCAGTTTTTTCCACCCTGGAAAAAATTGGTCCTAAGGCTGACAAACTTAGAGAGGTTCAAATTGTAGTTAAAAAACTGTTCTGTTCCTGAAGACCTCATTTGTCTGTGCACTACACATCTTACGGAGAACAGCAGACTTTAA
This sequence comes from Pimephales promelas, assembly GCF_988280905.1. Classification (NCBI taxonomy): domain Eukaryota; kingdom Metazoa; phylum Chordata; class Actinopteri; order Cypriniformes; family Leuciscidae; genus Pimephales; species Pimephales promelas. Next base: position 10,316,242 of record NC_142793.1, read on the forward strand.
GTACAAAAAGCTTCTCCTGAAAGACGTAACCATACCCATTTTGTTGGGACATCTGTTGTTTATGGATCTAAACTTGAAACTTGAAGTCTTATTATTTTTAGATGTATATTATTTTCTATTAAAAGTTCCAATACGTTTTATATTGCTATGATGCAAAGGAAGGGCAAAGCCTTGCCCGCTAACTAAAATTACACTAGTTATGTAGTGTTTTTAACTTTCTCTTGCTTTTGTAAGACTGTTCCCTGCCCCTCAGGAAAATTATCCAATTATTACTGTTTGTATTACCAGTTTTCCGACCAATATGATTAAATGGTGGATAACATCGTATCTATAAGAAAATTACCCCCAAAAAACACACCACTCTGAAACATCAGTGGCTTAATCTAAAAATGCATTCAGCCAGATTGGGTAGAGAGAGAACCTGTAACAATGTAAAATATGTGGAAAATAATGTTTTTTAAAAATTTTTTTTTGACCAATCATGCATGAAAACATTCTAGTACACCCCAAAAACAAAATCAAGACTTCATAAAAGGGTATAATAGGACCCCTTTAAATAGCCAGTGATGGTAACAAAATAACATACAGCTCTGACAATAACAATCAGAGTCCAATGAAACTAATGAGTGGCGGGAAACAAAGACAAAGAAACACATTCTGAAAAACAAACTGAAAGTCCATGAAAACTACAACAAATTGAACATAACTGTGACAGTACACCCCCGCCTGGAAGGCACAACCTCGCGCCGTAACGGGTGATAACAAGGGACAGGGACGATGTGGGCTGAGGCGGAGACGGTGTGACGGCCCGCAAGTCTGTGGCGGAAGCAGAGTGAACCCGGTGGAGCCACAAGGTTGAGGGTCTCTGGTGGAGACGAAGGTGGGAAGAGCCAAGGCGGAGATATCAAGTTGACAGGCTGAGATGGAGCGAAGTAATCAGAGGCGGAGCCTCGTGATCCTCTCGCTCAGGCAGTTTCCAAACTGTGAGAGAATTGCCCGACCTGAGTCTTGACATCACAGCAAGGCATCCCCAGAGATGGCAAATGGCTGCAAACATCCAGTAGAGGCAGGGTTGGAGGACTGGCTTAGCTCTGCGGTGATGGCGGCAGATGGAAACTTGATAGAATCAGTGGAAGTCATTCATAGACCATGCAGGTCATAGTGCTGCCTATAAACTGCAATGATTAAGGAAGTACCGGGTGGGATAGGGTGAGAGTTGATACCTCCACATTGAAGTCAATCTGCCAGTCCTTAGTTTTCATTTCCACCAGTATTCCTTCAGCCTCTGGTGTCGCGGGTACACACCCCTGGTCAGACTCAACGTGGGGCTTCTCTTCTGGGTCGATGGTCAGCTCTGTCCTCTTGCTATAATGCTAGCAATGGGGGCATTGACTAAGTAAAAAGAAATTGCTAGTTTATACCATGGTTAGTGCACTAACAAGACTCAAAATAGCCCCACACTAACACAGTAACATAATGAGGGTCCATACATGCAAAACGAAGCATTGGGAACTTTGTAAGTGTACAGACCGTTTAATAAGAAGATACTTTACGAAGATAGTTCACTTCGCGTATACAGACAGGAGCCATCTTAGAAAATAGTCTCGATAAAACTCTTTACATTCGATTATCATGAAAACAAATCTCAGAGAACGATTGACTAGGTACCGATGTTTTATTAGACCAAAGGTTCATTGTTCGCCGGAGTTCTCCTTTAATATCAATGTCTAGATGGAGCTCGGGGGAGCGGAGGCCTCAGCATGACGAACCTCTCCGGCGAGAGAAGGCTTGTCTTCACTCTACCCTAAAGACAGCCAACCAAGGACACTGACAGGGAGCCCTTCACACTTGAGCAGAGGCCTCAGCATGACGACACTCTAGAGGGAGAGGAGGTCTATCTATGTTCTACCCCAAGGCTACATCCCAAGGGAAACAACAACTGATGAAATGGGACACTAGAAGCGGGATAGGCCATCGCCTTTCAGCTATGTCTGGCAACACTTCCTATGCAATTTGATAGAAGCATACACTTCTAAGTGCGTATTTATCAAGGAGAAGCAGCATGCGAGAAAGTAGGAGGCGGATTTGCCCATCTTACCTCACCAGAGCCAGTGGATAACTATAACACGGAAAGATAGCCTACTTCCGAATTTGCCCACTTGCCCACTTTCAGGTATGACTAACAACCATTCATGTGCAAATATATCACATGAATATCTTATATCTTCACACACACACACACTTAAACAAATGAATCCTCAAGACAAAGAGCTAATGAAGTCTAAGGGGGGCACCCTTTTATACTCCGGGGCGCTCCATGTGACATCATAAGGCTGCCATCTGTCAATCAATTGGCATTTTTCCACACATGCTTCAGACACCTCGTCTGGGGGGGGGGGGCGTTCCCATAGCACCAATGTGTTCCCATAGCACCAATGTTATGACACAGCGTTGAGTTCCCTCGAAAGGGAACAGCGTTTTCCAAAAATGAAATATTGTCAAATAAGGTTTGGGATGCGGGGAAAATACATGACAAATGCAACCAATTAATTGTACATAATATAAAATGGTTGTTTATAATGATTTTTGGCAGCTTCTGTGATGTCCCCCTGTGAAAGAGGAGAAGGTGGTAGAGGTGGCATAAAAACTCTCATCACACGAAATGCCCATTCACACCAAGGATGATAACTATAATGATAAAGATATAGTTCTAAATATCCTTCTGTGGCGAGCAGGACGAGGCCGAGGGACGTGAGAGAGCGGCACGAGGCCGGTGGCGTGAGTGTTAATGAACGACACCTGTGAGACACACCGAGGAGCGGAAGCAAAAAGGAGGAGCGATGACAGTGAAGATCGAGAGAGGAACAGGCCTGATTTTACACTGTGATTTGTTCCTGTTTTATGTGGCCAGCAGTCGTCCTTGAGGGGCTGCTGGCTTATACTTTCATTTTGTATTTGTTTATTTTATTATTAAGGTATTGAAAGTTCGCCGGTTGCGAAGAACCCCATTACATTGGTGGCGAAACCCGGGAAGAAGGAGGCGGGAACCGGCCTCAAAGAGCATAGAAGAACAAGAGGCGAAACTCTGATGCTTTTTTGGTAACAGCCACTAGATGGCGCTTCGGTAGCGCGGCCGCCATATCGGGGTGAAAATTCCAACTGGAGTTACTGGACAACAGCACAGATAACAGTTTTTTAAGGTAGTTTTTCTTGCATTAGTGAGTATACCCATTGTATGCAACTTTACACTTTTACTACTATTATTAGTTACCAACTCCACTAGGCCTGAAATATATTTTGGACGTTTTAATCCCCTGGATCATGCTACAAACATGATGATCATTGATGCGCTGTGTCCGTTATCCTATAACTAATTGCCACTTTGGACATTGGCTGTGTTTTTTTGTTTATTTACATGGTCTTGCTTTAACGGTCATTAATATAAGATAGGCTAAAACTGTTTACTGTAAAGCTATTCTATTGCTGTTATATATTTATTGTCAAACATTTACATTTTTAGTACAACATTTATTTGCTGAATTAATTTATTTCATTGATAACTTATTTTTGTAAGTAACGTTATGTGTACCTCCCGGGAAACGGTCTAATGTTATTATAACTTTATGAACTGATATCACTTTATTCTTACCTATCACACCTTAAATCCATGAACTTCCCTGTCTCAAGTTATGTGGGGGTAAAAGCCCGGTTAAGTAGCAGCTTCTTTTTAACTGCTATAAAGTTAACTGTTGTGAGTTAAATAATCACCTAATTATTTCAACCTAAAAATGATCTCTGCACTGGACTAAATATATGTATATTATATGACTGCCCAACGCATTCTCACCCCAAGGCGTCACCTTTGACCATGCTTCAATATTTGACGTTTTAGGCGCCCTTTAGCGTCACTTACATGACGCGATCCTACGGCGTCATCGAACTGACGCTAAATGAAAGCGTCAGTTAGAGGACGCGGTTAGGTTTAGGTCTGGGGTGGGGGTAGGGTACACGCGATCCTAGGGCGTCATCTAACTGACGCTAAAGGGCGCCTAAAGCGTCAGATATTGAAGCATGGTCAAATGCTTCCCAAGGCGTCAGTTAGGTGACGCCTTGGGAGTGAGAATGGGCTGGACTGCCGAGTCGCTTTTACCCCGAAATGGCGGGCGCTGGTGTTGCAATGGAACATTCTATTGGCTTTCACTTCTTGTCAATATACGTTCTTTGCCGGCCTCGAGCCGCTCTCTCACGACCCTCGACCTCGTCCTGCTCGCCACACATTCTAAATATAAAAAATAGCAAAGTCAACACCACAACTATAACGGAAAAGAGAATCAACATCGTTGGAATCACTTTCAGAATGAGTTTTTTTCCAGCTGATGAACAATAAAAAACATTGACAGCCAATCAAAGTCCATCCATCGTCCACTTGTGTGGATGCTAATTTAGTTATCGTTCTCTGTATAGTTATTGTTCTTGGTGTGAGTGAACCTTAACATTGCTGAGTTCTTACTCAGCTGCCCACTTGCAAGCTGTGGGGTCAAGGTGAAATGCAGTGTTAAAAGGCCCTCCGTATGACCAGGAAGACTAAATCCTGTGGGAACAGGACGAAAAATTCCCCGCTTCCCACTCGAGAATACCATTCTGTTCTCGGGGGTTTTTCTTTCATTCGTTGTCATGTTTTTGAACATGAGCACAGTGAATGAGTAACTTTGTGGGTAGCCTATATCTGCAGCCTTTGGTCAAAGTATTTTGTTAATAGAACAAATTTTACTTTGTGCAGGCAAAATAAGGGATGCGATGTGGGTGATTCATACATGCACCCGTGTGACGTATTCAGATGTTTGTTGAGTAAGTCAAGTGAGGCAGTGTGTTTGGACTGCGTGTTCTGAAGAGATAATGATTACGGAAGCCCAGCTGACGATGACCGCATGATGACATGCAGTCCACACAAAAGACCCTCCTGTCTTCCTCCCTCACAGAACAGTCAAAGCTCAAACATTCACTTTTAACATGCATGCTGTGGCTTTTAAATGGGTACAAAGAGAAAAATAGCAAAAGTTTATGATAAATTATATAAAATAGCTTATTAAATATAATATAATGCAGCAATATTGTAACATTGTAAATACATTTGACAGCACTCATTTTTTTGTACATTTTGTGTAAAGTGATTTTTGCTAACATTAATTAAGGATTAGAAAAACATTTTACAGAGTGTTATTAAAAATGACATTACAATTATAATTTAGATAATTTCGCAATAGTTATAAAGTGTCACCAGATATATTCATACACATTTTATATATTATTTTGCACCAAAAGCATGAGCATGCTAAGTGGTCGTAAAAAAATTAGTCACGATTTTGGTCTTTGGTCAAAAATGACCCCCATAGGAAATGAATGAGAAATTGACAAAAACACAAAAATTCACATTTTTTCTTTTTTTTTCTTTTTTTTTTTATAAGAAGTAGTTTTTGAGATTGTTTCAATTATATATTCAAATCCACCAAAAAAAAAAAAAAAAATGTGTTCATAAACAGCTGGGGAATTCAGATGCCTCTCCATAGAGAGCTGTACATGCCATCTAGTGGTTACACCATGATTCTACGCTTTTTCCCTATACTGTAACCAGATGGTGCTAATTTTCTTCAAAAAATATATGTTTTCTTCTGAAGGCCTAGACTCTATATTAAACAAAAATACTGCATTAATATTTTTTTAAATAATATATATATAGAAAAAATATATATATATTTTTCCATTGAAAAAAATATACCATAAATATTGCATAAATAATAAATTCAATCAAATTGTCTCAAAATACTAAATTAAAAAGAATAAATATTATGGAACAAAAATAAATTGCATTGGTTTTACTGGGATGGAAGAAGTTTCATTTTTAGGCCTCCGGTCACTTCTGACCGGGAAGGCCCACGTGACTAATAAAGGAAGACCATCAGAGGGTTAATAACATTGATTGTAATCTGTTGCCTCAATTTTATTTATTAGATTTAATATATTCAGTCATACTAATTTTTACAGTGCAGTCTGTTTTTCCGATATTTTTGTTTAAAAAAATGTGTGAATTCTACTCATTTTAAGTGAATTTCAAAATTTCAATTTTCTTGTTCTCATTAGAGCAATTATTAATAATTTCACTCATCACTCCTTACACTATCCAGGCTATTTGAAAGTTGTCTATTTCCATTGTTTTTTTTAGTGCACGTGCAACGAGCAGATTCTGTTTCACATGGTTAATAAACGGGTCAATGAACAAGGCTCTTCAAAATCAGGTTCAAATATTACTGTAAAATTATGAATTATGTTATCATTTAATAAACTATATTCAATTCTGCCTACTTAACATTATGGAGGATTTTGTCTGAGTGCAAGGAAACTGTGTTATTGTAAGCTATTGGATACGAGAGTGACAAGTTCCAATGAAGCTGATTGTTCCCAGATGCACCCATGTTGTGTGCCAGAGAGCTCTCGGATCCCAGAGTTTATATACGGCAACTTATAAAACTGTTACATCATAGCAGCAATTCTCTTCAATTCCATTTGCTGGAGTCGGTAGGTAACTTTCCGTGGGATTTTTTTGCCCCATTGCCCGTGTCCTCAAATGACCGTAAATCAAAAAGCATGTGAAAATGCTTCTTCACTATAATAGAAAAGCCGCAGAGACTTATTCTAATACATTTTATAAACTTTTGGTGCCACAAAATGATGTATTAATGCACTTTATGACATTGCTGCAGTTAGTTAGTGTGGCCACAATGTTCCAGTGTCAATTAAAAACAAAATAAAGCGCCATAATATACAGTATATTTCCCACTGATCTGAAAATAACCACTACAACTCAATGGAAAATTGTAATACACTTGAATGAATTCGACTGAAAATGTTTAATCTAATCAATAAAATTGAGGCAACAGATTACAATCAACATTATTAATTAAACAAATTCTAACGAATTAGAATTGAGTAATAAATAACCAAATGAATTACTTAAAAGTTGACCATTTAAAATGAGTAGAATTTACACATTTCTTTTAAACAAAAATATCGAAAAAACAGACTGACGTCAAAGATGAATTTAATAACTTTTTTTATTATTGCCATCATTGAAGACACCTGATGATAACAAACAGAATCACCGAAGGCGAAAACTGTAATTTTTAAGTCACCATTATGGTGATCAGTGTGTGTTTTAGTTGGGCTCTTGACCCTTAAATCATTAACTTTAGATGTTGTTTGCCTGTTATACGTGCATTATAACAGCCAGATGAACAAATAGAAGGTGATCTGATGGTGTTGGTTCTGTTTTAACATAATCATTATTTAAGTAATTAATTTGGTTAATTTTTACTCAATTCTAATTTTTAATTAATAACATTGATTGTAATCTGTTGCCTCAATTTTATTGATTAGATTTAATATATTCAGTCATACTAATTTTTACAGTGCAGTCTGTTTTTCCGATATTTTTGTTTAAAAAATGTGTGAATTCTACTCATTTTAAGAGGTTAACTTTTAAGTAATTGATTTGGTTAATTATTACTCAATTCTAATTTGTTAAATTTAATTAATAATATTGATTGTAATCTGTTGCCTCAATTTTATTGATTAGATTTAACATATTCAGTCATGATTTGACTGCAGGCGAATATTTAGTGATACTTCAGTGCTAATGCTATAAGATACCCTGAGTTATGAGACCTAAGTTTAAACTGTATTAAAGTATGTTTTGCAAATTATTCAACTAACACTGTACGGTGTTTTTTACTCAAATCTCATATTTCTGTTCTGAGAACAAAAAAATGACAATCAATTATTAATCGTAATTAATTTTAATAATTGTTGTAAAATATTTTTTTTTCATTATAACACGATTTTCCCTCTAATTTACAATACAAATAAACATTAAAATTAAGATATCAAAGTAACATTATATTCACCATTTGTACATTTTCTCAATATGAACTCTGTAACCCAAGATATTATAATAATTTTTTTTTTAATTTTTCTCCTTTGAGTTAAATATAAGTTTATCAACAACTAAAAACCAACATTTTGAGAAATCAACAAAATCAGATTAGTATTTAAATTATATTTATTTTGCAAATAGATCACATGATTTCAAATAGAAAATGAATAAAAGATAAAATAGCTCATATATAGTTTTGTTTGACCTAAATGAAGTGGGTAATATTAAAGAGGCTAAGCACCTCCTTTCACAGAACATTTATTATTACACTGTAAAAAAAAGTATACGATCAATAAGGTATGACATCAATATACGAAGAGTTCAGATGCAAAAGCCTCTCAATGCCATTTGAAATTTTCTTCTTTAATGATGATTTTTGTCAAACTTGTATATTTAAGTTCAGTAATTTCACTTAAATAACAATTAATAGGTAATTATCATTGCCATTTAAGTGAAATCACTGAACTTAAATATACAAGCTTGATAAAAATGATCATTCTAGAAGAAAATTTCAAATGGCACTTAGAGGCTTTTGCATCTGAACTCTTCATACATTGATTTAACTTATCAAAATAAGTTAAGTAATTTGTTTTCAACACATTTTTGTGTCAGACTCAGTTTAATGTAATTTAAGTTGAAATAACTTAAACATCCAAGTTTATTGTACTTAAAAATTGAAGGCAACTTTTTTTTACAGTATATTATTTTTTTGTGCCATCCAAGCTGCATACTTACTACTCACATCAACTTTTCACCACATTTTTTAAACCTCCGTATGGTGCTGCCATCTATTGGTGGTTGGTGATATTGTTGTCATCAAGGAGGCCAAACAGGGGTCATGTATTATTCAATACACCTCCTTCCACATACATCATCTCTGCTCTCCTGAGATTTCAATGTTGCCAATGTAAGGAGACACCATATATAATTGTCAGGTGGGACAGCTGTGCACTTGAAACACAGGTAGGGCTAAGTCCTCAGGCGCCGAGCACATCACTCAGGGAAAGACAGGAGACGGCGTGTCTGGAATCAGGGATACATGTATTGATCTGTACAGTATTCGCACAAGGTAAAAGTCTGAAGTGAATCAACCTTGTGTGCTAAGATTTCATGTAAGACCTGGTCATAACCTTTAAGAGATTGCTCTGTCATCTTTTACTCACTCTCATGGCATTCCAAACCAAAAGAGATGTTCAAAAAGCTGCCTTTTGCCATATAATGAAAGGGAATGAGTGCTGGGGCCAACAAGCTCCAAAAAAAGCACTAATTTTAAGTCTTTGTTTGAGGAACAGGCTAAAATTTTATTCAGAATTTGTTGAAAATCTAGTCAGGAGACATAAAAAACCTATTTTGCTTAAAGGAGAACTCCGCCGCAAAATGAACCTTTAGTCTAAATTACACATCGGTACCTAGTCGACCATTCTCTGAGATTTGTTTTCATGATAATCTAATGTAAAGAGTTTTATCTCTAAAAACTGTTTAGTGTATGCGCAAGTATATGGGGCGTATATGGGGAAGTAAAAAGAAATCGCTAGAAACCGCTGTCAAAATGAAGCATTGACAACTTTGTAAGTGTACAGACCGTTTGATAAGAAGATACTTTATAAAGACAGTTCACTTCGTGTATACAGGCAGGAGCCATCTTGGGAAAACAGTCTCGACCAGTCGAACCACGAACGCCGTTCATTCAGTTCATAAGTTTGCTGAACTTCATGCACGTCGTTCATCATTCGACCTGTCGTGACTGTTTTCTAAGATGGCTGCTGCCTGTAAACATGACTTTATAAAATATCTTCTTATTAAACGATCTGTACTCTTACAAGATTCTCAATGCTTTATTTTGCATGTATGGACCCTCATTATGTTACTGTGTTAGTGTGGGGCTATTTTGAGCCTTGTTATAAACTAGCGATTTCTTTTTACTTAGTAAATGCCCCCATTACTAGCATTATACGGTTAGCATTAACTAAACAGTTTTTAGAGATAAAACGCTTAACATTTGATTATCATGAAAACAAATCTCAGAGAACGGTCGACTAGGTACCGATGTTTTATTAGACCAAAGGTTCATTTTGCGCCGGAGTTCATTGAATTTAACACAACTTTAGGTGGCATGTTTGAAGGTATATACGTTTACAAGACAACTATATGCTCAAAATGGGGATGTTTTCCTCGTACTAATCTCAGGGATCTCTCATCCCAAGAAGTCATATAACTGACGTCTTGGGACGTCTTGGGACGTCTTTTGACCATACGTCAACATCCGCCTTTTTAGGGTACCCTTAAACATCGGTTACATGACGATCCCGGGCCGTCATGCAACTGACGCTTTACCTTTAACGTCAGTAAGGTGACGGGGTAGGTTTAGGGGTAGGTTTAGGTCTGGGGTAGGGTTAGGATCCGATAACGTCATCTAACCGACGTTTAAGGGTACCCTAAAAAGGCGGATGTTGACGTATGGTCAAAAGATGTCGCAAGACGTCAGTTATATGACGCCTTGGGATGAGACTGCGCTGCTCGTACAGACATTGTCCTTCATTTTCAAAATGATCCCCAGTCACACGGATCCACAAAAATGACTGAAAACCTGTATTTTACTGCCAGGCCATTAGATGGCGATGACACACTGTTGACAACACGTAATACGCATGTGCATGACGTCATTGTCTTCAAAGATCCTTGGTTTTTGTTTACACAGAGACCAATTTTAAAAATGTATACTTTAAAACCTATTTTTAAAAGTTTTCATCTTAGGTCCCCAAAACGCCTTTGTCGTATAAACGAACAGCCAAAACACACAAAAAGTATTACGCTTTTAGTTGAAAACGGTGTGGTTAAAATAGCTCCTGAGTATAAACTGACGAACCAAAACATTACGACCAGTCACAGTTGAAGCGAATATCATTGATCCTCTCCTAACAAGGCCACACGTTAAAGGGTTAGTTCACCCAAAAATGAAAATTCTGTCAGTATTTACTCACCCTCATGTTGTTCCAACCCCGTAAGACCTTCGTTCATCTTCGGAACACAAATTAAGATATTTAAGATATTAAGATCGCTCCTGCATACAGTCCATAGGCTTCTTGAGGGACTGGCTCTTGCTGTCCTCGAAAAGTCATTAAAGACATCGTTAAAATAGTCCAAGTGACTACAGGGGCTCAATCTTAACTTTATCAAACGACGAGAACACTTTTGTGCGCAAAAAAACAACAAAAATAACGACTTTATTTCAACTATTCGTTTATTTCTCCCTCTGCGCGAGTCAGGTTACTAGTTTAATAGCGTAAGCTTCTGTTATTGTACGTCACACGCATCTCACACACATGACCAGCGTCGGCCAATAGTGAGCCTACGTGTGACGTAGATCTACGCTATCACACTACGTTAACTGACTAGAGGCGCATAGAGAAGGAAGTGAATAGTTGAAATAAAGTCGTTATTTTTGTTGTTTTTTTGCGCACAAAAGTGTTCTTGTCGTTTGATAAGCTTAAGATTGAGCCCCTGTAGTCACTTGGACTATTTTAACGATGTCTTTAATGACTTTTCGGGGACAGCAAGAGCCAGTCCCTCAAGAAGCCTATGGACTGTATGCAGGAGCGATCTTAATATCTTTAATATCTTAATTTGTGTTCCGAAGATGAACGAAGGTCTTACGGGGTTGAAACAACATGAGGGTGAGTAAATACTGACAGAATTTTCATTTTTGGGTGAACTAACCCTTTAAGGTCTGGTTGGATTAGATGGTAGGCAAACAGTCAATTCTCGTAACCAACGTGTTGGATGCTGGAGAAATAGGCAGGAATAAAAATCAGAGCGCCGTTGAAAAGGGCCATTATTATGGCAAGGTGACGGGTTCAGAGTATCTCTGAAACGGTGAGGCTTGTGGGATGATCCCGGTCAGCAGTGGTGAGAATTGACCAACAGTGATATGAGGAGGGAAAAACCAAAAACCAAGGCTCATCAATGCACAAGGAAATGAAGGCTATTCCATCTGACCAAAGCCAACAGGACTACTGTGGCACAAGGCAGACGAAATTTGAATGATGGTTATGAGATGAATGTGTCACAACACTGCTGCGTATGGGGCTGTGTCCCCTGTCCACTGTCGAAAAGCATTAACAATGGACAAGCGAGCGTAAGAACTGGTCCTTGGAAGAAGTGGAAGAAGGTCACCTGATCCGTTGAGTCCTGCTTTCAATTACATCACATGGGCAGATGTGTACATGTGCGTTGTTTATCTGGAGACGTGATGGTGCCAGGATTCACTGTGGGATGACAAGCCAGTGGAGGGAGTTTGGCAATGTTCTGCTGGGAAACCCTTGGTTCTGGCCATTCATGTGGATGTCAATTTGACTCGTGCCCAACGTCCTAAACATTGTTGCAGATCAGGTCCACCCCTTCTTGACAATAGTGTTCGCTGGTGGAAGTGGTTTCTTACGCACTGCACTGCACACATTGTTCAGGAATGGTTTGAGGAACATGATGAACAGTTCAAGGTGTTGCCCTGGCCTCCAAATTCCCCAGATATGAATCAAATTGAGCATTTGTGAGATGTGCTGGCCCAACAAGTTCCTACAGGACTTGAAGGATCTGCTGCTATTGTCTTGGTGCCAGAAACCACAGGACACCTTCAGGGATCTTGTAGACATACCTCGGCGGGTTGGTGCCGTTTTGGCAGCACGCTGAGAACCGTCAGGATATAAGACTGGTGTCATAAAGTTTTGGCTCATCAGTGTAGGTTCGTTACGCTCAGTAAATTATGTAAAGAAATGTTGACAGAATTAAACATTTTTGGTGAATGTATTCTTTTAAAGCAACACCATGGAACTTTTTCTCTTCGGTCGCCCCTACTGGTCGGAAACGAAATTGTCTATTACCGCTGTCGTAAATAGTTTATCCTACCGTCGCACGCACGCTCATTGTTTATCCAGCACCAGCTTTAGAATGAACGATGTCCACAGACAAGGTATGAGTATGTTACATGATTTCATGATAGGATGATGTATTGCGACATCAGAAACGAAGAAAAACGAAATAATGACGAAATAATTTCGGTCGGCTTACTACTCGAACTCCGGAGTTTCGTAGTGCCAGTAAAAGAGATACAGACCCCGTCAGGCTATGGCAGAAGTGCCTTTCACCCTATTATGACTTTATGAACCACTGATAAGATTTTGGAAACATTATTTTAAGGTAAAAAATTTTTTACATAGTGTTACATAGAGCTTCTGTTTTCAGAGCTCCGCAGCAATTCAGCAGATTGTTACATTGCGCTGTCATATGTGAATTCGTGTGACGTGAATTCATACGTGAATTTGGGCAGTGGATAAGAAACATAGCTTTGGTGTGAGAGACCCACTGCAGTGCCTTGGAATGCACAGCTTTGTATGATGTGTTGACGTAATTTCCACTTAAACAGGAAGCTGAGGGTGGACATATTGAATGGCTCCTCCCCCTTTTCAAACAGCCAATAGCATTTAGTTTACCTCACTGACTGCTCAATTTAGTTTAGCTCACTGACACTCAGTTGTACTTGACAGCACCAAGTGAATTTGAGAGATGATGATGTATCGGATTCAATAGTAGGATAAGAATAAATTCTAGCCATTTCATTCCTAAACAACGTACAGTTGGAAATTGTAATAAAATCTCGAACATTTGAGCAACCGAACACACATAAACCCATATTTCTCTATAACGTTTCAATGGTTGCTTTGGCCAGGTGGTATTTATAGCATAGGGGGCGGAGCTTTAGATTCTAGAGAGCATTTGATTGGACAGAAGATGTGATGAGAATCTGAAGTCTGTGGTGATGTCATAAAAATCTGTGATCCAAAGTTTAAGTTTAATAAGCCGTTCGAACTCGTTCATCAAAATGAACAAATCTTTTTCCGAGTCAATTCATTTGTTGAATGAACCAAATGACTCGGAAAAAGATTTGTTGATTTTGATGAACGAGTTTGAACAGGAGAGTCACAAACGTGCGTTACAGAACAGAGCAAGGCAAGCATTTGAGCTTATAAAACTTAAACTTGGCTATTTTTTTTTTTTAAATGAGCGATCGTTTCGCTTGATAAGACCCTTATTCATCGTCTGGAATCGTTTAAAGCCCTTTTGCAGTTTGTACTGAAAGTGTCTTTAGGAACTTGAACCGTCTGGTTCCCACTGAAGTCCATTATATGGAGAAAAATCCTGGAATGTTTTCATCAAAAACCTTAATTTGTTTTCAACTGAAGAAAGAATGACATGGACATCTTGGATGACATGGGGGTGAGTAAATTATCAACAAAAGTTTTTTTTTCAAATGTGAACTAAAGCTAATATATTCATACTAAAAGCTAAAAAACTTTAATTTAGATTTTAGGGGGCATTGAATTACTAAGTGAATGCATCCATTCATTTTGTATTGATAATAATTAATAAAAAGAAAATCCAATTTATTTATTATATGATTAAAAAATCTATTTATTTAAGAATGTCAGGGGTACCTCAGACAGGGTTAGAAAGATGCTACAGTTTACCAATAAAAAGCACTTGGTTGACTTGAGAGATTGTTTATTTGATATGAGTTTCAACAATTTTGAGTGAAATTCAAAATAAAATGTGTATTATAAGGCTCTTATCAAAATATTTAAAGAAAACATCGTTATCTCGGTTAAAACAGACTTAAAGAGCAATCATTCATTTCTGAAACTTAGGCGTAGGCTAATTCAAAAGACGACATATAAACGGTGTTGTGACAATAACGGTGAATCGTTTCAATAATAGGCTAATACTAATATTAACACTAATAATAGGCTACTATAATGATATTATGATATATAATGGTATTATAATAAAGAGATAATAATAATATAATTTGGAGAAAGAGACATAGCCTATAAATGAGTCTCCAGGTTTATTTCTGTGCAGCTGATCGGTCGATGTCAGGCACCACGGAAGCGACTGTGGGGGGGGAATCAGAGGCTGTGGCTCAAAACCAGTAAGCTGCCCAACTAGACAATGTTTTTGGACATTTAGCGCGTGGCGTGCTTCAGTGCAAATAGTCATCTCGCTCGCTGGATTTTGAGACACAGCCGTGTTTACTTCCGGATTCCTGAAATCAAGCAGCAGCGGGACTGAAGCATTGCAATCTCAGTGTCCTGAACAGACAACATGGCACGGACCACCGGCACCCTCAACGCCAACTGAACACCAGAGTACCAAACCTGGAGAGACATCATTCAAAGTCAGTGAGGAGCGGCTCTATGTCCAAAACTGTTCGGCATAGATCAAAAATCTTGCCCTAGGCTGGATATAATTTGAGACAGCCGGTGAAAGTCAAATCAAAGCTCGAGTGGATCAGCTGCCAGCAGAATGGACTGGTTGATGGGGTGAGTTCAATATATTGGTCCCTTATAAATAATCGTGTTGTGGCATAAATGTAGGCTATCTGTCTTCACATTTGAAAAGTTTTATGCCATATCACAAATTTAAGTTACATTTGCTTTTGTGAATGCTCTGAACTTTGAAGTTTAGTGGAATATAAACTGAGTTTATTGAACTCAATGGCTCTGTCGTTCGTCTAGCGTTTGGGGTCCAGATTCAGAACATTGTCTGACATTAAAATTGTCTGTAGCCTAACTTTAAACTGAGCATTGCATTTTGTTCTACGTATGTGGTTTCCTTCATGACATCCTGCCACATAAGAAGCTACACCCTGACCTGTTGAGTTATTTTAGGTTAAGAAGGGAAGACTTACAAATGTGTCACTGATGTAGATCCATTAAAACCTTTACTTTACCAAAAGACTTCCTCGGGTATTTGCAAATAGTTGGATGGATAGCTAAAACTAGTTTTACATGAACTTGACTGAATGAGCTGCCATGTAAAAAAATGTATTAGTCACTTAACATCTTTACCTTTTGGTTTGACAAAACATGTGTATGGTTGGTTCCCCCCCCAAAAATAAAATCCTGTAATTTTACTCGCCTCATGTTGTTTCAAACCTGTATGACTTTCTTTCTTTTGTGGAACATAAAATAAGACATTGAAATATGTCTCGAGAGTTTTTGTCCGTATAATAAACGCCAATGCTGTTTTGGATCCCATTGACTTTCATTGTGGTTATGGTTTGCATAACAGCAGAGACACAGGGTGCTGTTAGTTTTAAACTGTCGACTGACATGGTTCAAGCTTATATTTGGTTGTTTATCAACTGCAGGTTCAGATCTGCTCTGGGCCTCACTATTTTTATTTCGTCAGATTTTCCATTTGTGATGGCTCTTATTTTTATACAGCTGACATTACCTATTTGCAAAGGAATTAGCATCCTTACATGAGCAGGTTGATGTTCTTGTAGTTAAACCCATGAAGGGATATTATTTGTAGATATATTTGTATTTGATGATTTATTTTGCTGCTTAATTGACTGATGAATGATGTCCAGAGATTTATGTGCATTGTATGGCTAGTGTCATTTATCTCATTAGGCAAAATTCAATTACATTTTTTTGTCTTTAAGATTTTAGTTCAATGTGTCTTTTTAAAAATTTATATTTGCACCTTTTTTTTTTCCATTTTTAGCAAAAACACCAATATGTAACACAAATTCAGGCTGAACTTTTTTTTATTAGTTCTATAGCATTTTTTTTTTATTTGATAATATATAATGTTTTGAATCACGTGAACTCCCATCTGCACTCCGATTGGTTTTCGCTGCATTACGCATAACTCTCATTTGCATAATGTTGAACTCATGTTTGATCAAATCGGCAACTCTCAATAAAAATCATTCTATTACCGGAGACTTTTATGACTGTGCAGACTTCCCATGCGCAAAAGTAAATGCTATATATTGTGTATATGTTTTGTTTTTGATAAATAAACGCATGCAAGAGGAAGCGTGTGATTTTGAGAACATCTCTGTCTAACAGTGAGAGGTGACAGGTGGCTTCAACCCATGCTTATAGACAGAAAAGGTCATTCATTGTCAGGCATTCCTATGGCTTTATGTCATCATACAGCTGGTTTAACAGGTCTAAAGACAGTGACCATACATTCACATTCTTGTGTCATTACATAAGCACCCTCTCTTGACCTGCTGCTGCTGTTTTTGCCTGTTCTGAACACATAAAGCATCACGCTATGCAGGCTCATATGCCAAATCCTTTCTTGTTTTGTTGTCTTGCATAAGTGACATTATGGCTTCTGCCCTGCGATTCACCCAGTATTCACGCAGAATGATGGCTTTAATTGTTTTTATTCGAACTTGCAAGTGAATTTATCAATAAAGACATGAGCGGCAAGCATTTGTAAAAACACGTCTCAATTTTCATGTTATGAAGGTAAAAAAAAATATTGCCCCTGCCTCTGCAGCCTTGGTTACGTTAGCATTAAACTAAAGTATCTTTTATAGGACTTTTATTTTTATTGGCAAATATTTGTTTATTTATTCTAGGTTGGGGGGGGGGGGTGCTCAGAATCAATATTAATTATTATATACAGGGGTTGGACAATGAAACTGAAACACTGGCCAATGTTGGAGGTTTCACATCTATATGCCTGGCGGCCAATCTTCAGAGTGAAGCACGGGTGGATCAGTGATGGTTTGAGCTCCAATATCATGACAATCCTGATTGTATTTGATGGACAAGACACTGCCGAGGACTACCAAACCCTTCTTGAGGATCATGAGCACCTGATGCTCAAACCGTGAATCAGCATGATCATGCACCAATACACACAGCAAGACTTGTGACAGAAGGGTTTGATGAAGATGAAAGTGACGTTGAACATCTCCCATGGTCTGCACAGTCACCAGATCTGAATATTATTGAGGTGTTTTGGAGGAGCGAGTCCATCAGTCCATTATAGTGACCTGGACACTGTTCTGGAAGAGGAACGGCTCATAATCCCTCTGGTCACTGTGAAGGACTTCTATCTGTCAATTGGTGCTGTATTTGGATGCAAAATGAGGCCCTCACCATTCTAACAAATTATTGTGTTGTAAAACCAGGTGTTTCAGTTTCATTGTCCAACCCCTGTATAGCTAACTAATGAACTGTGAACATTTGATAACTTTCCTGAGGTAAATATGCAACGTTAAGTAACGCATTGTTCACACTTTTTCTTTCCGCAGTTGAAACACTGATTGAGCGATTACATGAGATGTCACATGATAGATTTTGGGACGTTTTACTGTATCTTTAAACATACCTTATGATGTCAATGGATGTGTTTTCGGGCTACAGCTATAAGCTAGAGTGTCAAAACGCCATTTATTGTTTGAATTTCATTATAAAATCAACATCATTTTAAAGCTGAGACTTTGTTTCTTATCAGAAGTAATCAAAACACATAACACAGTCTCATCCCAAAAAGTCATATAACTGACGTTTTGGGACGTATTTTGACCATACGTCAACATCCGCCTTTTTAGGGCCCCCTTAAACGTCGGTAGATGGCGATCCCGGGCCGTCATACAACTGACGCTTTACCTTTAACGTCAGTTAGGTGACAGGTTAGGTTTAGGTATGGGGTACAGTTAGGATCTCATAACCTCATCTACCGACGTTTAAGGGGGCCCTAAAAAGGCGAATATTGACGTATGGTCAAAAGACGTCCCAAAACGTCAGTTATATGACGTCTTGGGTTGAGACCGGGTTGAAACACAAAGCTCTTTATGATTATTGGATGGGAGGCGCTTCAAATACTGTTTGGTGTTGGGGAAAAAAACCCTGGCTTGAACTACGAGGTCAGGGTCAAACTGAGCTTGCTTTAACCTCACCATTTTTTAAACTGTGAATGCGTTATTATTGCATTAACTTTTCTGCACCTCTTTTATTGACAGGATTTAATCGGCCCTGATCATTGGCTGTTTTTAAAATAATTGCTTTTATTGATAATTCCGATTATTGGCCGATACATCGGTGCATCCCTACTTTAAAACGCTAATAATGCAATACCTTTAGATAATCTCAAAATTAATATTTATTCTTCCAATTCCAATTCTCATATGGCTTTTAAACAAATGAATAGGTAACATTTTAATTGAAGGTGACGTAGTTACACGTTACATGTACTTACTGTAATAATAACAGTAAATGATGGATTCAAGTAACTAACCCTAAATCAAACCCTATAGTTGATATTACTTATCTGAGGAAGTACAATGTAACTACAATGTAACTGTCTTTATTTAGACAAAATAGTAGAATTATGGGTTATCGGCCATAACATGTCAGTAATGATCAGCTTATCGGTATCTGGCAGAATTTCAATATCACTGTATTATTCTCCGTCGATCTGATTTTGATGGTCTTTAATGTGGTCTGAAGAAGTTCAGGTTCTGTCGGGGACTGTTAGCGTCCCTGGTTTACATGATAGTTTGAGACTCTGAAGTTATTGATGTGAAAGAAGGCACTTGACACACACGGAAAGGAGCATACAGCTTTTATTTGAGTGGAGATTTCCACTATGTAGAAATAATAGCGATTACAGAAAGGCCGGAGGGAAGGAAGCGTCTCCGCTGGGTGGAGGGAGCCATTGTTTGCAGAACGGTGCTTTATGGGAACTGTGTCAGATTTTACAATAGCATGACGTTTATTATTGCCAGGTCAAGATTTTATGACTGGTCAACTTGAGTTATTTAGTTTGCTACAGTGTTTAAATATTCAACATCATTATTTAAACATGTACTTGACCGATTCTACAAATGTAAGTGCTTAACATGGAATAAAAGGAAATCAACTGATTAGTTTGACAAAAGAAATCTTTATTATTTGCGGTCTTGCGAACTGTTTTTGGTGTTTGGTGAAATATGGCAGTGTGTTTTTCCTACTAAAAGGTCCTGGTCTGTCCTTGGAGTTTGTACTTGTTTTCCTTGGCATACTTGCTTGTTTACTTTCAATTTCTATTCTTAGTGCAGAACTAACATTGCCAGTACATTTCAAAACACGTCCCAAATTTGAGTAATATTAAGCTCGATATTGTATTTAAAAATAGTGAAAAATTATATATATATATATATACAATAACTGTTGTCCACCAAATACAAGTCGGTTACACTTTATTTCGATGGTCCACTTTAGAAATTCGGACACTCTTGTGATAACTGATGATAACCTTCAGTGATTGTGTTAAACACTTTTATCTGAAGTTAGTTTCTAACTATGAGCTCATAGATTTCACATTGTCTTTATTAGCACTGTAAAGCAAACATCACCACACAAAATGTCAAAAGTGTCTTGAGAGATATACTCACCTAAAGGATTATTAGGAACACCATACTAATACTGTGTTTGAGTCTGGTTCAGCAAAATGAACGAATCTTTTTTTCGAGTCATTTCATTCATTTCGGTCATTTCATCATTATATAATTAAAATGGCATGTTAAATATCCCAAAACATCTAGTACTTACGAAAATCTTGATTATATTTGTAAAAATAATAAAAATAACACAAATAACTATAGGTATAAAAGCCAAATTTTACGCAACTGAAATAACTGGATTAATTGATTAGTTGCTGGGTCTCAGGTTCAGGCTAGTGCAGTCTGACCCTGTTGGTTCACCTCACCTCCTGATCCGAGACGTTCTTGCAACTTCATATTTATCAGGTTTGTTCTCCTCCTCTCATGTCTCGAGACGTTAGCTGTTGACTCATCAGTGTCCAACTATGATCTGTGCTGTCTGCTGGGCCGTGCCGTGCCGTGCCATACAGCAGAGTAATAATTAGTTCATCTCTCGAGTCTCGAGTTCGGGTTCGGCCGGGTCCGAGTCTTTCGTTCTTCCTGTCAGTCCCATAGAGTCTATGTTATTGGTCAATCAGTCTTTAAACCAAAAACAATTCATAGCCTGTAGTATTACTTTTATAGTCCTTTTTTTGAAGTGCTAATATTGTTTTTATTCTGATATAGTTGCCTGAAAAGGGATTTAATGCCTTTTAATGTGCATATTAGCAAAGGTTAAAAAGAGTTTTAAAGGAAGTTGGAGAGGTCAATGAACTCGGAGCACTAAATCATTCCTCATACTGTACTAGGCCTAAGTGTGCTTGGTCTCGCTGCTGGGCCTGTATTATAATAATGCATGTGCGCCCTCTTTAGGCTGTATACTGTTATTATTTCATCCTCATTCATGTCTGTAAACACTGCCTGAACAATGACCTCTCAAGGGTCACGGGACAGCTGGTAGATTAAATGCGCATTATTGAACGACATATTGTCTCTTTTTTGTGTACGGATGAGATGTCATGTTATGTTTTATACGGACAGGAAGCTATGCATAAGGATTTTATGTGTAATGTGTTCATGGACCTTTTTTATCAACATCAATTTTTGATATCTTTTAAACGTGTTTTGACTTCAACTTAATTTAAATGACTTTTGTTGAACTTTTGTTAGTTGCAATTTTCCATGTACCCTACCATTCAAAAGTTAGGGGTCGGTAAAGGATTTGTTAATGTTTTTTGTGATTTATGTAAGGAAAAATACAGAAAAAAAACTGTAATTTAAAAGGAACTATTTTCTATTTAAATTTCAGCATCATTACTCCAGTCTTCAGTGTCACATCCTTCAGAAATCTTTCATTTCTGATTATTATCAATGTTCATAACTGTTGCGCTACTTCATATTTTGAAAGTGGACATTTTTTTTTTCAGGATTCTTTGATGAATAGAAAGTCAAAAGAACAGCATTACCTATAATTAGGTAATATCAATCATTTGTAACATAAATGTATTTACTGTCCATTTTTATCAATTTAATGCATTCTTGATGAGTAAAAGCATTCATTCTTAAAAACAACAACAACAACAACTTTGAAACGGTAGTGTAGTTTCAATTAAAATGAGATTATAAAAGTTGTATGTTTAATAGTTATTAAAAAGGATTAGAAAAAATGCTGTTAAAAATAAAATAGTCTACAGTTGTGTCAGGCCACAACAGCTTAATGCAACTACACATAAAACATAAATTATATATATATATATATATATATATATATAAAATTCTGTTTTCTAAGACTGATCAAAAGTTATAATGTTAATTGTGATTTTTTATTGTCATCACACTGTAAAAAATATTTTCAAGATTTTTCAATATTTTGAAGATGTTATCAGAACATTTTTCTTTTGTCAAATCAACTTAAATAATTTATTTAGTTCAGAAAACTTATTATTTTGAGTTTCTGATTATTAAATCAATCAACTCACTTTTTCCATTTCATTCAACTTAAATTTTTAAGGCAACCAGGTTACTTATTTTTTTAAGTTTAACAAACAATATTTTTTTTCAATTTTATTTTTTTAAAGACTTAGCCTACATTTTAGTATAAAATGTCAAAATAATATTTCCTATGTTTTTTTATTATTATTATATTTTCGTATTTGGACTACATGCTTTAAACTTATATTTTATACTATCAACTATTATATCAGTTATTGACTATTACATGGAAAAATGATTTTGCCGTTGGCCTGAATTCCTATATTTGGTATATTCCTTAGTAACGGAATTCATAACGGAACAAAAGCAGTTTGTTTATTGCACAATATCACCTTTAACTTCTTTGACTTGTGTGCTGTGTAATTATTAAAAGGAGGATTGCAATATGTTCAACCACTGGACAGCAAGTCGAGGTCAAATCAGTTCACATTCCAGCGCCATTGGCATCGAGTCAAACCCGAACCCCTCCACATGCACAGCTGCAGACGCTTCACCGCTTCACTGCTGATATACTGGACACAGGACACAAGAAGCAGAAACATGCACCTACACAGCTGTCTGTGCACCATTCAGAAGCACATTACTCATGACCTCTTATATATTCAGGTATCTATAGGCAATTCAAGGACTAATTCATTTGAATGCACTGAATTTGAATGTGAGTGAGTTAAATGGTTTCGCTTTCATATCTCTCATTCCCTCTCATTCTGAAAGTGTTATGTTGCATCTGAAAGAAAGTCTCACTTATTCAAAAGAGTGATAGAAATCTGTCACGTCTCACCGTGGATGTGGTCTCCGAGCTCTCATGGGTATTGAGAACAAATCTTGCTCTTTTCACACAGGAAATAATCTAGGTGTAATAATAATATATCGATATATAAAATGCTAGCTAAAAGTAAAACAAAAAAGTCAGCCATTATACAGTATTCTAAAAAAAATCCATTACTATCATGCTACAATGTTAAAAATTTACAATACTGTTCATATGTATGATGGGGTTATTAAAAAAATACTTTTCTTTTATTTGCAAGGATGTTAAATTAATCAGAAGTGACATTTATATTGTTATTTCTATTTGTATTTCACGTTCTTTTAAACTTTCTATTCATCAAAGCATTCTGAAAAAAAATGTATCATCATTTTCACAAAAGTATTAAGAATCACAACTGTTTTTAACACACATAATGTAACATAGTAAAAGTATATACTGTAATAGTAAATGTACTAGGGCTGGCTTAATCGTGATTAATCGTATCCAAAATAAAAGTTTGTGTTTACATAAAATATGTATGTGTAGTGTATATAATTATGTTGTATATGTAAATACACACACATGCATGTATATATTTAAGAAATATTTGCATGTATATACTGTATATATATATTTATACATAATTTACATTAATTATATATATTAATATTTTATATATTATTAACACATTTTTCTTAAATATATAAATGCGCGTGAATTTTTATATACAAAAGAATTATACACAGTAGCTACACCCACATATATTATGTAAAGACAAACTTTTATTTTGGATGCGATTAATCGTTTGACAGCCCTAAAATGTACATGTAATAAAAAGTGAAAAATCCTAAACTATTGAAAATTAGTGTACTCAATTTGAATTGTGATTAATATGATTTTCAAAAATAAAATAAAATACTATATTTATCCTAAATAGCCTGTCCACATTTAGTCATTTCCCCCCCTGTACATTTTCAGACATTTTCCCTCAACATTTCTCACGTCTAAAATATGTTTTCAGAACGATGTGAAACTCCTGATTTAGACGTTCTTCAGCTTATGACGAGAAATGAAACCATACGCTCTGATGACTTCAAGTGTAAGGCTTTAGATTACAGGATATTGCAATAAGACACGGGGAATATACCTTGAAAAACCCCACAATTCAACCTCTCGAGTCCGAAATATGAGGAAAGCCACCTGATATGAAGTTTCATAATCATTCATGCAGATGGTGTGCGAGTGCGTAAAGTGACAGTTCAACCAAAAATGAAAATTCTTTCGTTATTCACATGACTCACATGAGAATGTCCAAGCTGCTCTTTTTCCATATAATGACTGCAAAATGATGCACCTCTTTATAGAAATAACATTGTTTCCATCAAGAGCTGCGTCAATGTTTGGTCAAGATCTTGTATTGAGTCCAGCACTAAACATATAACATGTTAGAAACATGATAATAACTGCAATAAAAAAAATACAAATAAAAACTCTAAAGCATTTGCCTATTATCGGCAATTTTTCCAAGTCTTCTGAAGAATTGTTATGTCCACATTAATACACTAGATGGCAGCACTTCATCTTCAATAATTCTCCCTAACTGTATATCTTTATACTACTGTAAAAGAAGTACCATACACTAACCCTCGTGCCTATTTATAACTCTGCACTGTAAAAAAAATATTGTTGATTTAACTTAAAGTAAGTAACCTGGTTGACTTAAAATTTTAAGTTGATTGAACTGGAAAAAGTGAGTTAATACAATGGAGATTGATTTAATCATCAGAAACTCAAAAATAATAAGTTATCTCAACTAAATAAATTATTTAAGTTGATTTGACAAAAGAAAAAATGTGAGAACAAATCTTGAAAATATATATATATTTTTTTACAGTGTGTTTACATCCTGGTTCTTCTGTTTTTGATGATTCAAATTCGCAGTTTACCCGCCCTTTTGGAAGCGAAATGAAACGCATGAAGTCTTTTCTGTGTCTTGAAAGGAGATGTTGGACTATATTGGGAAGTATGCAGACATGAGTGGAATGTTCTAGAGGAGTGAGAGCAACACAGCGGCTGTTATCGTCTTTGCTCAGCCTCCCACAGATGTTATCGTCTTAAACCTGCGTGAAAACGAATAGCGCATTCTTCAGCCATTTATCCAAACATAAATCGAGTTACATAAGTTCGTAAACTTTCTCTTGGCGCCAAAGAGTTTACGGCGTCTGAGGTTTCATTGACTTAAACAAGGTTTGGATCAATTCATCACAGTGTTAACTGTGCCTCAAATCTTGTTACGTTAATCGGGTTAGTGAGCCAACAAATAATATCCAGAGTAGGCTGTTATTCTGACACAACAGAGAATCTGTGGTTCATCTGGTCCTGATTGATTTGACTGTGCATGTGTGCCTACAGGCAGAACGTCCCGCCAGGAGGACTGGCACATTTCAGCAAACACTTACGTCACTCTGGTCACATGCTGCACGTTATAGGTCTGAGCAATGCAGCCTCACACTGATTATTTGCAACTGGAGATTGTAAAATGATACAAAAGCCTACTTGTCCTTTTTGTGATATATGTAGTTATATCACACCTTCATTATATAGCGCTTTTAACAATCTAGAGTGTGTATCAAAGCAGTGAAAATACAGTAACTTTACAGTAACTGAGAATTACAGTAACTGAGATTGTTTGGCTTTACAGCAGCTCTAGTTTTGATTGATTGATTCACTTCCGTTGCAAAGATCATTTGTTTTTAAAGGATAATTCCGGTATTTAACACCTTGAGTCTATTTTGTAGTTTGTTTTGAATGAAATAGAGTGGTGGACTTAGAAATTTTGACAATGGGTCCTGTCTCGACTTTTTGACTATTTTAGAATCGCCTGTGACAGCTTTAGACTGGCTGTCTATGGGCATGCACAAACATGTCCTTAAAACAACCCTTAACGTTCATTTTCAAAACTGTGCAACTCACCGAGTGGTTGGTGGTGTTCGTTGATGTTCTGAAACAAGTAGCGTAGCGAAATACCGTTTCTGTCGTGTTTTATTTGTCATTTTTTAAAATCGCATTGATGTCTGCTGGAGGACTCAGTGCTCGTTGATATTACTGCGCTAGGTAGGAAAACGGAAAGGGGTCTGTTTACATTTGGTTGTAGTCTTTTCGCTCGGTTCTCCATCTTGCCCATAGGTCTTGCCATATTCGACTGTGTCTGTGACTTTTTTTACGGTGCGCTAGACACCGTGTCCGTACAGCGTCCTGGTTGTCGCCATCAAGTGGTCGGGAGTGTGCTAACGCTTCAGACTCAAATATCGAGCGGAAGTTTATACGCGATTGTGAGGTATCTGAAAAAATAGTTCCACTATAGCAAACCACACAGATTGAAAGCATACATTGCACCGATATATTTGTTTTTAATCATCAACGAACACCACCAACCACTCGGTGAGTTGCACAGTTTTGAAAATGAACGTTAAGGGTTGTTTTAAGGACATGTTTGTGCATGCCCATAGACACCCAGTCTAACGCTGTCACAGGCGATTCTAAAATAGTCAAAAAGTCGAGACAGGACCCATTGTCGAAATTTCTAAGTCCACCACTCTATTTCATTCAAAACAAACTACAAAATAGGCTCAAGGTGTTAAGTACCGGAATTATCCTTTAACATAGTTCTAACAGAAAACACTCAACACGCTCCAGCCCGCTCATTCGCACAAAAAAAGTGCCTGGCGGCTCGAGAACGCAATGGAATTCCAAGGTGCAAGCTTTGAAAAATGTTTAAAAAAAAAAGTTAATCTCTATGCAAACCTCAAAAACGCAAACCCACGAAAACGCCGACGGCGTGCACATGCGTATTACCAACGCATTCTCATCCTTGAGCGTCATATTTGACGCTATATGACAAAACGGCAAAATACTACGCACATGGCACCCGTTATCGTTAATATAACACGCGCTGTGATGGTTGGGTTTAGGTGTGGGGTAGGGTCTGCGTCTCATATTCACGCTAAAGGATTTATGACGCCTTGGGTTCGCGTGTTATATTAACGATAAAGGGTGCCATGTGCGTAGTATTTCGCCGTTTTGTCACGTAGCGTCACCTATATGACGCTAAAGGATGAGAACTGGCTGGTATTACGTGTTTAGTCTATATGCATGCGCGTTTAAATATATTTATACCATGGTCTGGGTGAATACTCGATTCTGATTGGCTGCAGGGTGTCCATTAAAAAGTGATAGAGGACACCTAGTAAAGTAGTTCTGGTGAAACTGCCGGTTTACCATTCGAAATGTATAAATAAATGCGCTGCCTACAACAGCTGTGAGTAACCATAGCAACAGGCAGTCAAACGCTCTATCAAAACAAACATCTAGCGTTAGATACTATAGCCTAATACAGCAATGAGCGACTTCGTTATTTCTTTTAACATTTATGGAGAATATGGCAACTTTGACGACTGGTATGCTGTAGGTCGACTCTCCGATGCTGGACTGGAGAGCCGTCAAATAATGTCGGTGACAGGCCATCGATGCGAGAGCAGTCTGCGGGCTTACTGGGCTCCGTCTCTCCGTGAGAGAACGAAGCTGGAGCAACGTACTGTCTGCATCAAGTGCCCATCATGGGCAGCAGTAACGTTATACCCAGCTTTTGTGGATCCTCCTGACTGGCCGACTTTTTCAAATTGCACTATCAATGGAAATGTTGAAATTAATTGTAAATAAAAAAGCTATCACAGGCAAATGACCCTCTCTTTGATCTGATTAATTTATTGCCTTCTATAAGCGCAAATCACTGTTTTTTTTTTATTTTTGTTTGATTAATTGTTTTATGTGTAATAAAAAAATAACTATGCCTACCTTTGTGTTTCGTGAAAAAAAAAAAAAAAAAGCATTTTTGAACCTGAGGGGTTCAACAAGCTGAGCGAACTATAAATATCTCCGGTTGCTAAATAAACCGTCAGGCAAGTTATTATTTGTAAAAACAAGATTTAGCCTAATTAAAATATAAACTAATGTTTTAAAAATGTTTTATTTGGCAAGTGACCATGGTATAAGCGGGTTAATGCCCTCCGAGGTGTTCATTGTCAGGTTTTAATGGACGACGGCGAGGCGTGAACCTCGTCGGGCATTAACCCTTACATATGCGCAGGCGTGTAGTCCTTCTTTACAAACCAACCCTCTGCAAACTACTTGTCTGGCCTTAGTTTATAATAAATTTATAATAAAGAATCGCTTCCACGTGAACCGGAATTATCCCGACAATGTTTTATCTGTACAGAGGTAAAGGGCCTTCACAGAGGAGAGACTAGTTGACACTTCAGCAATGCGTTGTTGACGTGTCCGGGCGCAGGTCCTTCATCAGATCTGGATATGGCCTGGATCCGACGGACTGCGGTATACCTCGGGATAAATAGAGAGATTAGCGTAGACACCATTCTTCTTATGATGCAACAAGTACATCAGGATTTATGGGAAGTGTTCCTGGTTCTGGCTGACCTAGTCTATGCAGCCTAACATTGAATTATAGAAGTTTATATATATACATTTTAAAATATTATCAAATAAAAAAATAGTAAGCAAATAAATGCTTGTGGTAAGCATAAGAGACCTCTTTTAAAAACATAAAAAACATACCAGTCCCAAACATTTGAACAGCTGTGCACAATGTATACGTGTATATATATTAGGGCCGTATTAGGGCTTAAACATTTTAGTTTAATGAATTGAATGTGCCGATTAATCGCAAATCATGAAAAGATTATTACTAAAGATTATTTATCATTATTTATTTTATATTATATTTATATTAGAATCAACATTTGATTCAACATATAATTTATTACTAATAAACGGCTTTTTTTTCTTAATTGGTATTTTGATGTATTTACATACCAAAACAACTTGGCTACCAACATTCTTTTACATAGATTTTAAACGACATGACTAAATGTAAATAAACAGAATTAAAATTTTTGGGCAAACTATCCCCAAAATATTTTTTTTTTAAAATAATGAAATGATACTTTAATAAGAAACTAAAGCTGCCAGTAGTTGTCAGTAAATGTCTAATTGAAAAATTAGTTAAGTTATTGAGGCATTCATTCATTTGATTCGTCCAAACGGCTGATTCATTCAGGAACTAAGTAAATGGATCTCTTTATGAATGGGCCATTGAATCATTGTGTTTTAAGCGAATCAGTCGGGTGAACCAGATTCATTCCGAAACGAAACACTGCTGTGTGTTGTTCAGAAAGGCACTACAGTTCTGCTCTGGTTGTATAAGTAATATTTTCATTGGAAAAAAATTGTAAAAGCAGACAATATTGCATCTAAAATATAATACAAGTAACTATAGTAACAATAGTAACTATTGAACTGTTATTCAGCTCTGTTGTTCATTCATTCAAACCGATTAAAAAAATAATTCATTCATAATTAATTAATTAAACATTTATTAAAATTCTGTCAGAACCAGTTAGTTACATGTTCTTTTGTCAAGTTGTCTGTTCACATTGTAATATTGTTATGTTTTATGTATTATGTAAAAAAGATATTCGAATGTATTGTCTTGGTTATTAAATGTATGTCTTAATGATCATTTGTAAACACAAATATATTAAATAAACAAATTGTAGTTAAAATTTAATTGACATGATTACTAGCCATCTTTAAAGTTTACTTAGTTTCAGGTTAATAAGTAAATAATAAGATTTGTAGTTAGTTAATAAGATCTGTAATCCCTTTGAGCAAGATTCTTTTTCGTGTTTGTTAACTAAAGATTGTTGAGTGCTGTTGGCTATTTTTATTTTATGATGGAAGTTTTTTTCTTGGTCTTCCATCTTGTTCTAGAATCTGACATTTTCCTCATACCCGAATGATGGATGGAGCATGAGGGAGACTTGCACTGGAGTTTTGTAACAGTCTGCTAGGCAAAGTTTCCCAATCCGTCTCTAAAATGATATTAAGCATAAATTCTGCCAAAACAGCTATTACCCCGAGACAGAGTAAACAGACTTTTATTTAGACGTTTAAATTTTTTAGTCCAGATTAATAATTTCTAACTAAACTAGCTTTTATGCATCCTAACTTATTATATTAGA
This sequence comes from Pimephales promelas, assembly GCF_988280905.1. NCBI lineage: Eukaryota > Metazoa > Chordata > Actinopteri > Cypriniformes > Leuciscidae > Pimephales > Pimephales promelas. Next base: position 10,346,280 of record NC_142793.1, read on the forward strand.
GAAAAGGAGAACAGCAACCAAAGCTTTACAGTATATACTGTAAAAACAAAACAAAACGTATTTACTCAAAAATACCGTAGTGACATTTGAGGTTTTACAGACCTAAACCTAAATTTACAGTAAACAAACAAAAAACGTATTTAATTGTTTCTGATATAATGTTAATTTACCAATCTATTATCTATTTTGCATCTTTATTAATCTCTGACAATCACCAATCACAGTGGAGACGAGAGTCATGTGATGATTCAAAGCTAATCACAAGCAGATATTCCACACACTAATATAGAAGCTGCATAGTGTCATTCACACAAACACTAAACACCGTAATGGTACCACACATTAATTTTTAAAAATGAAATAAACATTAATTTAACAGCGTTAAATGTAACATTAAACCTTAAATGATTAAAAAAAACTATGGAGAAAGTTATTTCAACAAAACTACATAAAATGTGAAGCATCACGCTGGGAATTGTGAATTTATTATTTTTTTACTGTAAATTAAACAATAACTTTTTCACTTCCAAAAACTGTACTATAATTTTTTTTTTGTAAAATTTTACTTTACTGTAAAATTACATTAAATGTACGGTTAGATCAATCTCATTAATTCACTGTACATACCTGTAGTACGAAAGCATTTTTACAGTATTTTACTGTTTTACACAATATTTTTTTCAGCCACTTCTGTGTGTGTGTGTGTGTGTATGTGTGTGTGTGTGTGTGTGTGTGTGTGTCCACAGTAAACAGCAGTCTGTCCCAGGACTGTTCGGCTGGCTTGTCCTGTACTGGTTCTCGCTGAGGATTGCATAACTCTTTCTGCAGTTGCAGGGATTGATTCCTCGGGACTCTGCCAGCTTGCTGTAATTATAATGATGGTCCTGCCAGCCAAGCTCTCTGCAAAAGACTTACCTACACATTCATCATATTCTGTATCATACTGCAGAGTCGGGCAAGCCTTTAAGAACTGGCTACTTTTCAAATCATGAGTGTGCATTTGAATCGATTTCCCCACACCCGTCCGCCGTCCGTCAGGATGAGGAGTGGGAATTTGAATTAAGGACAGGACAACTCAAAGAAATTAAACAGAACCACACATGGGATGAATGCATGAGTCCAGCACAACAAATGGGAAAGAAAACCTCACTGCTTCAATGTTTTATTTAATTGAGGATGTTAGTCCATTTGTAAGCCAATTTGTGGGACTTTATTTAAGGGGATGGTGAAAATGCTGTCATTATTTTCTCAAATGAAAACATATCTATTTTGGTAATTAATACGGAAATATTAAATGTATTTGAAAATAGATTTCTTAAATTTCTTATTTTATTCTGGTTTAAATTGTGACCTTTTACTTCTGAAACCAGAGATTTAAAAAAAAGTGACCTAGATCCAACAATATAAGGCCTGTTCACACCCGGACGAATTTTGCACGCGATATTCGCCGACGTTTAATGTCTTGTGACTAAACAATGGGCGTCAATGTGAGTGTGCACACCGACGCAGAAAACGCCACGCGTAAAAGCGTCATTTTAAAAAAAAACCGCCTCGGGTTCGTTTTTTTAGTTTGATGCGCTGCGTCAAAAACTATCCGACGCTGAGGCGCTTTTGCTCACGTGTTTGGAGCTTCTGAAGTTACAATAAAAAACAACTTGGGGGCGCTCAAACACAAAATGGTCTTGCACCGAGCACACATGCAACGGCGAAGAAGATCTACGCCAAGTAGCGTCGCTGTCTACACTGCCAGGAAGAAATAAGACGAGGAAGACAGTCTTGAGGAGCACACATAAGTAACGGAGAAGAAGATCTACGCCAAGTACAAGGGGGTAATCCATCGACCGGAAGTTGAAGCCTCGCGGAAGCTGCCATCCTGTAGCAGAACTTCACTTGCGTTAGCATTCCCATTGACTCCCATTCATTTTGGCGTCACTTTGACAGTGAATAACTTTACATATGAGGCGTTTGAAGACCCCATTTGTCCTTTATTTATTTCTAAAGAAACACGACAATGTATAAAATGTTCCATTAACTTGTAGCTTATGTTATGCAGTTTTAGTGAAAGTAGGCTAATGATTGCGTCATACCCACGCGACGCTCTGTCGCAAAGTAGAGAGATTACCGTATGGACATGAGAAGAAGCTTGCGCGCAATCGTTTAGGCAAAATGACAACATAATTCATCAGGATACCTAGCAAACTTGTCTCCTTCTCCTAGCTCATGGACAGCTCCTACTCACACTCTCCACCTCTACAAGTTTCGGAAGGGAATGATTCAGATTTCTCATGCAACAGCCTCTAGAAGACAGACGGGATGCCCTCGTCACATCTACGTTGTCAAGTCCTGTTTGAGTCTGCGCGTCGGCTTGTCCTGCGGAATTGCGGAAGTGGAAGTTTTAGGACGGAAGTGCTAAAAAATCGCCACAAACGGGCTTCAATCGTCTCAATGAAGTTCCAATGATATCGCTCTGTCCACTTCTTATACTGTCTATGACCAAGTAGCGTTGCTGTCTACACTGCCAGGAAGAAATAAGACGAGGAAGATACAAGGCAAGATGAATGCAGTCTCGTTGGTGTTGGAACACAAAGAACTATATGACAAACGCGACAGCGACTACAAACATCTTGATAAAAGAAATGGAGTGGTTTTGCAGAACAATTTGCGCCATCTAATGACAGGGAATGAATTTGCATGTTCACTCGGCTCATCATCAGTGAAAATCGCTTGGGTGTGAACAAAAAAACGCATTGAAAAAACTGGCGAATAACGTGCGCCGATATCCGTCCCGGTGTGTATGGCGCCCTTATAGGCTAATAAGAAAGTGACAACATTGAATGACAACATTGCCCTCACTGTAAAAAAAAAATAAAATAAAAAAATTAATAATGTATATATATATTGATCAATAAATTATGACAACATGTGTTTTTAGATTGCTTTAACTCATCAAAATAAGTTTCTCATATTTTCATATTTTACTGTAATTTAAGTTGAAACAAAATAAATCGGGCAGCAACGTTTTTCTACAAAATTAATGTGTTAAGTTTGTAGAAAAATAATTAGTTATTTAAAAATTTAATTTAGTTACTTAAAAATATATTATAAATAACACTTTTAAGAAAAAAAAAACAGGCTACATTTGAAAGAGAGACCAAACCATATCTGCATTGACAATCTCTAGTCTGGATGAATTAGTTTTATTGTATAGGGCTTGATTTAGCTCACTTATCTTTCTCCGGGACACATGGAAAATCTTTTTGTTGCTTTCAGAGCTGTACTGCTCTCACTTTTGGTCTGATTCTATTTTTAGTCTGGCACTAAACGGAACCAGTGTTGCTGTATTGGGTGGGGTCTCATGGTTGAGATCCTAAAGTAGCCTATATCATTATGGTTATTTTTAGCTCTTCTCGTCCTGATATGCTTGGGAAACGGTGAAAACGTGTTTACTGTTGGAACCAGACAAATTAAGAAGTTGGTTGTTGTATGACTCCACATGTTTCTTTCTCTCTCGCTCTACCCACACACACATTTGGCAGCATATTTAAACTTAATGTTAAACATTCGTCTGGCTTGATTCAAACGCTCGCCTTTGTTTGTCAGTTTCCCGAATGCAATCAAACTCCCCCCATCCATGCCGCGGTTTCGCCGAAAGAACATAACTCTGACAAAACCCAACGTTTTATTACCATAAATAACTTCACAGACACACAATGAAGTGTTGTTAATCTCCTTCTCATCCCCCTGTCTGATTTTAAGCCAGTCCTACCGAGACAAACGGACATTAGAGGCGGTCTCGTCCACAGGACTCCCCTCTCTCTTTGTGTTTCAGCAGCTTACTGTAACGTACTCCGTTTGCAGTCTTATTATACAGTTCTGGATTTAATCGTCAAACTTTTATCATCCAAAATGAGGTTTAAACGGAACGGTTCGTACACCTTAAATAGGTAAGCACTTTAAATATCGATCATTCGTTTAATGATTCCTATGGGTTTCTTGCGGGAATTTGAATTGGCTTCATTTGTTTTTAAATTCACGACAACCGTTTTGCGTTCGACTTCGAATTTAATTGTAACGTTCGATTCCGCTAAAGCCACATGTTCCATGATTGAGCGCTTCCGTCAGGTCACGCTGGGCGTTTGAATAGTCCGCGTTCCCACTGAATGAAACTTTTTTAAAAACGTTTAAATTGATGTCATAACGAACGAACACCTTTGTCTTTTCGTGTTTAGTAAGTAACGCACGCCCGCAGAAACATACGACCTGTGTTGTTTTAGTTTACGAAGTTGTTAAACGTTTACGTTTTCACAACAAAACTCAGGGGTTTATTTTCTGGGAGGTAAACCTGTACATCATGCTTTTAGAAGGCAGGGTGTTTCTTTTGTTCCCATTTCCTTTGAGAGAACTGAAACGAATGCATAGCATCATTCGTTCCTATTGCCTCCCCTCAAATGTTATTCATTGGATTCAGTGAGTCCAGCATTTAAGGCTCTGAGTGACCAGTCCATTCACAGTCAGATCAGATCATTAGGACACAAGACACATGCACTTTCTCTGCTCATTAGAATTTCTCCCTTCCCCAAAAAATGGTAATTCTTCCTGGCCAGGTCTGGAAGAAAACAGTTGTGTTCTCTGCAGCAAATGGTTCTTATCACAGCTCGGGCGCTGTAGTTTCCAGAGCTTCTGCTCCGTAATCACTTTGTGCTGCTAGGAATAACGTCATCGAGTCCGGGAGAAGATCACTGTGGTCACGGCTTTATGCAGAGAGAGCTAAGATTTAACTCTGAGGCTTGAGGTATAGCTCCTCAGTGGCTTTAGATTGACACAATGGGTGACGTAATCTTTTTCTGTGGTTAGGTAATTGATCATCTGTAGGCATATTATTTATACACAGAAACAATAAAGAGACTGCTTGCAATACGCTTTTTTCATTTGTGTTCAATGTAATGTGCTATTTGTATTTGCTACAAAAAATAATATGTATAACAAGGTGATGGGGATTTTCTCCTATCTTCTAGTAATTTTTAAGAAAGCCAAACAGCCTATTATGTAGGTGATGGGTTTGTTTATTATTAAACTGACATATATCATAAATGGGATAGATTATCCCAAAGATAATTGTCATTTTTCTAGTCACTGGAACACAAAAAGAGGGTTTCATTTTTGTTCCCTCCCATGCAATTACAGTTTACTGCCAAAAAAAGTATCTGTTTGGATTTAAATAGGCAAATGCTTAAGAGTCTATGATTGGATCATTATTGCCATGATCGTGTTTCTAGTCTGTTATATGTTTGGCAACAGTTCTAACCCTAACTGATGGAGTGTGTTGCTTTTCATATCTTAAACAACCATTTATGAAGACACATCGACATCATGGCCATTTTCCAGACAATGTCAAAATTCATCAAGCTCAAATTGTGAAAGAATGGTTGGGATGGAGCATGAAGAATCATTATTTTTCACTCATGAATTGGCACCCCTGAGTCTTAAATTCATTGAAAGTCTTTGAAATGTGCTGGACTCTTGCATTGATAATACAATATCTTAACCAACAAAAAAAATGATGCACCTCTTGCTGGACATAACAACACAACATTTATTTCCATCAAGAGCTGCATACATTTTTGGAAAGATCTTGTATTGACAAAATTCTGTCAAGTCCTTACTCCGTAAAGTCTAAGAATGAGATTTTTTCTTGTTGGTCGAGCACGGTTAAGCGTTGACCGTATTCAAAGCTGGTGTGGACACATTGACGCACTGGTCATTGATAAAAGGGAATTAAGGCTCAATGAATAGCAATGTGCATCTGTTTGCCAGAAGACTTGGAATAAAGTGGATGAGTCACATGGTGCTTTTATTGTGATATTTGGCCTATTTGGAGCTTGACACATGGTTGCCGTTAACTATGTCGTATGATAAAGATCTACATAAAGATTGTTCAGAATTTCTCCTTTTCTTTTACATGGAGAAAAAAATTGTTTGGAATGTTTTGGTTAATGTCAACATAATTTTTTGGGGATGAAAAATAGTTTGATGGGCGATATGACCAAAATCTTGAATCACGACGTGACAACATTTTTTTCATGATAACGCTATGTCACAATATAGTTATTTTTGCTTTAAATAAAGTTTTTGTGATATAAAATTATTGAAAATTCGAAAATCTTTCCACCAATTTCAAAATCACAAAAAAACCTCATGCTCACTGCAGACAAGTAAATAGTGATAAAATAGGATCAAAAGAAATGACAAAAAACTACAATAGAACAAAGTGGATTTATTTGACTGCTGTCACTTTAAGAGCGAATGCACTGATCTAATATACTGATACGTAAACGTGCGCTTTCTTTCTCAATTAATTACATTCATTTTTGACATAGATGACTGTTAATGAGGTTACTTGGGCATTTTGGCATACATATACATTTGTGTATTTGACTGTTCAAGCCCAGTAAGGCATTAAAAAGAACTCCCATTAACTCTAAGCTCTGTAAACAGAAAAACAAAATCAGACAGCACAAATTAGCCAATCAGGATGCAGCTCTGTCAATCTCAACCAATGGCGTGAGTTCGGGAATAGTTGTTTCACTAATTGTTTGTTTGAACAATGAGAGACAGGTAATGTTTGGGATTCAGCTTCGATAGATCATCCTTTTTTTCTTTTTTTTAGAAAAGAAAAATCACTTTCTTTGATTTTATTTGTTAATGTAAGAGAAAGTCATTCTTTCTCCATTTCCCTGTAACTCTTTATGCCCTAAAAGTATTTATATTTGTTACTAGCTTTGCTTCCAGAGTCATTCCCCCAAACTGGTCTCTTATCTTGAAATACTTACCCACACAGAGTGTATTTTTTATCGTTTTTTTTTTTTTTTTTTTTGAGGATTGAGAAAGTTTTCCTGGAAAGAAACAGCACCATTTGCAGGGACTGTTTGGGCCCTTAAAAAATTCCTGGCTCAGAATATTCCTGCAGTGGGCCGTCATCGGTTTGCAGCAAGTCTATTTGCCAACCCAACGCTCCCGCCTCAAAGTCAGAGCCAACGGGAGAATGAGACGGGGAGGAAAGGGAGAGAGACAGCGTCAGAATGAGAGAGAGAGAGAAGATGGGAGGGGGAAAACTGAGGGTATCAGCAGAGAGGAACACACAAGTGCTGTATGCGCTGTGCTCGCCTGCTGCGGGCGCTTGTATTTGTTTGCTGACTGAAGTGTTGTTCTGTCTTCACCGCGGCAAGGGAAATCACCACCTAACAAAGCCCCGACTGTGTGCAGTCCAGCAACTGAAAACAGATCGGGAAACAGGAAAGTGTGAGGAAGAAACAGTTTGGGGCTCCACTGCAGATTTGTGAGGATGCTACGCCAAGAGTTCCCGCTCTAACGGATGCCACTCACCTGTAGTACTACATCTTAAAGCCAGCGCAACAAAGGACAGGACTTGCCGACTTCACAAGCTGCATGGGGGTTCTAGTGTGTTGTGACTGCTTCTTTTACAGGTACCAGTTTTGGGATGATTTATCACCCTCTTCTGTGTGTTTTTTTCCTCCACTGCCTTGGAGTTGAGGATGTTCTTGAAGCTGTGCCAGGCTATGCAGAGATCAAGCATGACGTTGTAGGACCTTCAGCGAGAGAAAGAGCAGATAGCTGAAGTTCAGAATCAATGCAGCTTGTAGAGCGTGGGGGCTGCGGACCGATGTTGGTTTGGACACTGTGTTCCCAAACTTGCTTTTTCCCTACAGCTAAGGGCAGACTTTGCCCTTTCCAATGTTAGTTTCGACCTCTACCTCAATTTGGAAAGTTAAGCAAGGGGGCTGTTCGAAAGTTAGTGAATGTTAACAGACCAACAGCTCTTCACATGGAAGGCTTGAGAGATGCTGTTTCCATTTTTCCCTTTACATGTGGTTGTAGTTTTATTTTACTGCGGTACTGCTATATATAACAAATCTCTGAAGTTCCATGGTTTTTCAAGGATCCCGTCCAAAGTGAAAAGTACCAGATGTATCTGATTAAAAGGTTGAGGGTTTCTTTTGCTGATCCATCTACACTCTTTATCTTTCCTTCATGTTTCCGTCTCCTTTCAGACCTTTGTGTTGATTCGCAGTTAATGTTTATGCTTGGAAAGCTAAAACCATCAAGATCTGGCAGTTTATTTTGTCTTCTGCGGCTGAAATGTTTTTAGCTGTCCGGTGTGTAAGGAGTTCACGTCTTTTTAGTTCATTATCCAAACATTGTTTTGTTTTATAACACCGTCGTCAGGTGGTGTTGTTTAGTCTGCCAGGTTTACGTTGCCAATTGCAACTGTTCTCTGGGATGTTGGTTTTAGACACACCTGCTTTCCGCAAAAACTGTTTAGCCTCTGTATAGTGTCTGATGTTTAGATAACTTCAATCAAAGTTATTCTCAAGTTGCAGTAACTGCACTAATAAGCTGTGTGTAGATGGAAACTGTTACATGTGACCATGTCAAGACTTGGATGAATGGAAAATGCATCCTTGCAAAGTTCCCGCTGTATCAAATATAGTGTTGCTAAACTTGTTTATAGGCGAAGTCCAACTCTCATAATCTGTAATCGCATCCTGTTTGTGATCGTGTAAACAGATTTGTTGAGTGACGGTAGTTTTCCATTTGGTGTTTCCTCAAAGGTGGTCAAAATGTGGTGTAAGATTTTTCATGGAAGTGATCTGTTATGGAAGTGTGCATAAAAATATTCCAGCGCTGTCTGGTTTTGGAGTATGTTGTTATCTGCTATGCAATCTGACTGGGTCGTCTATTTAATTTGATGTGCTTTGATTGGACTGTCTGTGTCGGCTGCCATTTCCTACTGTCTGCATTCTTCTCTGGCTTTGGCCCAATCTCTAATGACGATCATGTCTTGGGAAGCTAAGCTCTATTTTCATGATCTTTAGAGGTTTTCTTTTCAATGAAATGCGCGTTGTGAGGAATACTTTATTTAGGGTCCCACTTCTATAAAAGTAACTGTTTATTTAGGAAGGTGGAAATTTGGATTGTATTCAAATTACAATCTATTGGCAGTTGTTGGCCATGTCTAGTAGTAGTTTCTTAAAATCTTCAGTCTGATCAATTCCAGTCAACTGGTCTTAATTTCACACTCAATTACTTTTCTAAGCCAGGTTCCAGAAGAACTAAACTGAACTGTACTTAAAGGGTTAGTTCACCCAAAAATGTAAATTCTGTCAGTATTTACTCGCCCTCAGGTTGTTCCAACCCCGTAAGACCTTCGTTCATCTTTGGAACAGGAATTAAGATATTTTTGATGAAATCTGAGAGCTGGATCACTCCTCCATACTAGTTCATAGGCTTCTTGAGGGATTGAAACTTGCCGGCCTCAAAAAGTTATTAAAGACATTGTTAAAATAGTCCAAATGACTACAGTGGCTCAATCTTAAGTTTATCAAACGACTTTAATCAAAATCTGAAAAGTTACTTCCGGTCTGGAACGGTTTCTTTTTCTGATGACGTAGGTTTCACAGTTTGGGTGGGGAAACGCTTAACCACTCCCCTCAAACCGTTAGTTTGCTATGAGCGAGAGATGGAGAGGAGGAGCGCTAGAGTAAAACCCTGCCCCTGTTCAATATTCCGTTTCACTTGGAAATACATCATAGCACTGGAGAAAAATCGTTTGCAACTTCCGGTTCACGGGGACTTTAAGACAAACCATGTACAAATGCATAAGGGAAAAATATAATATTTAAGACAGTCTCAAAAACTTGTTTGGAGATCGCTGGTGTTGAATTTCTGACGTCACAAACTACCTTGTAAAATAACCAATCACGTCAACGTGTGATCATTAACGAGTGGATCTCTGAGCTGGTATGAGTGAGTGGAGGTGGGGCTCATTTGAACTGGGTTCATAGAACCGTGTATACTAAATGAGGCGAGGGTGTAGTTGCATTCAAGCTATTTTAAGGCACGAAGCATTTTTTTTCAAGGAAAAAAACGTTTAAATAAGAAATTTTGGTGATCAAAGATGAGTTTTAATTGATACAATTATTGACTACAAGATAGCCATCATATCAGCTATAAAATAATTACTCAAAAGGTAGGATATACTAGATTGTACTGTACAATTTAATTGTATTTAACAAGTGTATTTATTATCATAATATATAATATATATATTTATCCACCATTTTGTTGTATGTTGTCAGCATTGAATAATGTTGTCATATTGTCTGTAGCCTCCCAATTCCCCTCTGTCATGCCCCCTTCCCTCTCTTGTGTGGAAATTATGTAAGCGCCTCCTCCCACTTCAATATATCGGGTTGCAGCGATGCCACTCTTGCTCTTCCTCAGCATCCCGAGCTGCAGCGTGAGCAAGTGATAATGCTTAATCAGCATCAGCAGCATCCAAGGTCACTCCATTCATTCCCACCTCCGCTGGAGACTCTGCACACATCCAGCCGTTCGACAACTAATCACATCAGCAAAGAATAATGCTTAAGTAGTGTAGGGCATAATCTGTTTTGGCGGTACTCTGCAAGCCACATGTCCACCCCTCCTAGTACTTGTTTAATTGCCTTATAGATGTTGTTCATACTTGACAGAAATGACCCTTTCATTACCTTTTTAACTATCAGTGATAAGTTGTGGTGAAATTGAGGGAGGTTAGTTTTCCGCAAGTCCACAGAAGTCCTCACCACTCCCTTAGCTTGATAATGTTCACATCTCATAACGGGAGTGATGGTTTTTTTGCAGTGCTAAGCCTTTCTATATTTAGCAGACAAGAGATTCTTGTTGGAGGAGAATTACAAGGAGTAACACAGTATTGCTCATCACAGCAGGTTCCTATTACGTAACATCCAGAGGTCGCAGCTGTGACGTCATCCCGTTGGAAATGCCTGGGGGCCTCGTTTGTTAAGGTATGCTTGCACTCTGATGGACCCATTTAGTTGCACATGTGCGTCAAGGTTACATCATGCATAAGGTTACATCATGCATAAGTTTTAAAGCTCGACATTTAACCCTATTTACACGTCTTGACATCAAGGGATTTTTTTAATCATCATGGGAGTTACCTATTTGGAGGTGTAAACTGGATGAGTGAAATTCTTTGAAGAGATGTTACGATGGTGTAAATCGAGGATAGATGGTGCCTTCATTGAGGGTTGTTTGGTCCAGTTTTATAAATGACCTCTTTTGAACCATTTCTTTTTTTAAAGGAGTGATTGTTGTTTGTTTAAAGTGTCAGTTTTGCACAGAGTGGTTCAGCAATCCCACACTGTGCTTATAACAGATTACGGAAAATCCTACCTCTTGTAGAATATAGTTTTGGCTTCAGATGTTGTGCCTTTGGACGACTCCCTAACCGTCGAATGCCTATACACAAATGGTAAGAACTGCTGAAATCACCAGTTCCAGAGTGATTGTATGGTGTCTAGACAGTTTCACAGATTAAATGGCATATAATTTCACAGATTGGATGGTGTCTACACAGTTTCAGTCAAGGTGCGCAGGTTTATATCATTTTGTCAGGAAACTGAGTTCCCAGATAGAATCACAAAAGTTTCTAAAGGTCATCAAATCTTTGAAAGATGTTCAAGAGTTTTGTTCAAGAGACCTCTGGGCTAAGAGAGCACACCTGTAGATTTCCCCTTTGTTCTCAAAGTTGTGTCAGATTTCAGGTATTCGTTGAACTCTAGTTAGTCACTAGCCCCTTTTACACCAAAGCATTTTGAGAGCCGGTGCCTGAAAAAAAAAAGACACAAGACAGGGGTACAACTTATCAGAAAAAGATTACATATCGAACGAAAAGATTTAAAGACTTACATATTTCAATTGTTTTTAAAGCCTTCTTGGTACAAGAGTTAGAGATAATCCCAAAGTAATGTTGTACTTGCAAGCGTTTCTAGCTAAGACGTATGGCGACGTACACAGTGACGTAACGACGTCGTTCCCTGGGCGCTCTAGTCAGTGGAAAAACAAACAGGTTCTGAACGGGTTCGCAAGTTGAACCAACTCCGAACCAACTTTGAACCAGCACCAGGTCCGAACCAGTTCTTTTTTTTGGGTGGAAAAGGAATAACTGAATACGTTTTATGATTATGGAGATTATCACTCATTAAAGAGACCAGCTCGATAGATTTGTTTGTGTCCATACTAAAGGCCAATTTATACTTTTGCGTAGGGTGTGTGCAGTAGGTACGGCATAGCATACGCACAGACTCGTACCATACCGCGTACCCTTCGCCGTTGCCTGACGCGCACCTCCTCAAAAATGTAACTACACGTCGCGACGACGCAGACCGCAAGATCTGTGATTGGTCGACTTGGTAGCATCGCATTTCCTCCTACGCATTTCCGCACTTAGTCACGCATTTCCGCATGTACCATCTCCTCCGACGTCGTCTCTCGTTTCTGCCTTTTAGTTTTAGTAATTTCACTAAAATGAACTGTTTTTCCACCTCAATAAGCTCCAACTCCAACATGATCCACTCTCTTTCAGTCGCCATTGCTTGTAGTAACCTAGCCGCGAGGAATCTAAACACAGTGGAACATTAAAACCCTCCGCCGCCAACTAGCGTTTCGGAGCAGTACTGCAGAGCAACCAAGACTTGAACGCAGAAGTATAAATGCTCGCGACGGCGTATCCTACGCCGTACCCTCGACCCAGAAGTATAAATTGGCCTTTTGAGTGTTAGACCGCTTTGGTGATCTGACAAAAGTCTGATGGTCATTCTTTCCATTTTTGCTGTTCAGATCTGACAATGATAAGCATAAGTAACCAGGACAGGTAAGCATAAAAGGTTTGCTTCCTTCCGAAGTATGTAGCCGTGTCCTCTGCACTTCCGTTCTATGTTTATCACATCTAATTGAAAGCATGTCAGTCTTGAGATTTAAGAACTGGAACTTCAGAAAATGGTTGGCCAGAACAGCATCGGGTTTGTCATGACTAGGAAAGCTATTTTAATGTTTACCTGACATCGGCTACACGGATGAGGCTCTGAACCACAACATTCTGTTGTTGTGGATCCAGCATCCTCAGGGATGATACCAATGGGTACCAATGGGTAGTTTCTTCGAAACTACCTTCCTCCCAGAGGCACCTAAGCTACTTAGAGGATAACAGTTTCCATGAGCCTCACACCTGAGCTGAGCAGCTGTTTACATTTCCAAAGCCAATAAACATAAGGCAGAGCCTTTCACATGACAATACTTTGTATTGAATAGACTCTCAATCCCAGTTATTCTGAGGTTGTTTCTTTGAGTATGTCAAATTTTTTTTTTTTAATAAAAAAAATGAAGAGTATGATTAAGATGTGTACAAATTGGTAAGCTTTGAATGAATCTCCTGTTCATCTCTGTGAGGTTGGGTGGAGATGTTTATGTAAATACCGGATAGTGGAAGACCTGCTTAAGGAGAATCGGGAAAGGCTTCAGGAAATGAGCATCTGAAGGCAATTAAGGGCCAAATTACGGTTCCTGGGTGGTTATACATTTACATGCCAAAAAAGGAATTGGGACAGGAACATAACCACAGAGTGATTGGCCTAAAATAGCACGGAAAACAGCTGGAGTACATGTCCTCAAGCTCGACTTCCAGATTTGTAGCACTGCTGTTATCAGAAAGTCCTTACTGTTTGGCATTTGACCCCATTAGGGTCAATATGCATTCGCTGTCTGCTGTCGCTGTCTGAGAGAGAGTTTCCTTTTCTTGTACCCCTCAACAAGTTGGTAAAAAAGGCATTGTATTCAGTAGCACAACTGTACCGTTGTCTTAAGCATGTTTCATGTACAAACATCCTTCCTGATGGCAATGATTATAGTGCCTGGAGAAACTACTTTTGAATGGCTCTTTTTACAGATGGTGTAGTTACAGCATTTACCAGTAGGGGCTGAATAGACTGCTTGGCCACTTGCTTGATGTACTGACGCAATTCTCCAGTAGGAGGAGGTGAAGTTCTTGTTTTAAAAACCAGACTGCCATCCACTCTTTGAAACTATTTGTGCTTTCAGATGGAACTTGTGGTTTAACCAGTGCAATTTCGCATCACATGGTCGTCTTGCCTTTTCATTTCTTTACTGTTTTTGCTTTTTAGCCCATAGCTATTTTTTGCTCATGATCTTTTTAAATCTTTGCTGGAACTTGTCATCTGTTTTGGATGTGTGCCTGTGCACGTTACTATTCATGTATACCTCATTACTTTACATAATGTCTGTCCACACTGATGAAGCTTGTCTCATCATCTTTCATCTCTTTATTCTCTGAACAAAGACCTTGATTAGCTTTTCCTACCCCCAAATCCAAGGATCAAAGGCTCTGCCTCCATAATTACCAACATTCAGAAGCTCTTTCACAAGCTGAATGAAGCCAGTTCTTTCCACTGCTTTATTTTCTAGTTTTTTGAATTGATGTTGATATGGATTAACAGCTGCATCCCATCTTTAAGTCTATAGCCCCCCTACTCCACTTGAAATCATAATGACTGTTCAGCTAAATGCCTGTAATTGATGGTAACTGAAGGTGACAAATGGGAGAATGATTAAACCTGTTTTTAATTAACAATATTGATAGGGATTGTGGCTGATGTGACAAGCTGACCAAAAGATAAATGACCAGATATATCTGAACCTAATTTAAATTGATTTAATTTGGCTTAATAAATACTATAGAAACTAAATCCAGTCATTTTAAATGCTAGATGCTAAGTGAATTTTGGCCATCACAACATTCCAGATGAAATATGGATATTCATTTTGAAATTTGCTTAAAAAATATTAAATAATTAACTAGTTAACAAAACATTTGATGGTGGAAAAGACCAAAAGCTGATTTTAAAAACATTGATGAATTTATAACTCTTATTTTACACTCTATTTACATCTCTTAAAGGGATAGTTCACTTTGATATTTTTTAGCTTACCTCAAGGGCATCCAAGATGTAGGTGTCTTTGTTTCCGCAGTATTTTCAATTTTTATATTTTTAGGGCAAACCTTTCTTGTCTGCCAGTCATAAAATGGAGGTTTATGGGGTCCACCCTGGGTTCACTTCAAAGCATGCACAGGACGCGTAACGAGCGGTTTGTGTGAGAAAACTAACGGTATTTATATCGTTTTTACCTCTTGTAATCACATTCACATCCAAGTGATCTGAAGGCACAGGCGCTTTGGTTTGTGCAAGCGCCGGAAGTGATCTCTCACGCGGTTGCGGAAAAAAAAAAATCAACGTTGTCTGTTGATATACAGGAAATTGCAATGGAAGACAATTTCGATATATCTAAATATGTTTAGATCTTCACAGTGAAGGATAACACTTCGGAAATCTCTGTGTAAACATTTAGTGACGTACTCATCACTCATTGTTGTGATGAGTCCGCGAGAGATCACTTCCGGAGCTTTCCGGCGCGCTTGGGCAGACCGAAGCGCCCTCGCCCTCAGAGTACTTGGACGTGGCTGTGATGAGGTAAAAACGATATAAATACTGTTCGTTTTCTCACACAAACCGCTCGTTTCGTGTCTTAGGCCATCAATGTGTACATGTTTAATTTGGACTTCTCTGTGCATGCTATGTGAGGTGGTGATCATAGACCTCCATTATATCGGACAGACAAGAACGGTTTGACCTAAAAATATCAAAATTGAAAATACTGAGGAAACAAAGACACCTACATCTTGGATGCCCTTGAGGTAATCTAAAACATATCAGGAATTAATTTCAAAGTGAACTATCCCTTTAAAACGTTTAAATCAGAAATGTGAATTTGATAAAGTTGTTGGTTTTGGAATGGACACCAAGCAGTTGATTGCTGTTCTTTGGTTAATTGGTAGTAAAGTTATCAAGTGAAACTGTATCGCTACTCTGTGTAGATTCTGGGGTTTTGTTGGACAGTTTTTGCGCAATTGCTTTGGAGACGTACAAGTTAGAACTGCAACCAACTATTTTGAGACTTTGATTTTAATCTGTCGAGACTTCAGGATACGTTTGTACTTTTGTTTGCCCCGTATTTAGATCCTCAAACTGAAGCTGAATCCTTCAACCGCTGGAATGCTGCGTGTGCGGTGAAGCCTTTTGAACATGCTTTAACACGTCTCGCCGTTTCCCACATTTTCTGTTTTGCTCACTTTCTTTTTGGCCTTTTAACATTACATGTGCATTTCTGGGAAGCGTCATGTAACCTTGTTTTTTGTCGGTTGTAAATGGACATAGTGATGTCACACTTGCACAGAATCCAATTGTAAACCTTCCCGGAATTTGTACGAATTCTGCGTATATTGCAGCCAAAAATGAAATGAAATCTCACTAGCAAGATTGAAAACCGAGTGCTCTTCTTCATCCATGTCCCTCTTGCTTTCACTGCTCCCTGCCGTGTGTTTTGTTAGCCGAGAGCAGAGTGTGTTGGTGCATGCTGTCGCTCCTCTGCAGGAATGTGCGATAGGATGCAGGACCATGCGATGATGGCCGTCTTCCAAATCTCAGGACAGCAGGGGAGACGAGTAGGACAACTCATGGTGTTGCAACAAATTATTTGCTGCACTTTGCTAATAAAAAATGAACAATTCATACCAAGAATAAAGAAACTAATACTTACTTTTGAACTAGTGCACTTTTGCTGACCAGAACAACAAAAAAAAGATCATCTCGTGATTTGGACGATGCTTAGATCATCAGCAATGATTGAAGGAGGATGAACTCCTCCACACATGATTCTTGAGCAACTTTGAATTGAAACTAGCAATCAAGTGTTGAGAGATTCTCGCTGCGTTTAACGTCTTTTCACCGATTGCAACAGGATTGTGGGTAGGTTCTTATCTATCTTGTTCATCTCATGTCGCCCTCGGCCTTTCAGCGGGGCTGGATTACTCATCTGCTGGATGTTTTAGCTCCGGGCCTAATGTGCTGTGTCTGAGAGGATTTTTTTTTCTGTTTGCTTTGTCTAAGAGGAATGTTCGTTGACTTTCTCACCGAACGAGTCGAGCCAGCCGTGTGACCAATCGTATGATCAAGCTTGAGGAAAAAGTACTGGTTGATTTAAAAAAGTTTGCTCCCTTTTTACTTAGTTACATTTTATTTTAAAATGCCCTTTAATGAGATGAATGATGTGTAACATTTGTTTAATCACACTGGCCTTGTCTCAAACATGATATCATATAATACATCTGTTCCGTTCTATAATTGGTAGTTGGACACATGTGACTAAATGCCTAAGATTGAAAGTAAGGTCTGAAGCGCATCCTGTAAATCAGTGATTAATTGTGTTTGCAGACACGGCAGATGCTGCTCTATAGTTTCAGTTGTCGTGAATCAGTAGTCGGTAAACATCTCGTGAACATCTCATGAAATGTTTTTGTTGGGCCTCAGACATATTGCATTTAAGTATGCAAGACCAGCCACTCATGTATTTTACCAAAAGATTATCTTGCGCAATATGTGAAGATTACTGAGATAATATGCTATTTTTGTGTTTTAAACATTAAGGAACTTTCTAAATGTGGTAATATTACTCATTATCTGTTGTCAGAGCATGACAGACTAACACTGCTTCTTTTGTGGTTTTATGATTCACTCGCTTCTAGATTAAATATTTTCCTTTTGGCTTTCATTGAAGACTCAAGATTCCAATTACGAAACTGCTTTTGTAACATCTGTATTATATAAATATCTTTCCAGTAAGGTATAAATAAAAACTTATATCACTTCTTAAGTAGTCAACAACAAGATTGCTCTGTGTATTAGCTATCTTGAGGCAGTAAAAGAGAGACGAGTCAACCTTAAATACACAATAATTTCTAAAACTAAATGATAAATAATTTTGTTTCACTCTCAGCAGTCAAAGTGACGTTTTAACACGTTCCCTTTGCTCTTCTGACAGGAAT